>NW_017732389.1:382705-436465 GCF_001890085.2 Hipposideros armiger | reverse complement strand
GGAGAAACAGGAGAAGAAAGGCAAACCTCTCAACTACCGTGAATCTTAACATGCCGTCTTCTTCCTGTGGGTGGGGAGAAGGGGCTGCAGTGGGGACAACTCAAAGAGAAATCACCCTTGAGGGAAGTCCTGGACCACCTAAGTAATTAGAACTTGGCCAGGACATGCTAAAAGCATCTTCTTTCATTGTGACAAATGCATGGCAAGGCTCCATCAATCTTAGAATTCAATGAATGTTTAAAAGAAAGGTATCGCCATGTTTGTTTGATGGGGGTAAAAATCAAGTCAGATGTTTTCTAACCAAAACCCAAACCCAAACGAAAAAACATAAGACCCCGTGCTTTTATTTGACTAACGGGTCTGATATGAGAACTGGCTTTGGCTAACCTATGGAAAATGAGCAACGAGAAGAAAAAGGGGTCACCACATGCAAGAAAAACCCATGCTACTGCCCAGAGACCACCCTCAGGTCACGCAGGAGAAATCTCTGAGGAGGTTCTAATGCCAGGATTTTGACATCCTGGGTGGGAAGGAGTCTTCTGTCTCACAGATGGCCTCCTCTCTTAGAGAACAGGGGCTGAAAGACCTGCTCTTCATGTTCAGGTATTTACCTAACAGGACTTCCCTTTGATACTCCTTATTTTCACTTTCCTCTTCCCCTCTGACCATTGTGTTCCTGGCACTTTGTCAAGGGAGTTTCACCCTCTTCTGAGCGGAATCTCTAATATTTATAACAAGTACCTCTTTATGCTGCATATTCTCCAAGGAACAAGCCCAGCTTTTCATGGTATTTCTCTGGTCCAGGAACATCCCAAATCTTTCAGAAGCAGGCACTGTGCTGCTGGTGTGTTTCATGCCTGTGCTCTCAAAGCGAGAAGAAAATAAAAACTTCCAGTTGTGTGCCTCTAACAACCTTGCCATTCCTCAGAAGTAGAAACACCGAAGTATTAGTTTTGCTTCTAGAATGAGGGCCCAAATATCCCTTTCAGAGGCCTCTTTTACAGAAGCAGTTGATTGGAACCCTATTTTCTTTGAAGCATTGTGCGTCCATCCCCTGGCACTGGTACAAGCCCGGCAAAGGAGGGGGAACCTAGAGCACTGAACTCTCGTGCGTGACCCCCAAGCGTGCATCCTGAGCCCTGCATTTCTCCCAGTGTGCTGTGGGGTCTCCTGCTGTCTGCCGTCCCTCTCAGGGCCAGCCCTGCGTGGCCACCACCTGTCTGCCAGGCGTACACGGGGACTGAGAGAGTGTCCCGAGTCTCCCTCACACCTGGAGAGGGGCACCTGTCCCAGCTGTATGTGGACTCTGTTCCTCTGCCTGAATACCTACTGCTCTTGACCGGACTTTCTCCTTCCCGTTGTATGTAAACTGTGACACCAAACTCAAATATTCCTTCCGTAGTTAGCCATTTTGATGTCTGTAGCCTTGTCTTTTTCTTTATGCAAATGTATTTTGCTGTCTTCATATTTTTATCAACAGCACTTCACCAAACCATGCACTGACTGAATAAATACAGAAACATTTAATTCTGAACTGTAATTAAACACCGTTTTTTTTCCTTGACTGGCACAAGCAGGAAAACAAGATCTTGCCCCACTTGTGAGTGAGTTAGGGTGTCAGGGCATGGCTGGGAGGACCTGTACTGGGTCCTGTCTGTGGAAAGGAGAAAAAAGTAAGAACTTCAGCTAACAAGAGAAACATGGGAAGTCAAAAGAAAAGGATTTGAAACAAGAGAGAAGGAGGAAAGGAAGACGAAGAAGGGTGAGTGAGATAGAAGAGGGCTTGATGGGGAAAGAGATGAATCTGCCACAGAACTAGGAGGAAAAACTAAAGATAATATTGTACTTCATAGCAATGACAAACTAAAACAAACCTAAGGGGCTCATTAACGTGACAGAATATAGTTATAACACAAAACTAAAAGAAAAACATAAGCAGGGAAGGAAGGAGGTGAAAGGCTTCCCTGTAGACACTCCTCTAACACGGGTTTCTGTCTTCCTTGCGGGAACATGTAGACCGTCTGTTTGAATCCCGGTTCTAACACTCCCACTTTGTATCCTGGGCTAAGTGACTTAACCTTGCTGAAAGAGCACCAGCTATGTTAGCTGCAGAACGCAGACAGTAACACATACCTCACAGAGATGTTGTGAAGGTCACAAAGATCATGAATGAAAACGGCCGACCATGGTGCTGGCACCTAGCAAAACCTCGGCAAATAGTAACGATCATTTCCTTATTACCTACCCCAGGCACACCTCCAGGCCCGCAGGTGCCCTTAATACCGGGACGTCCCAGGGAAGCTTAGCTTTTGATACCCTGAGCCAAGTATATCTTACTGTGTCAGAAATGGACTCCCACCTTGCAATGCCCCAGCAATCAGTAGGGCAGATGGAATGGCCCGCTTGCTGTCCAGATTAAACTGCTCTTATCTCTTGGCGTCCAATCCTATGTATCACGTTATCATTTGAGACATGTTCTTAGCGATTGTTGAGTTATAAGGATGACAACTAGCCAACACTAGTGTCTCTACTGAGTCTTTCCTACGCTTGACATTGTTCTATGTACACATATTACTGTCCCCATGTAGGAAACAAGGATGTGCCGAGAACCTGTACCTTAAACTATCCTCAGACCTGTTTAAGTTCTTCTGCCTCTTCCCTTATTGGCTGATCAGCTGTCAAATTCATCAAAACTGCCATGGGTCTTCTAGTTCTCAACCCAAGACACTCATTAGAATTACTTGAAGATCTTAAAAAAAAAAAAAAAGAAAATCCCCTGAAGCCTATGATGTATGAAATGGTAAAAACCCAAAAACTCAACATGTGAGCCATGTCTTTTTCACCTATACCCTTTTACTTATTAAGATATTGTAGAAATAGCCAACTGTGGGCTAATATATAAAGAAAACTTACAGTTAATAAGCCCTAAGAGAGTTTAAGGCCTTCTTCTTCAGAGTACTAAATTTTGTCATTAATTTTGGCCAAAGGATTGTTTCTACCCCCTGCCCCATCCATCCCCCCTTACTCTTTCTTTTTAACTGTTTGCTTCTGGCCTCATAGGACTGAGCCTATGGGAAGACTATCTTCCTAACAGGACTATCTGTCCTGTTAAAGACAGTTCAGACATATTGGCTGGCTGGCATGGACAGTTTGGTTGCTCCTCCAACATCTCCTTCCTCTCCTTCAGACAAGCTGCCTGCCTTTCGGATGCATATCCTCTGCCTTGAACCAAATATGCTTCCGGGGAAGAGGACCAGCTCCACCTGTAAGGTCGGGGCACTTGGGTCAGGCCTCCACTAATCCACAGACCTTGCTGAAGTTCCTGATTCATAAAATGAAAAGGAGCACGATACAGGTAAAGGCGGCCTAATGGGAGAAGCTTCCCTTTTTCCTCTGAGTGCACTTCTAGAAGTGACAGTAAACCTGTCCTTGCACTGAATAGCTCTGGGAATTGGAGCCATCTTGTGATGACCGGGGAAGCCTTCTGTAGAAGGAAGCTGATGCCAGAACAAGCAGAAATGAGAGAAGCAAAGAAGCGGGGTCTTTCATGGCAACTCTGAGTCACGGCATTAAACCAACCGAAACCTGCTAGCTCCTGTCCGGTAGTGAAGTGAGCCAGCAAATTCCCTCTAGTGTTTAAACACTAAAGTTGCGTTTTCTGTTATTTGCAAGTAGATGCATCCTGAAAGATCCACGGCACATTTTACAAGAGGGAATGCCTGTTTTATAATTGAATTTCATTTGAGCAAGCTAGGAGAGTGCTAAAAACAACGTATTTGAGTTTTAAATACTTTTTGCTGTCGTACTTAGCAGCTAAGTATTTACCATTCTAAGAACTGTTATTTGGCTCAGGTTGTTTTTGCAAGAAAAGTGGCAAGCTGTGTAAGTCAGCTTTTTTTTTTTTTCTGTAATTATTAGGGGAGGCTCCAGGATGCTGTAATTGCTATTCTATGGAAGGCAATTAGTTGGGGGCTAATACCAAATCAACAAGGACGCTAACACTCGGCAAATAAAAGATACAGTTAAACAATGTCTATAATAGCGCATTGGTTTTATTGATGGCAGAAGAAAAAATTCTTTCACTTGTAAAAGGTACTTGCTTTATTTAATTCATTATTTTTCCCATTCTTTGCGTGAACTGAATTCCCCCCTAAAATCTGTTTTTTTGTTCTCCAAATAATAATATCCACCATGGCTGCATCTTATGCTGAAGGAAAAGCAGGTCTATCGACAGGTTTTGACCAGGATGTTTCAGTCAATGGCTCCTTTCTTCCCAAAGACTCTATTTGAAAAAGAGAAAAAGAAAGTGAAATTGGACCCTCCAATCAACTTTTCCATACTCAACATACACTTCTGCTGAAACTTATCTGTAAAGGTGAAGTGCTTGTATAAATATCAACAGATTGCAAGTAGAACAAATCGGACACTGTTCTCTAATTTATAAAGATGTTTGCTATAAAGCAATATGGAAACCAATAAACCAAAATCTTTTATTTTTTTCTTTAAAAATTTTAAAGTATGTCTCTGTCTTCGTTAGCCCTTTTTTTTTTTGCTAACATGTTGACTTCAGGAATTTCGATTAACTGTATAGTTCTGAACAGACAATGACCTAAAAAAGAGGCAGTGTGCCAATGAACCACCTCCATCTCCCCTTTGAACATCTCTGAACTGGTTTAGTCCACACAGGTGATTTATTTTCATCTGTCACCTCTCCTGTCTGCTCCCCACCTTTATCAGGTATCAGTCTTGTTGAAACATTTTGGGTGGTGACAACAAAAATTGCTGAGAGAGACGGTGGGAGGAGCCTTGTTTGCTCGGGTTCTGTTTGAACTTCCTGCATGAAAGGATGCTCGGGCAGGGACAGGTAGCGCTCCCCTGGCTATATACCAACAGCTCATAAGTCTTCCAAAGTAAACAGTCTCCTGTTTAGACAATAAAGAGCTTTGGATTCTATTTTCTTCACATGATGCCGACCCCACTGACATCACAGGGCTCTGTAAGAACTATCTTTAGAGAGATTAGTTCCCTGACCTTGATTTGAAAAATTTTGCAAAGACAGGCTGGAACAGATTGTCAAAATGTTTTTTTTTTTTTTTCACATTGAAAGAGGTATCTTTACCAGCTAACAATGGCGTTAAAACCTTAGAAAATAAACAAAGTTGTGGTATTTATGTAGCAGTCCATGCTTAGCTATAGGTTTCAAAGTCTCTGGTTAGTATGTGAAACTGTGAAGATGATTCTTTCATCAAACCAACAAGAAACTAAAAATGAAGGTCAAAGTGAGTCAACATTTATTGAACCACTTGACATGCTGACTTTAACCTCCATGCACAGGGGGCCTCATGCTGGCATGTCTCACAAACTCCTCCCACAAAGGTCCGCTGTTTCTCTCTTTCACAGCAGGACACGAACCTCTCACCTCCTCACCTGGACCACTGCAAGAGCTTCTTAGATTCTTTCCAGCCTGGTGCTGTAATCCTTCCTCCATCTAACAGCAGTAGTTCTTATGTGTAATTTTGATCATATCACTCTTATTTAGAAGTTCATGATAGCACCAAGCACATCAAACTCTTAATGTGTCTAAAGCCATACCCTTCTGCTACCACCAGTAAGTATTTTTAACACCCGCCATTTTGGTTTATATGCTCTACTGCAGCCACTGTAAGTCGCCAGCTGTGGACTCTGCTTCTTCCCTTTCTCAGCCTTTACAATGTCTTCAGAGGACTCTACCCAACCAAGAAAATGAAGCTAAAAATTCATTTCAGAGGCCTGCCCCTGCTCCTGGTATCTAATTCCTATAAGTTCAATCATGTCGGAAACCTCTTCAAATGCGCACAGTTTTGGTCAGCTTCACTGATTAAAGAGCTACGTATAACTTCTCTCTCCATATCTGCTCGTGTTTCTCAGTCGTCTGTAAAAATTATGGTGAGTCCAGAAACGAGAAGTTCGGCATTTTGGGTCCCATCTCCCCTCAAGGCTAGGCCTGACTAGCCTCCACTCTGTCAGACGTGGGCCTGTTTCCCGCCAGCGTCCCCGGAGGCCCCCCTCTCTCACCCAGCCCCGGCTCCCGCGTGTCTCCTGCTTGTTGTCCTTAACGCCAGGCCCACGTGGAATTCAATCCCTCCCTGCCTTTGGGCAAGTCAGGTGTATGTGGGGCAGGGTGGGGTGGCGGTGGTGTAGGGGCCTTTGGCCTTATTTTAAAACCTTGTTTTGAACAATTTAAAATACCTCAGAAAGCAAAAAGGGACTTCTCAGTTTTTATTCACCGTAAAAAAGATTTAATTATAAGTACACTGAGCTTATTTTAAGAGTGTTTTTCTTTTCTACTTAAGAGTTTAAGAGTGTTTTATATCTGTTTACTTAATAGCCTTGTATTCAACACAAAGAAAAGCCAGCGATAAGAGGAAAAAAGTGCTACACTGGCTCACTCAGGTAAACCAGAAGTAAGTAGCGTTAGGCTTCCGCTCCAGGTAGACGATGACATAAGGAGCAAAGGGGCCAGAAATTAAAACATCTCTTCACGTAGAGATGGCAGAGCTAGTTTTCACCCAAGGGGAAGCTGAGGAAGATCTGAGACTCTGGGACAGAGCTGTCCAGGAGAAATATAATGTGAGACACGTGTAACTTTCTCTAGTAGCTGCATTAAAAAAGTAAAAGAAAATAGGTAAAATTAATTTTAGTAACAAATTTTATTTAACCCAGTTTATCTAAAATATTATTTCAATTTGGTCAATAAAAATTGAGGTATTTTATGTAAGTCTTCAAAATCTGGTATGCGTTTTTCATTTACAGCACATCTCAGTTCAGGCTAGCTGCATTTCCAGTGCTAAATGGTCATAGCTAGTTGAAAAAATTGAGTCACTTAGCAGGGGAAAAATACAATGTAGATAACAGCCTTAGTAGAATGAATAGCTGAAATGAGGGATTGAGAACAATTTCTTCAAAATTCTCAATGGTCTTGCTACTGAGAAGAAGAGACTGAGAAAAAAGATATGATTAAATCTAACATTATCTTTAGGGTGAATATATAACAAAAGCTCTAACGGGAAAACTCTGATTATTAAAAAGATATATTCAAAAGCCCTGGTATAATGGAAAAAAAATAGAAATGTTACCAAATATGCTAAAAGTATTTCCTTTCAAAAACATGTTAAAAAATAAGGCCTTTGTTCATCAAAACGAGGTGCCTTAGATTGGTCCCATAATTTCATGCTTTTGGTATATATCTCTCTTCCTTCCTATTGAAGATGTTTCAGGTAGCAGCTCTCTAAAACGCTAAGCTCAAACTCTCTGGATAGCCTTGGACCCCAAAATTACATCTCAATAAGTAATCATGCTGTCTCTATCCAATTCCTGAAGATATACTGTGAAGTGTTCCTCTCTCTTAAAAACAATAGAAATTAACTAAAAGGAAACAGACTCAATTATTCAGGTTAGTCCTTTGTTTTCTTGTATCTTTTTCCTGCTTTCACATTTATAGTCATTTCGCTGATTGTCATCACCCCCAGTAGAAGCAAGTAGGTAGGGACAGAGAAAAAAGGGGATTAAGGATAGTGTTTGTGGAGTGAGGTTTGGTGGGAAACAGTTTGTAACTATGGCTTAATCTTAAATACTCTATAAGAGAAAGTTTTAAAACATCAGTTTTCTCTATTATATCATTATGAAATACTAATAATTGGACTTACGTATTTAACATAAATAGTATCTTTCTTTATATGGAAACCACCTCACAATGTCAACTTTACCTTCTCGCATTAGTTCCGAGCCCGGGGCGGTTGGTAGAACTGCTGGGTTGGCCGCGTAGATCGTCTGGGCTGACCGTCACCTCCTCTGCGGAACTCGAGAGTTTGCTCATAGGTGCCTTCTTCCTCCTATTTGCAAAAAGTAGTGATTTAACATGTTCAAAACAGCACCAAGTTTCCTAACTGAAATATATTTTATGGTCCCCATTTTGATATACCCTATGAAGCTGCCCTATGATTCTCATCTGTCAACTTTTATAATAGAGAGAGGCAAGGGGAAGGAATTAAAAAAAAACAAAAACCTCTTTTGGTCCTAGGTAATAGAATAAAATTTAGAGTGGTAACATTAGAATCAAATTTAATTCCAAAAAAGGAAATTATTTCCATGTAATAGCATGATTGTCTCTTCAAATGACTCGACACAACATGGTGAAAACACAGAAAACCAAGTATTGTAATAAAAATTTTCTTGAAGATTTGGGTTTCTAAATATTTCTAGGTATTTATCATGGAAAGGGGTTTTGGTGAGCTTTGGGAAAGGGGTTGAAGAGCCAGAGAACATTCACCAGCTGTCTGTCCTCATCTGATGAAACCTCCAAGGCCATTAAAAGCCTTACATCTAGAGACAGGAAAAATAATGGGTTGGGATGAGGGGGGGAATACAATTTACATGTGAAGATAGCTTCATGCAAGACATAGCAATCACCACAGGAAGACACAAGCTACTTTCTTCTCATTTTCTTTCTTACTGGAGGGGGTAGGTCAGCCAGCTCAAGCCAGAGCATGGGAAAAGTAGGGTAAGCAGATTAAACAGCAGAAAGAATATCGTTAATTATAATGTTTGAAAAGGACTTGGAAGCAACAGAAACATAGCCAAAAGCCACACTGGTTTCTTACTGAGTGCTGCCACCCTGTCATTTTAGTGTTTTTAAATTAATGCAGCTGTGAAGAATGTTTCCTTTTGGAGACAGAAAAAAATTGGCTCTCGGTTTGTTTACAGAAAGAAACAGCATCTATTTCAAAAGCAGAGTTTAAATTCCACCTGAGTTATCAGAGCACAATGATTTGCATGATTTTGGAAATGTATCCTATTTCTTCCTCCTCCTCACTTTTATATTACCATCTTCTTTCCCAAAAGACGTAGGAAGTGATGTGAAAGGCTGAGTTCTGTCTTCACATTTTACAGATCCAACTACTGCAGTTTTACCTGATGGGGGCAGGAAGATGCTAAGATAATTTGATCAAGTCTTATTATTTAGAAAAGATACTTAATATTTGGCATGAACATAACTCTCATTAGGTGTCGTCCACAGTATTCATAAGAAAGAACCATTATCTCCACTTTATATAAAGTACACTGAAGCCCAGGAGTTTTGTGACTTTGCCCTAATGCTTCTAAGGCAAACTTGAGTTTTTATTCAAAGACTGTTGCTTAAATCTTTAAGTCTCAGCTGCAAGTAAAAGAAATAAACCAATAGCCAAAAATTAATGATCATCCTTAAGGGGCTTTCATCACCTAAACAAGAGAATGGAGAAATTTGACAATATATCTGGCATAACTCAATAACTATAGAGACAAACTTCCAGATTAGCTCTCCTTTCATTACCAATCAATCTCAAAATGGTTACAAGTGTCAGATACTATGTCTATAATTTAGTAAAGCAATTAAAATGCAGGGAGAAAAATTAAAAAGTGTTTGGGACAGAAGAGAATTAGTTTTTATTATTCTGGGCACTATTCTGAATGATAATTATCAAATATTATAGCTAAGTCTGAAAAGGAGCAGTTTAATTTTATGAAATATGACATCTGAAGGTTTGCATATTAACTAAGAAGAATGAAAAAATACATATAATTGGTACTGTAAGAGATGAAGCAATTATTTCAGGAATTATAATGGAATGTTATTTTTCTCCACACCCAGCTGCAGAACTGGCTAGAAGACATATAGAAATCGATACTTTATCAATAAAATACACTGTTAAAGGTAGAACAGTACATTGGTTGAGTGAGTGAGCTGCGTTTACATAATAAATGTCATATTGCTGTCTGAAAAGCTGTCTCTACTGTGTTTAAAAGATTCACAGACTATATTAGCCAGAGCCAATTAAATGGTCCCACAGAAGTGACTGGCCATGAGGTTTCTTTCATGTTATTGGATGTCTTCACTATCTTTTTAAACAAAGCAGAAGCAAAAAATAAAAATGATTCTGGCAGCTTGGTTTTCAGTTATTGTCAAAGGCACAATTTTTATGTTTTAACCTTTCAATATTCTTCCTGCAGAGTCCCTGAGGGCAAACCTGGTTACCCAAAAACCACTTGCTAGAGTCGATAGCTGGTAATTTCTAGCACTGAGTGAGAACCTCTTTCCATTTATATAACACACAGCTCAATGTAATCCATCAGTTTATTTGGAGTCATCTTTGGGTGAAATGTATACCTTGTTTTTCTAGCCTATTTTCTTCCTTTAGGTTTTATTACTCTGTAACAACAGGTATAAAACTCAAAAAAGCACATTAGTTCATGAGCATATTTAAAAAAACCTAACACCATGTTTCAGCTGGCACAGCCCTGGTGGGCCATGGAGTTTGTCCCCATGGATTTGACAGACGAAGAATCTCTAAATCCAGAGAGGTGAAGCGATTTCCCCAAGTCACAGAGCTCACTGGAGGGGAAGTCCAGACCAGGCCCGCTTGGTTTCTGACTCTCAGGCAAGGGTCCTTAAAAGGTGTGTGGCAAATTTTATAAAATGGAAGTCACTGATGTCATCTTCACCTAAACTCCTGAGATTTAGAACCATTTTATTGGGACTCAGATTTTTGCTCACCTAAGCCATGCTATAAGGTAACACCTGGTTTTAAAATACTAAACCACTAATGCTCAAGATGCGCCCTCTTTTCATGCCAGTAGTTATTAGTCTATTGTTCCTTTTAATGAAAAGATACAAAATGCAATAATCATTGTGACATCAAGCATGAACGAAGTGATAGTTTGAAAAAAAAAAGTCACAGCACCAATGTAAAAAGGAGACACACAATCAACTATAAAACACGTTTGACGGGTCACAACTACATCCTTCCTGCATATCATCTTCAGTCTTTCCTTAGCGCCTACTGTATCTGGAGCAAGAACACCGACAAATACGTACTCCCTCATTCATAAATGAGCTCTAGGAAAGCTCATCGTAAATCAGTCACCTGGAACCTGGAACACTCTTCAGTGGGAGGTGGGAAACACTTTTAAATAGAGGTCAGGTGCTCTGTTCCACAAATAGTAAAGGAAAGTGCAGCTAAGCATCCAAACCAGTACGCTAAAGGTGATCTTGCCCTCCAGGGGGTGTTAGCCAACGTCTGGAGACAGTTTTGGTAGTCAAATCTGAGAGGTGCTATTGGATCTAGTGGAGCTGGAGACATTTTGGGTTGTTACAAACTGAGGAGGTCGGGGGCTGTTACCCCATCTAATGGGTAGAGGCCAAGGATGCTGCTAAACACCGTACAATGCACAGGACAGACCACACAACGAAGAACTATCCAGTCCTAAGGCCAACAGCATTGAGGCTGAGAAACCCTGAGCTGCGCATACGGAGGAGCAGACAACTGCCCCCTGCCCCCTTAAGTGCCAGGGCAGCCTGGAAAATCACTCTGCCATTCGGGACACTTGGGTTCGCCACCCTTCTCCTTTTTTGTTTTGCACATTTCTCCTTTTGCCTTTGCCTCTACGGCCTAAATGCTGACCCAGTCTTTGTGGGGCTTCTGTGGGGGGCTCTATTTGCGGACATACTCGAGCTACACACTCACAGTAACTTACTGAATTGCCTTATCTTGCATTACCATTCCCTCAGCATTTTCCCACAGCCACAATTTCAGGACACAATGCGATTACTTGCTTGGTCAAAGTGGGGGTGGAGATAGCAATTCTCTTCATAAAAAAACTTAGAAAAACTTATTCATATTGTCACCTGTCCTTTAATAGCTATTTTGTGTGTAATTTAATTAACTCTTTGGTCAGTTCCTTCTCACAGAATTTGTATAGCAGTCACAGAAACAAGCCAGCTTGTAAAATGGATACATACATTTATTCACACATAAAGCACTGACTCTGTGAATTTCCAGGCCACCTTCTTCTGCCTGCTAGGTTAGCTTATGTAGTCAGTTTATCGATACATGAATTCATTTTAATATAAAACCTAAGCAATCGTGTTAAAGACAAACCTGCTTTCCCAAAACATCAAGTAATAAAGGCAAAACTATGAGGAGCGTAAAAACATCAGTGGTTGCCAAGAGCTAGGGGAAAACAGAGGGATGAACAGACAGAGCAGAGGATTTTTAGGGTAGTGAAACTATTTCGTATGATACTATTATGCCATTACACTTTTTCCAAACCCAAAGAATACACACCACCAAGAGTGAACCCTAAAGTATCTATAGACTCTGGGCAGTAATGATGTGTCCACGTGGGTTCATCAATTGTAATGAATGTACCCTCTGGTAGGGGGTGTGGACAGTGGGGAGCGGGGGCTGTGCATGGGGGTGGGAGAGGGGGCATACGGAAAACTGCTGTATCTTCCTCTCAGTTTTCCTGTGAATCCAGAAGTGCTCTAAAAAATAAAGTCCATTAAAAAACAGACTGTAAAATAGGTCTGTGGAATACTTTGGGCCTCGTACAGTACTGAGGATATGGTAGCTCCTTAATTTTTTATGGGATATTTTTTGACCTGCCTTATTAACAGGACATATCTTGATCCATTCGGATTCTTCCTGTGGTTATCAGTAATATCAAATCTCATAATCAGAACATAAGAATTAAATTCCTTTCATCCTTGGGATGCCATGATGATTAATTAATGTGTGAAAACCACTTTGAAGACTGAGCTTTCTGAACTGGCTCTCACTGTTTACTTTGGATGATACCCTGGATATTAGTAATATTTTCTCTTGAGCCCCACTGGAAAACTTTGACATTTGATTTTACTTGTCAGTCCAAACAATGAAATAACAGTATCTCTGTCCCATTCAAAAACAAAACCCCAAAAATGTCATAGACTCCAAAAGTAGAGCTTAAAGTATTTTAAATAATGCTCTATTTTAGATCAATTATATTAACATTCTATCCTATTAGAGTAACTGAAAATTGGACTTACAAGCTGAATCAGCCTTTATTCTCTGGGAAAATGATGACAACATTTGTGCCCACAGGGGTCATGTGTTAGGAGCAACACTGAATCTTAGTTTACCCATTATCGTTTATTTTAGAAATGTGCTTTAATTCAACATTTACAGCTCTACCACAAAATAAAGCCAAGTTGTGGTAGATTGGAACCTCAGACTACAAAAGAAGAAGTTTCTGTGAAGAGCAGTTAGTCCAAATAACGAAGAAGCTATTATTTGCTTGAGTAATTAGTACCATCCCTTGGGCTAGAAGACAGGTCCTGATTCACAGTCCCGTCTGCCCTTCATTATGTTTCTGAGTCATGAGGGCCACGAACACACAAGTAACGAGTCTCAGAATGGGAAGGCAAATCAGAGATAACCCACTTGAGCAAATTTAAACTTAGAAAAATACTATCATTATTGTTCTCTATTTCAGGGAGGGGGTACATGCGACACTTCTCTTTCAAGTGAAATTTTATATAGAATTCAAATATACGGAGACGGGCTTAGGTCAAAGTGCCTGGTTTCACACGTGCATGTGAGCAGCGCCCCTTGCCTTTACCTTCCTTAGTCCCTCCAAGCTCTGTAACCCCTAAACCACAAACATTAAAAACCCAACCTAGTCTAGCCTCTGCTGTACATGGGGAGCCAGCTGGACTGAGTGACTTGATTAATAAGAAAGGGAGCTGGTGGAGGGACAGGAACTGCAACGCCATCCTCTAGTTCTGACTTCAGAGACCTTTTGTCTTGGCCGGCAGTCTATTACAGAGAAAATCAAAACCCTATGTTGGACTTCCATAAATTAAATGTTTCATTTTATAATAAAAACTCACCTTCTATAGCTAAACGGGAAAAAAGTTTGAGTTGCCTTAACATACGATAAAGCTATCATATATCATCAAAATAAGTGAATTTTATGACAATAGACTAAGTTATGTTTTTGAAAGTTTGAGTAAAATAAGACACTATTTTAGAATAAAATATAACGGGGAATTACAATCTCCCTTCCCTTTCAGAGTAGTCTAGGATAATCTCTTTAATATGTATTATGTCCATATTTTATTGAAACCAAATATTTATGGCAGAAAAGAAAAAAAAACAATAACACTGATTCAATAAAAAAAAATTGAATTCAAAATTTGATTACTAAAATGTTCCAAAGTGCATGACTGGCATAACATAAGGTTTTCATTCCTCCTGAAACATGCAGAATTTCAAGAGAACTGTGAGTTCTGGTCTTCTCTTTTTAGAAAAGAGTATGTTTTCTAAAGTTGTAAAAAATTGAAATTGTTGGTGATTCTCTAAGATACTAGGAAATCATCTGAATTCCCAGCTCAAGGGTTTTATTCTATACTCCACCAACTAAAGCACAGCCTAAGATGACTCAACGTTAACACTAAAGAGAATTAGATGTTTAAATGGCAGTAAAAGCACATACAGTCCTTTTCATCACTTTCCTCCTCTAACATCATTAAGGTCTCCTACCCTTTAATGTAATACAACAAGCTATTTTGGGCAGCTCAGACACTCAAGAAAATTCAACTGAACATCAAAAGGCTGCATCCATATTAAAACTAGGAGAATGTAGTACAACAAAAGAGACGAGCAAACATGTTACTCTTATCAAATTCCAAATGATAAAAGCATAGACACTCTTCCATTCAAAAACACACCTAAGTTTATTTACAACTTGGAACAGGCAAAAAGGGAATGAATGTCTATTCCGCTGTGTGCCTGGCATTGTGCATTTTCTCATTTAACCCTTGCAACAATGCTTTGAATCACTTCATCTCACCATTCGCTAGAGGAGGAAACGAAGGCTCAGCGTAACACCCCGAAAGCTAAGTGACCATGCTCCAGTAAGTCTCCTGGGCTGTGCTCTGTTAAGCCCTTTCCCGGGCATCACACATGTAGTGTGTACTTACATTTCTTTTTTTTTCTTTAAGCTGAGCCATCCTGCCACCTTTTGGCAGCTCAGCAGCTGCTCAGCTCAGGCCGGGAATCAAACTGTTGTTGCTCAGAGCTCAAACTCTTGAGCGAGCTCTTAACTAACTGAGCCACTCGGCCGGCCCCTATATTTCTTGCTTCAGATAGTTTTGCTTAACTTTTTCTAATAGCTAGCTTCAATTTTAAATAAATGGATGGCTTCCGTCCTGAGGCAGACGCGTTAGAGCCAACGCAAGAAGATTCTTGCCACCTGCTTTCATTTCTTCAGAAATTAAAAAGCTATGTATACTCAAAAATGAATCATTTCACATTATAAATAATTCTATTGTTACCATTGTTTTTATTTCTTTTGGGAATAGGTCTTCTTTTTGATTATAGAGAAAAAAAGGCAAATAGAACAAATCGAGGGAGGAAATTAGCAAAGAAGCATTACTAAAACCTATCAATCAAAGTTGTAGACCCTGTTTGCATATTTTAATGAGCCTATTTTAATATCTGAATATTTTAAGAGAAAGCTAAAAATATATGAACATGAAAAGAGAAACCAGTTAGAAACACTAAAAAGTGGAAGTATAACAATGATGACTAATCTTGGAAAATGCCAATCTATGCCTATTGATATGTTTTCAGGTCAATGCCTATAAATTATATTTGCAAAAGCAACTCCTTTCCCAAACATGCTATTATAGTTGGGCAAATATGTTTTAGGGTATTTTATGATTAAGACACATGAGCAGTAATTACAAGTGGTTCATCATTTTACTCTCTCTCATAAGTTATAGCATTCTTATATCTTAAGGTGGTAGGCTAATATAACTTAAGATGGTTTAACTAATTCTTTAGTTAAAAATAATTACTGTATCATAACGCCAGACTGCTTTTTACTCTAACACAGTCAGCCCAACGTATTTTATGTAACTACCTGAAACAAATAGTTACATACACAACAGTGACCTGAAACACAGGTTTCAGACACAGACTTAGAAAAAAAAAATCTCTATGTCAAACTGATAAAATACAGGCCCGATCTTTGCCATTAAAACGTACTGAGATCTGGAGTAGGGATGAGAGAGGTGACTTGACATGCTTTATATAACTATAAGAAAAAAAATTGCAGTACCTAATAATACAGAAATAAAATCATTTGCTGATGCTTTCACCCAATTAGTGAAAGCTAAGGAACAGGAGACTGACAGGAAAAGAATAAAAAATTTAAATCTTAGAGCAGCTAATGACCTAACGTAACAAACATCATTTTCACATTTAAATCCAATTCATACCCAACAACCCATACTGATAATGCCTGCATAATGAACTAAAATTACTTCTCCTTAGTGAAACATAAAGATAACAGATGTTTAAAAACCCTTATTAATTATCTGGCTAGTTAATAAAGCCATAGTTGTAGCAATGCGAGGTACCCCAGGAGTCCATGATCTGATCTTCTCTGCCGTAGGAAATTCATCTACCACATCACACGCAGATGGCGTGGTGGTTCTGCCGCCCTCACAGACCAGGGAGGCCAGGAAGCAGGTGAAAGGAGCGCCGGCCTCTCAGGCCACCTCGCTGCTGGGCGGCCTTCCCTAGGCGCACGACGCTGCGCTTCTGGAACCTCGCCCTACGTTTGCTAGTTAAGCCTGTTTCCTTTGCCATTTAAAATATTTCAAATTATTTTAAAACACAAGCGTCATATTATACCTTTCCTTAGTCTTCTCTTTTCTAGACTGAAGGACTCAGTTCCTGGAATCATTTGTCAAATACCAGAATTGTCAAATTTCCAGAATGCCCCATCATTTTGATCATCTTTCCTTTATATATTTTAGAACTTACCACTGTATATAACCTAGTATTAAGAATAGTATTTCAAGTTCTATGGTCCTCTTTGAACACAATACTATGATTTCCCATGATGAACAAACTCTAAATAAATCTGTTAGTGCACTCTAACCTTGTTTCAATGTTTTTAGCAGCTGCTTAATCACTGCGTGCTCATATTGTGCTTGTCATCAAGCACAATCCCCACAACCTACTTCCACATCTACTATTTCATCCTATATTGGAAGAGAATTATTTTCTCAACCTAAATATAAAATTTTATATTTAAGCACAGTTGAAATACATGGATTATTGAAAGATATTATTTTGGTGCAGTATTATCGGTATATTCGGAATAACTATAAGGTATTAAGTCAGTTTTCTGACAAGTTATTTTGGTGATTTGTTATTTTTTGTTGTTGTTTTTTGTATAGTGGAAATTAGAGAAGTACCATCTAAAAGGATAATATCTGTCTGGATGGAAGGCTAAAAAGTAGCTTAATTTTGAAAGTAGATTCAGATTCCAGTGAAATGTAGGTGAAAAGAGTCTTAGTATGAGATTAAACTCTTTAAGCACTAGGACAGTAGGTTAAAGAAATGGCGTGGTTTTTTCCTACCCTATGTAAAATACTTTCTAGCCCCTTGAAAAACCTCAGCTGATATTCCTACCTACATACATCATCACTTCTCTATTTAAAATTCTCTAAATTAGTGAGACTAAGATTGAATGAACGAAATGGTTGGAAGACATTATCAAAACAGTGTATCACATATTGAGTACAAACTTACTGCTAGGCTGAAGGTTTTTATTTACATTATTTCATTAACCCCCCACAAAATCCCCAAGGAGGCTAGTATCATTTATCTCCATTTACAGGTAGAAGTATTGGGAAAAAGTGTGGTGTCAGCGAGTCTGAAAACAGAACATCAACTGAGCAGCTTACTGGCTCAATGATTTTAGGCAAGTTACTTAATGGATGTGAACCTGTATTTGTCGTTTTCCTTGTGTGCAAAATGGGAATACTAGTAATTATTTCACAGGTTTCCTGTAGGTATTAAATCAGTTTGTGCAGGTCAAGAGTTATACATGGTCCTAGTATATGTGTTCCAATTGTAACCAGATTTTGAACAGAAGGGACTCCAATCTTCACATTCTCAGCCATTTATTGTATCTTAATAAGTCGGTATAGATATAATTTCAGTATAGATATAACTTACAATCTTGCTGTTATCTAAATATAAAATTACTCTTAGTATGCTAAAATTTATGGATTTTTTTTTCTTCATGTTGAGATTTCAAAATGCTCTGTTTGTGAGTTTTTTGTTTTTTTTTCTTTTTAATCATTCCCTTTCCAAACTTGAGAGACCTTCTCAACCATTCCTGAAGGTTAGATGGTTGAAGAAAGGAAAATGTATCACCAAGACTTTCTCCGAGAATAAAGGAGACAAACTTATTTCCATCAACTTAGGTAAAGGAAAATTAGACAGTACATATCACCTGATATAATTAAGGCTCTTAAACTATATTTTGCTATAATAATAGTATTTCTAGGTTTACTGAAACGCAGGAACCATCCATCTTTTAATCACCTGCAATTACACACCTGAGATATCTGAGATGTTCAATACAGGCTGGGGGAATTTCTAGAGAGTAACTTGCTCATCATCTTACACAAAGGAAGAACATAATAAATGTTCCTAGTAAATGTGCATTACGTTCTTCTTGTTCAAGAATGAAGCCATTTCGCCTCCATTCAGCCATGGCTGGAACAATGGCGGAAGGAACAAATTAGGAATGTCTGGCATCTCAGAATTAGAGGCAAAAGATGTACTTGGGTTTTTCAAATACTTAACATGTATCTTTCTGAAAAGTATTAAGGTAAAATAACCAACTTAAAAAAAAAATTTCCAAATTCACCCAAAACGTACTTAAAGTGCGTTCCTTTATGTAACTTAAGACTCCCCCCTCTCTCTTTCCATCCTCCACACACAATGTAAGCTGCTTATTAAAATAAAAAGTATGGCAAATCAATCCTCTGGACTAGAAGGAAGGGCTAGCAGGCTAGCAGTGATGATGTCTATATTGTACGGGAATTTATAAATCTGATTTACCAGTTAAGGCTTAAATGAGAAATTAGTAAGACCAGGAACGCTGATGGTACTCTAATGAGTTTATAAAGTCCTTCAGAGTGTCACATGTATGACACCCAGTCAGATTTCACCTTCATCATCTCTGCATAAGAGCATGACAATCTTTTCAAAGCCGAACCGAAATGAGGAGGAAAAGCCGGTCCAGGGTTAAACATTAATTTATGCAAGACCTGGTTTTGACAAGATTCCTGGGCAATGCCAGGCAGCAGGACGAGCTGAGAAGCTCTGTGTCGCAGATGCGACGAAGTCCCCAGTTTATGAACGCTGTTACAAACCACAGGATTGCAAAAGTGTGAAGGAAAATGATTTTTCATAAAGAAAATGATGGAAGTTTGTAGAACTTTGCAGGCTATACTATTAGCTTAAAGGAACACGGTTCTTTCATTTCGTGAGAAAAACTAGTTTACTTGCAAAAGATTTGTGGATTTTTATATGAGGGCTGCCTTTTAAGAGTCCTAATATAGAAGTTAATTATACTAGTTAACGTTCAAAGAGAAAAGAAAATTGTAACAGGGAATATGAAAGGAAAAGGAATTAATTTGAAGAAAAAGATGGTGCAAAGAAGCAATGTGGGTTTCCTTCCAAGAGGGGTAATTTGGATGGATTCCCAAACCTCCTGATTTGGAAATTCCAGGTAGTAGCAGCTGCAGGGTCAACAGCTACGACTTGGAGGAGTGAACAACAAGGGAGGCTGCTACTTCCAAAGACTTGAAGGAAAACTAAAAAACTGGGACCACTAGTAATTAATAACTTATGTGCCACGCATTGCAGTCACTCAACAAGTGAACAAAAGGCTTATTCAGCAGCTACTATGTGCCTTACGCCAACCCTATGAGATTGCATATTTTTATTTCTATTTTTTCAAGAAGTAAACAAAGCTGAGGTTAAAAAGAGTACGTATCTCGCCCAGCTTATGCTGGACTCTGAAGTGCATGCTCTTTCCACATATCCCAGTGGGTGCAGAGGCTAAAGGAGAGAATTAGACTGATCATGTTCAACTCTTACAAGGCTTATACAAGTAGATCAAAATCAAGCGTTTTCCATCTCATTTACATTTTCAATACCGCATAAAATTAAGACAACAATATGATAGCGTTTAGATACTAGAGCTCTTACTGTAAATCAGAAGTTACCCATGATGCTGCCTGCTCTGCGCTCCACCTGCTACTTGGTTGATAGAATGAACTACCTGCAAACAGCTACCCGACCGTTAAGCTGGAACACTGTAAATGAATTAGTGTTGAGTAAAGAGCTCAGAATCACGCGGGGTACAAAGTGAAGTGTTCAATCAAGTCAGGGAATATAACTACTTCACAAATGTAAAGTTTTATTCTTTATAATGTCACATACAACATATAACAGTTTTTCCTTGTACTCCTGTGAGTCAAGCAATTTGATCGCTATATTATCCCCATGAGTTAGATGAGCTGAGAACCTAGCACACAATGCGCAACGAGCCTTTATGCAGTGCTTCACATTTCCTAAGTGACTTTACGGTTATTGGTGTTAATAACCAATGTAATACAAAAAAGCGAGGCTGAGAATCTGGTCGATGAGCAACACGTTCACTTTTTCTTCCACTGAAGAAAGGAGCCCAGAGGCAATCTTGACTGAGACAGATCCTACCAGCTCACCAAATACAGTAACCGTCTTTATAAAATTCATCCAAGTTGGTGTCCTGTCTCCTTGGTATCTATAGACATGGAGCACTGAGAACATGACTACTGAGAAGGAAAGTACAATAAAGCATAAAATTCACCAATATAAATATTTTCACAACAGAGTCTTCCCTTAACTATAGGAACATGTATCCTCAGAGGCTTAGATGAATGCAAATAAATATGTTCTGTAGAGTTAGTTAATTGCCAAAGTCCTAAATTTACCTGAAAACTTATAATACATTTTAAATGAAAGATGCTTGTCAATTTCATATTTGATAAACCTCAGTATTTTGCTTCTCTATTTAATAAGTGCTATCACATTCTGTGGTGTGAACTCTGACACACACTCTTTTCCTAAGCTCTCTTAGGGAGAGACTGCGTATAAGCTGTTCAGGCTTTTTTTAGGACTCTTATCAATATTTTAGTATGGTAGCAATCAGGAAAGGACCAGTGTCTGTGATGGGCTGTCCCTGTCAATGCCAGAACAAGAATATTCCATGGTAGTTTACAAATTAACTCTATGACTGTGAGGAGCATATGTTCTTAACAAGATAACCTGGTTTCTTGTTTGGATTTTGTTTTTTAATTCCATAGCTAGTAGTGGACAACTCTTTATAATTGTCATGCAACAATTATGATGAGCATTTAAATTTTTAATTCTCATTTAAAATGGTATCTATGTTAGGAAAATCTGTTTGAAAGGGTCAGTTAATAATACATGGAACAGTCAATAGATAGCTAAGTCTTATGAGAGTAAATGGCAGTTTAACATTTTTATCTATTTCATGTATGAAGATGAGCTCAAGAAGGACTGAAACTCTGTTACCATTCCTAGGGTTACATTAATGTTACTAGCACGAGCCCAAAACCATCCACACAGGGCATTTTCCAATACTGAATTTTGCTGAGGTCCTGGGGCAATAATATCGTCATTATGACCATGTGGACTGAAATATCAGGTCCCTAACAAGAACATGTACTGAAAACTGGCTATAAGGTTAACTGCTGGCTTCTGCTTAATAAACAGAGAAAGTTCTTCTCATTTGTATATCCACTTAAACTTTTATTGCAGCTACTAAAAGACTAGAAACAGAATGAACTATCACAGAATCCTTTGCGCATGATTTTTACTAAGGGTTGAACATTTTGCTGAGAAAATAAACATATTCTTGGTCAGCTCCATCTTGCATTCTCCTGGGCACTTTATAAACCTTCACACATCTGTTCAAAATTCCTCTCCTATGCTTGACCTCATTACTTTCAACAAATGACCTGCTTTTACTTCACAGAGCTCATTAGTGAAGAATCATTCAGATTTCTTTCCTGAAACCCAACAACTCACCCTCATTCACACCTGTATTTACTTAAAAACAAAATTCTATTAAAATTATTGGGGTGACATTGGTTAATGAAATTATCTAGGTTTCAAGTGCACAATCCTGTAATACATCATCTATAAATCACATTGTGTGTTCACCACCCAGAGTCAGTTCTTCTTCCATCACCATATATTTGATCCTTTTACCCTCTTCTATGCCCCCACCCCTTACCCTCTGGTAACCACTAAACTCTTGTCTGTGTCTATGAGTTTTTGTTTCTTTGTCTTCTTCCTTTCTTGTTTTCAGTTTTATATCCCACATATCAGTGAAATCATATGGTTCTCGACTTTTTTTGTCTGATTTATTTCGCTTAGCATGATAATCTTGAGACCCATCCATGTTGCTGCAAATGGCACTATTTCATCTTTTCTTATGGCAGAGTAATAGTCCATTGTGTACACCACCGCTTCTTTATCCAGTCACCTATCGAGGGGCACTTGGGCTGTTTCCATGTATTTACTTATTTCCTCTCCTCTCTCTAGTGTCCTTCAACATCCCCCAGTCACAGGTGATAATATCCCACTTTCTTGCCATGACCTGGTTTGTTTGTTTTTTAATCCTGTCTCCTATTTTTACAATCCCTCCTTCTCTCTTTGCTTCACGGTGCCTTTGATGTAAGCAAGCATGCCTGGGTTTTCACCCTGAGCTCCTTTAGTCTTTATTTACATCTTCTATCTGTTTTATTTTCACAAGCAAGATCTTAAACACAGCCTACATGTCCTTTTCTTATTTCCCACTCACTCTCAAGAAACTACAAGTTGCCTTACACATCCACCATCCCACTGAAAGTGCATTCTAGTCATTTGTCACCTGCTGATTGTCAAATCCAACAGGCATTTTTCAATTCTTATCTTCCTTACCTTTTCTAGCATTTTATGCAGACATCTTCAGCACCCTGCCCCACGGTACACCCTCTTACCCTCCCTGGCAACAACACCTTCTCAATATCTCTTCCCACCCTTCAACTGTGAAATTCCCCAGAAGTCTAAACCCAGTCCTGTCTCATCTCTTTTTTTACACCTTCTCTAGGCAATCTCACCCGTGCTCTTTAGCCTACACTCTGATGACTGCAAATTCCTCATCTCTTGTCTTACTTATTGCAATAACGGTCTCCATGCTCTCTGCTTTCACAGAAACCCATTTTCTATACTCTCTATCGTTTCTTAAAGCAAAGATCACAACACGACACTCCCTGTCTACAGTCCTTAATTGGTCCCTACTCTGAGGGATACAATTCAAACTCTTTATCATCACCCATCTTGACTCCTCATCCTTCAAACCCACCTGCCTTTTCAGCCTCATATACCGACATCTGCTGCACTAACACCACGCTGCTGCCCAAATTCCTTCCCCTACCCGGCCATCCAAGACCTTCCCTGCTTTCTCTGTTCTCTCACTTTCCTCCTTTTTTTTTCCCCCATGCTAAGTTCTAACTGCCCTTGAAGACTTTCAAGACTCACATTAAACCTCATTCATATTTAACATTTACCTAAAGCTCCTTCTGTTTCAGGTACCGTTCTGATGGCTGCAGTGTTAACTGAGAGAAAGTCTCTGTTCTCACCCTGATTTCATTTAGGGGTTGGAGGCAGGAGCAGGATATGCAGAAAATGAAGCAGAGCAAAGTGGACAGAGAGTTTGTGTGATGGCGCCTTACTGCTTTGTAACAGGATAGCCGGGGAGCCCCTGCTGCTTCTATGAGTCTGTTCCTGGCGGAGCCAGGCACTCTCCATCTGTGCTCCGCTCATGATGAGCAGGGCCTGCTGGGCTCCTCCACTAGCCTGGGACTCGTTGAGGGCAGAGACTCTCATCCAGGCATTCCTATTGTCTAGCACACAATCATTCCAAGGAAATGTGCCAACGTGGCTCTAGATGGAGAGAGAAAGCCACAGAATAAGTGCTCAAAATTGTTTTGGAATAGATTAATACATATTTGAAACTACAAGTTAACAGTAAAACCTCAAATATAAAAATTTAACTATATTTAATACTAAAACAGGGACAAAGAGTAAAACAAAATGTCATACTTACATACTAGCATTCTTGAAATTATGAATGGTAGGTAAGTACAGATTAAATACACATTTCATAGGAGAAATGTAATTTGCTTTGCATTTAAAAGCACTCGGAAGAGGCTGAATTTTGAAGGTATGCCAGTGATTTGGGGACAATATCCATAAAATAATTTTGCAAAGAACTAGGAAGTAGACAACATGGACAGAGTGAAAGAACATGGTAAGACTTTGTAAAGTAAGTCTATTGATTTAGTTGTAAGGGGATTTAATTTATTAATTATAGACAGGAACAAGCTTGAGGATTGTGCTCTTTTATCACGAAAAACCCTACTCACGCTGCTGTTAACTCCAGTGAAGGCAAAAGGGCCAAGTTAGAAATTAAGAAGCAGTGTTTTTGCTTGTCTTACTTTTTTAACTCCCATATTTGCAGATCTTTTTTGCAAATTTTAGGGATTAAAAAAAACCCAATATTAAAATTCCCTAATCATGATCAATGTTCTTCTTGCTAATTTTATTTTGCTTGCTTTTACGTTTTTGAATAAAAAAATAATACAAAATTACAGAGTTTATAAAATTGAAAAAATATATGTACATATACATAAAAACTGTACATAATTCTGCTGCATTAAAACAACCACTCACTACCTTGAGTATATTCCTGCTCAAATCTATAAATTGCTTTTATTAGCGTATCATAAATATTGCTTGGTTTTAATTTTTTTTTATCACAGCTGTATAGTATTTCACCCAGCAGATGGACAATCTATTTTACTATTCTCTTATTGCTGGACAATTACATAGCTTATAGTTTTTTACTATTATCATAATACTGCAATAATCATATCACGGTAATTTGTTTATTTCCTTTGCTTTTTCCATAGGAGAAATTAACAACTGTGGGATTACTGGCTTAAAGGGCAGGAACATTTTTAAGACTTGAAAAAAACTGGAAGCATCACGCCAATTTCCACTGCCATGAGCCACGAACAGGAGTCCTCATATTGCTGCATCTGAGCCAGCCCGAGTAGCATCATTTAATTTTTCCCCATTAACTCTCAAATTTAAACTATACTTAACTGTTTCAATTTACATTTGATTACTACCAGAGTTCAAGATTTCTCTCTAATTTTTAGTCATGAAAGATGACACTGCTACGTCAGCAAGAAACCATATTGAGCATTAAGTCAACGGTTTAAGGCTGTAAAAATAAATAAAAAAATAAAATCTTTAAGAAAGTTAATGCAATCATGACATGATTAAGTAACTGTTATTGTGCTCCATGGTGATTAGGCATTAATGGCAAGCAGTTCAGGTAAGTGGCTATTATGACTATTATTTACACATAGCCAGATGAAGCATCCTTAGATTATGGGATTGTTGCGGGGGGATTGTTGCGGGGGGGGGGGGTTTGGACCAAGTAGAGCTACAAGCTGTTCTTATGCCCTCAGAAAGATCCCTTGATCTGAAGTCAGATATGATCCAGAAGGCAAGTTTTCTTTCTTTCTTGGCTCCACACAGCCTCTTTAATCTGAGTACCCCATAAAGAAAATAGGTATTATAAATTAGGTTGGCTGAGGGTGGGGCAGAAAGTACTTTACTAAGGAGCAAAGTTGAGGCTAAGTCAGATAATATTCAATGGCCACCAAATCTCTTGTCTCTTCTCTCAGTGACTCCTCCTCAACTTAAGGATCTAGGTTTTCAGTGAGACTTCTGAAGAACTTTTAACTCTGAACTATCTCCATCTCTTTCCCTGGAGAGAGGAAGAAAGGATTTGAAGGACAATCATTTTCCCATCTCCCCAGGCAACCTCACTAACTAATGGAGGAGTGATCTGGGTAACAGGATTTAAGGGGTTTCCCTCTGCCAAAAATCTTTCTCCCCAACACTGTCCCAATTTCCATGCATTAGAGGTTCTTTGCAGTTTGTAAAGCATGTCATTCTGAGAAGTTTCAAGAAAAAAGGTAAGGGTACAAAGGGTAAGAAGGGGTAACAGTAAAAAAAAAATAAAAAAACAAAAAACTCTCTACAGTGATAATTAATTTAACCAGCCTTGTTTTATATTCTTAGAATACTTAACTCCAAAGCATGCAGGGAATAAGAATAAGAGTTCCAATATGGAGAGGGCAAAGGGCAAAGCAAAAAGAGTTAAATCATTTTGGGTTGCTTTAAAAATGCACAGCTGAGGACACTAGATTACAGAAGACTAGGGAAGAAAGAGGGTTAACCTTATGATGATAAAAATGCATGTTCCATAGACCTGGGGAGTTTACAAAGCACATTTCCACTGATCATATTACTGAACCCTCACCATAACCCTAGACTGAAACTGAGACCCAGAGATATTAAGTAACTTACCCACAGTCACATAGGCAGTAAGTGGCAGGGCCAGGACTCGACCCGGTCTTCCGATTCCTGGTGTGCATTCCCAGCTCCCCTGGAGCTGGAGCAGGGGCAGAGAGGGAGGTGGAAGTAACTTGCCCGAGACCAGCCTGGCCCTCTCCCCTGCTTTCAAGGCCAAGCAGAGCAGACATTTCACTCTCTCAGTGACCCTTTTTCATCAAATTCTTTCAGGGTGAAGCACACAGAATCTGAAGATGTTTTTCAGCCTTGGCCCCAAGAATCGCAATAAGTAGTCAACAATGTCAAAAATATTTTTGGCTGTACTTTGCCATTTATGTGAAATGTATTGGAGCCTCAAAGCATAGTAATTCTTATTTCAGAATATAAAACTTGTTTATATAACTGATATTATTTAAAAGTTTGTTTAAACATTTTTGTTTAGCAGTTTCAAACATTTTAAATTACATCATTAAAGAGCTTATCTTGAAAAATGCCTAAGAACCAAGACACCATATCTAACTCTAAACTACTCCATGGCCTTTTTTTTTTTTCTCTCTCTCTTAATCATCTTCCCTCAGTGATTATTTTCATTGAAGTAATTGTAATCATTCAAATGGACAATAATCAGTGTTTTCATAGCCAACTTTTAAGTATTTTCAACAAATTAAAGGAAAATGTGTGCATCTTTTTGAGCTACAAGTTTTTAGAGATGTAAATCACATTCATTTCTAAATTACACTGAAAACGCTTTTAATGTAGCCTTTTCTAATTAAGTTTCTATAACAAAATTTAGAGTTTCCAGTCTCTAATTTCTTGAATGGTTCTTTAATTTTTCTCAGAGAATTATTTATTTTACTTTCTCATCTTAACTAAGTTTTCAACACATTCCATTAGAAATGTTTTTCTTGGCTTTGCTTATTTCCTAAGAATGTGAGGATACGATTTAAATGGACTGGGCAGAGAACCAACTTTATATTGGGTTGTCAGAAAAGTCATGAAGAATTTTTGCAACAAAAAACATAGAAAAAATACATCGTGACTTTTCCGATAACCCAATATTACTTCTAGATCTTTCTGTAATCAGCTTCGATACACTGCAGTCTCTCACAGTCTTTCCATTTATGTCAACTACCATCAGTAGGGCCAAGCGCTAAGTAAGCATTAACACTTAAACAGGGCATACAAAAGACCAACCAGGGATATTGAGTTATTTGTGCCAAAAAGCTTTTAGACACTTTCTGAACTTTAAAAGATGCTCTATTTGACCAGATTTCATTTGAACATCAGTCTTATCTGGGATGGAGCATATCCAACTTAATAGTTAAAAGCCACTTGAAACCTCAGATGAACAAAAAGGCAAACAGTCAGACAGAGAAGAGGAAAGAGGAAAAGGACAAAGAGAAGGAGGCTGGACAGGGAGGAAGAAGAAAGGAAGAGAAGAGGAGCAGAAGGAGAAGAAGAAAGCGTTTAGCTAGAATAGATAAACAATTTAGAGTAAGTGCTAATGTTTTCAAGCTCTTGCTACGTCTTCCATTAAGATTTCAATTTAATTTTAAAAAATCTAATTAAGTCTCAGATTCTTTTGGCTACTTATGTTCAAATTCAGGAATTCCTAATAATGAGATTATATTATCTGATCACCATATGAGGAAAAAATACATTAGTGTTCTTTTTTCCTACATTATTTCAGCCTTATTTATTTAAGTCTTTTCAAGATAAAATGCTCCTTATGTTGTCTTAATTCACTCATTGTATGATACCAAAAATGGTTACCAACATTTAAAAAAGAAAAATCACAAGTCCAAAAATTTTAGAATTTGTATCATACAGAAAGAGAATTAAACTGACTTCTAATATCTTCCATTGTACAATAAACTCTTTGTTAAGCATGACCAAGAGGGTTGGCCCTAATTTCCTTATCACATGACCTGGGGGGGAAAATGAGCATCCTTAGGTGAGATAAAAATGCCAATAAAAGATTATGAAAGCTAATAGTCTTGAAAAGTCAATGTCGTCCTGCCCCACTGACTTTCCTCACACTATCACATTCATTCAACATACATAACCAATTTGTACCAAGGTCCATGCCAACAATAGTTTCGGGACTGGAACCACCCCAGTCTGACGGAGGCCTTATTAATATGTATTAGGTGGCTTCTGGAAGGGAGAAAATACATCTTCTAATTCTCTTATAACCTTTTAATTCCTTGGGTATGCAGGCCAATCTATTTGCCAATGTAGCTTTGTTACAAAAAGCATTACAAATATATTTGTTGAAAAACTATCATATTAAACTGCCATACTCGAGTTTGATGTGTGAAGAACTCTTCAGTACTACGGGTGATACCAGGACTACATCAGTCATTCGACGCACCGTCACTGACCTTCTCCAGTTCCCCTTCCAAACCACCTCTTGCGCTCACTGGAAGTTCTGATCCGCTCTCAAGCCCTAAGAGGCAGTACTTACAGTATTTATCTACTGCGTATTTACAGAGTTCCTTTGCACTTCCACTAGCTATTATCCAGCCATAAATTCTGCTCTTGTTTATAATTATAAGTGCTTGGGAAGGACATGTTTCTTAAAATAAGAATTTTTTTCCAGAACTCTCAAGTAAGCCCTGGAATTAGATCCAAGATCATCAATTCATTTGGTTTAACAACTGGTCAAGAGGTCAAGAGCAGTTAAGTACAGGAGTTTGTTTTCTAGGAGGCCTTTCACAAATTAAAACAATACTATTCAAAGGCTTCAGAACACACTAGCCTATCAGTAAAAGAGCAATTCAAATGATGAAACAGAGAATTTTGGTCTTTCAGGAGTCATCTTCTTCATTTAAGAATGCCAGAGGGGTAGTAGATTGGGGGAGGTGGGTTATCACTTTGTGAGGGGTGTAAATGTCTAATTATTACATTGTTTTGCACACCTGAAACTAATTTGAAAAAAGTAAAAATTAAAAAAAAGTAAATAAAATATGCATTCTTTAAAAAAAAATGCCCACACACCCCGTGGAATTAACTTGTTTTGTTTTGACTCTTTGTTTTGATTTAGTAGCCAATGCCAGCTTAACAAAAAAAAGGGGAGTACAGATTTTGCCTTACACTAGATTATTGGAGAATCACTAATACAAAATCACAAATGATGAAAATGCCTTACTGCTGAAATATACATATCATGTGGTTTATGAGGTGAGAATTACAGAAAAGGGCAGCAATGTTATAAAAGCTACAATGGGAATCTTCACAAAAGCCGATTTCTAAAAGTTAATATATAAAAGTTTCCAGAATTACAGTTAAAATAAAATTAAAAGATTAGCGAGTTGTATATAATTACATGTAAAATAAAATCTTAATTTTATTTTTATGTAATGAAACTATTATAATGGCACCAGTACTTAGGAGGGACACAAAATTTCTGGAATATATTTTGTCCTCTATTCACAGACAGGTAAAGAAACTTGGGACATGTTTGAGCATAAATTAACTTTTATATATTTAGTCTCTATTTGTAACATAAAAATGTATTATTATATTATTAAGAAGTTTGGGACATCTAAAACAATATACTCTAAAGATAAGCTTTCACCTTATTTTAAAGATGGGATTTTGAAAACTAGAAAGAAGTTAAGAAGATAACTAAGACATTTTTCAAAGTACCTCCTGCAGACTTTCTATAACAGGATCCATACAGCGAAAAAAGAGTTCCATGAATAAATAAGTTTGTAAAGCACCAGACACTATATATTTATCTCTTGGAGTTTTAGAATACATATTAATCTGTTACTGGCTCAAAGAAGCTCTGTAATCAAAAGTGTACTTAATTTTTTTAACCCAGCATTTTCCAAATTTATTGAACCATGAAGCAGAACTAATGTTCTCAGAACACTTTAGAAAACCCTTAGCTAGATGGAGTAGGCATGAAAAAGTATGTTTAAAAAAATAATGACTTTGTATTTTTATAATGGTCAAAGCTGCTTAACCAGAACTTCTTCATTATGTGTACTCTTAATAAACTATATGATTCTTTTTTTTTAAGGCAAATAAAATGTACTCACTGTTGCAGTATGCCCTTCCCTACTGAATGGAGTTCTCAGCCAATGACAGGCTGGCGGCTATGGGAGTTATTTCAAGCCAAGGCGTAAAACTCTCCCTGGTAAATTCCAAGTTTAATGGAACTGGAAGTTCTATAACATCAGAGTATTTCTCACAAGGAGACAGATCAACTCCATTCTTTTCTTAGAGGTATGAGAGTGAAGCCTACAGCACATGATTCTAGAATAATAAATAGCATAGGTCCAGTGAAATTCAGGAAATTAGGATCATCAGTAGGAAGGGTACTCGCATACACATCAAGAGATACCGCCCACTGAAGGTAAAATGAAAATGAAGCCAAAAGGATACAATGATGTTCAGGAAATAGAATGACAACAGAGAGATATGTCTAATAAACAAGGTGACAAAAGGAAGAATATAGAAAAACAGTATTACGTGGAGACACCAGATGACCACGTAAGATTAAAAAAGAGAGTGGTTAACTGGCAACTCACTATGGTAGGTAATTAAATATGTATCCTAAGTCCCCTTTTAGCCCATCGTCATTAAGCTTCACAATCACTGACTTCAGAATAGGGGAGGTGCGCTGTGGGAGCCCCATCTGAAAGGGAATAAAGTCTATAGTGCAATGAGCAACATTATTTTTCTGCTTTTTTAGATGCAGATGGAAGAGGCTCAGAAAATCACTAGAAACTAAAACAGAGTTGTGTGTACTTTTTTTTTTTAAATTCAAGAAGGACACCTGTTCAGATTTATAAAAATCTTTAAAATATACTGACATGAGTGTCTAGTCAAGGCATATACCCAATATAAGATTAACTTCTTTGGGAACAAAGAAATAAAACAAAATGAAAATATTCCTCAGGTTCATTTGTTTTACTACTTTATTTCCTGTGCAATGAGTATATTAGCAAGTCTATTGCATATATGCATGCAAAGGGATGGTAAAATTCATTTCAGTTTGAAATTACAGCTTTAAAAGTCCTGAGAAGTAAATGAAAAACAAAATTTACACTTACATTAGAACAAACTTTGGGTCTCCTGAATCAAAATGTCAAAGGAACAAATAAATTCACCTGACAACCTCAGCCCCCTTCAGCTGGAGATCTCACCCATGATGCCTCCTTAAGACTATTTTAAGAAAAAGTCAAAATCATGTAATATTTAGCATAAATCTAAAGCACCATGAATTTATTTCTTAATCAGTCAACATCATAATTCAGAACTTCATACTTTAGGCTGCCATTAACAAAGGGGAAACTTAGAAGATAAAAGATCAACATGATCTACTGTTATTACTCATGTACACACAAAAAAGAATGCTGCACATTTTTCAGTTATACTAACTTGATAATTAACATTAATACTTAAGTCTTAAATTGTTTTTATGAACTGTAATTAAAATTATAAACAAATCTGAGTGATCATTAAAACAACTTTAAAAAGAAAGATAACACATTTTAGCTACCACCCTGCCATGTTATTTCACTTTGGTAGTTACTTTACCTTCAGAAAAAAAGGAAGGAACATGAAATAATAATCTAATCTGTATTTTCATGGCTCAATAAAGGAAAACTCAAATTACCAAGAGACCTTTTAAAAATTTTTCATATAGTTTCTTTGAATAGATTACAATATATTATCAGGTTGATGAAAATTCAAACAATACTTGTGTGCAGGTCTTAACATATTATTCTCTTAGTATTCACTTAAATGGTGAAATAAAAGGTTTCTATTGAATAACGTAACCAGGTCAAAACTAGATCTCAAGACTGAAAACAATGTTAGGTGGAGCTATCACAAACTGAATTTGGGCTTCGAGAGACAGATATGAGCAGCATTTAAGGTGACACATCTGTGTATACAGCATGTGATAGGAACGAATCACTTCTCCCTCTGTGTCAGTAGCTTTCATAGCTCCAGTAAAGTCGTTTTGTATCATTCACAAAAGTCTGCGGGAATTGTGAAAGTCTGCGTAACAGATGAAAAAATAATAGAGTACACTGAATATAACCAAACTTTATTAAAACAAAGCTTAAAGATATTGCATGAAACACCCCAAATCCCACTGTCCATGAATTGAAAATTATGTTTTTAAATGGCGCTAAATTAGCTGTACAGTTTCATTCTGATTGACTCTGTTTATACTGCAAAACAAAATCAGCAGTGCTCATATGGCCATCTTGAAAAAGGGACGTTTCCCAACATATACATGGTGGGAGAAAATGTATTTCAGTGACCTTAAACAAGTTAGGTTTCAGTGCAAATTTAAATATGGTAAATTATACCTACTAATATATTTAAGACTTTATCAGCAAGAATGAAAAACCTTCTAGATGATTATCAAATAGGTGCTTGTACTTTTTACTGGATACTAACTGGCAGAATCTCACTGTTATATAATTCCAATTTTCCTGTTAACTTTATAGTTTCTATAATAATTATCCTCTTTTTACTATTTACTATGATCTTTTGATATTAAATACAAACTAGATACAGCCTAATTTTATCACTATGTCATGAAAATTATTAACATGACCTTGTTCTAATACATTTAGGATCCATTTTAACACATTATTTTCCATATCACAACTCTCAATCTCCTTCCTCATTAAATAGGTTAGGTTTTTCTGGGGTGTGGGCTTATATGATTCTTTTTAATATTTTTATTAGTGGTAGAATAATTTATGGCTTTTCAGGAACATTATTTGAACTTGAAAAGGTAACTTCCCAATAACCTCCTAGGATGTCATTATAAAATAAATTTTATACAAAGTTTCTTCAAAAGTAAAACTTGAGATTGATAGTTCTTTCCTTAATGTATGCTAAAGCTGAAATATATATTATAATTATTTAAAAAAACAGAACCCAAAATCTCCTAAAGATAAATTTACTTTTAAATATTAAGATAAAATAAAATAGATAAGAACTTTTTAAACAGATAAAATTCATTCAGTCATACTTTCTTCTTCATTAAGTTATACTTTCTTGTTCTACATTAATTTTATCTTCAAACTAAAGTGGAATAAAGACCTAAATATTATTTAAATTAAAACTTCAGTAAACAAGATTATCACCATTTGTATTTTGTTTTAAAGCTTCAAGAAGTAAGAATAAAGGCTGTCATGAGATATTTATGTTTGTTTCACATAACTGGAACTAAAACTTTCTCCTAACTTTGTGCAGTGGGCAGGAATTTTGTGCGGTTTCCATAAATAAGTACCTCCCCCCCGAACAATGATGGCACCTAATAGATGAGTAATGAATATTTGTTGAATAAATGAATGCTTTACAGAAAAACAATTAAGACAGAGGATAATCACCTAAAAGACAATAATGATCATTTGTCACTTTCGAGAATAGCTGTTAGATGATGTGTAATATTGAGGTCTTACAACCAAAAATTATCTACACAACAATAATTTTTCTAGTTGACACAATAGTCAAACAATGGTCATTTCCTGATAGCAAGAAGTAAATGCTATGAACTTTTAAAAAGAAAGTTTAGAAACTAGCATGTTCTAAACCATTTCTTAGGACCTAAAAGCTTCAGTGGAATTCAGGTCATAAATATACTCGGAAAATCAGGACTTGACAGTGTTTTTTACTGGTTTAGAAAAGCAATTCAGAAGCAACAATACGCCAAACACACAAAAGATTTGTCTGAGCAGCAGTGCCCGGGTATTTTACAGTCATTCCAAATTGCCTGTGGCATCTTTTTACTGGTTTGCTGGTATTAGTTTTAGAATTAAAAGGACCAATTTGGAAAAGCCTTGCAGGGAACATAAACAGCAGGTTTCTTTGCCCTTAATGTTTTTTCATACAGTGGTCAGAAATATAAAATAATACATAGTATGGGGTTTTCTCTACATATAATTTTACACATAAAATGAGATTCCTAATGCTTCATTTACTTTAATAAAATACTAAGGAGAATTCTACAATGTTCAAAGGACATGGAAGAAAATATTAGAGTACTTATCCAGTTAAGAATGAGCTGTGAACCCCACATTATGTGTAACAGAGAGATCAGTATAATAAAGACACTAAAACTAAGGCAGAATATTTTATGAGAACTGAAAGAATCAGGTGAAATCTAGGCAGAGCAAACAAAAATCGAGGAAGACTTACCAAAAAGCTCAGTAAATAATTTTAGAGGAAATAAAGTATTTAATTATAATCAGAACATAAATTTTTGCCATCTAAAATATCATCACTGAGTATGTTCTGAAAATAAAAAGGCGTATCCAGATAGAAAGAGAAAATAGATATTTGGTCTACAGACAGACTTAAGGCAAGTAATTCCTAAACTTCAAGAGAAAAATATTAACATTTGGATTTAAACTATTAGCTAGATTTTTATTTTTATTTTCCATACAAGAGACTATTAACTAAGTCACTGAGTCTCTTAATATTTCATGCTTTTTATTTAATGATTTTATCCTTCCACCTTTAAGAGACAATACAGGCAACTGATTTCTATAAAGGCATTTAGTTTATACACAGGCTTTTTGGGTTGTTTTTCCTGCAAACTATTAAAAAAATCGTCAGTACATGATCATCGCTGCATTTAGAAAACAAGAGGTTTTTCAAAACCTTGTGCCAATAACAAACATAAACCTTAATAAAAGATACAATATCATTTCACAATTAAAAATCATAATGCACATATGTAGTGCAAGAGTTAAAAAAATTAAAAATTACACAATCCATAGTGTGAGCAAATAATTGTGCTAAGGCTTCTAATAATTTCATCGCAACTTTGCAGCCCTTTAATTTTTCTAGTACAACCTATCAATTAGAGTGACCATCTTATTGGTATAGTGAACGCTTTGCTTTTGATTAACTTAAAACTTGTCACAATTCCCCAGTTACAAAAAGATAAAAGTGCTCATACACCTCAACATTAATATTCTTACAGGCTAAGAAAACTCTACACTAACTCTACATTAAATATACTGACAGCCACATAGACTGTTTTTCTTCAGGGGCTTTTTATGAATAGATGCACATATGTATTTTTTTAAATGGAGATGGGTTAAAGATATGTTAAGCTGGTGGCTTCAATATCTGAAGAAGGAGGAAATGCTTCTATAACTAAGTCAATTATGCATGCAGATAAAGAAGAAAATGATGTTCATGATCCAAAAATATTTGGTATATTAATTTATGCAAAATCAGAAAATATCAACAATCACTTGATTATTTGTAAGCAGGAGAAAAGAAATACCAGAATCTCCAAAAGATTTAGTGATTCTATCCTGCTTCTTCCTGAAAAATATTTCAAGCATTTTATAAAAAAGATTTTTAAATTGACTGCAGGAAAATAAATAGGTTAAAAAAAAAACACAGCACAATAAAGCATAGATGAGTATTCACAAAGGGGTGGGAAGAGTATAAAAGCATATTGCTGTGGTTCAGAATGGAATCACTACATGGGCTGTGACATTTGATAAAGTTATTGTCCAGTTAAGATAATATAGACCTAAAATCAATGAAAAAGCAATGAGGACTATTAAAGGGGAAAAAGGAAAAGTCACTGACTGTGGAAAGAAAATTATCACTTCAATACCCAACACCTCTGACTGGAGGAGCTACAGTGAGGAATGACAATGTGCTCATCAGTTATGGCCACCCTGGAACAGAAAAAGGAAGTAGAGAAGAAATGAAGTAAGAAAACTCATTTTCTCTTTAGGGAGAAAGGAATAAAATTAATCTCTTATTAAGTCTCTAAAAAATTGAAAGAAAACTAAACATAAAAAACTATTTTAATCTTTGACTGTAACGACTGAAAACATTTGGGAGCACATGATGAACAGCAAACCAGGACTCAACTTCTAGAAATAATTATCAATCAATAATTATTTTCACCATCAAAACTAGATTAAGATGGATTAATGGAAACAAAGATGCAAACAGCCATCATATGAAAATCAAAAGGGCAAAAATATGGGTACAACAAGTTTCTCCAAGAAAAGAAAGACATAAATTAAGTATTGATGGTATTTCAGTCTTTTAGGGAAAAAGTAGCTAAACTTTAGAGGATGACAGTGAGAGAAAGGAACTCTAAATGAAACATATGAACCATTAGTAACATTATAAATATGAAATGACAAATTATCTAGAAAATAAGTTTTTCTAGAATAAAAATGTAAAGAATCAAGATCCAGGGCCCAAAACATGATTATGGCTACCAGGTTTTTGGTTGCTGTTTTATTTACCCTTTTGGGAGGAGAACCCAGGGAACATGACACTGAGGTCAATACAGAAAAATGTAAAAAGACCAAAACTAAAATAAAATAAAAGCAGCTCATGGGAAAGCAACATACACTTCAGTGATGAAGGCTACATCTGGATGATATAATTTTCTAGTATATTTTGATATTTTAGGGAAATAGCAACAAATTAGGCTGCTAAATATGTTTCTTAACAGCTCCCCACAAACTGGAGAAAGGAAATTTTTAAAAAAGTTATTAAACTAATTCTAATAAGCCTTGTCCTCCTGTTTTTGCCTAAATGTAGGTGAGAATCAGTCTCTATAAAGTCACATTAAGTCCTGTATAAAATGGACCCCATAAGGCCAATACATTCTGAATTACATCATCAAAATTATCACACAGCTTTGACATAACATTTGGCAATAAAAGTCATCAAATAATTATTAACGAGATATTTATAGTTCATCTGTACTTATACATATATAAATATATGTGTAGTAAATGCAGCATGAATTCATATATAATTTAGTGTTTTTTTTAATTTTACATGAAACTAAAATAATAAAGAATATACATGTATCCAACAGAGATTTAAATTTGACAACTGCTGGACATAATTAGGTCAAATATAAAGTAACAAACTGGGAAAGAACAAAATATGCATAAAAGCTTATTTTACACATACAAATTTTTGGCAAACATATAAATAAGGGCACCTATTTCCAAAGCATAATAAAACAAAGCATTATACAAGAAAAATAATTCCAGTGCTTTCACTTTTATTGCAGTTCAGTGGAATTATTAAACTAAAAATCTTGCTCTAGGGGTAGCCAGGTTTAAGCAAATTTAAAATATTTTTCCACTGGCCAATTTTGTATTATTGTGACTAATCTTCTAGAGCTATGCATTTCTTCAGAATAGCTTATGCCTGAGTACAGAATTTGGATCACGTACCCATGCCTCTGTCTGAATGGGCCTGATGTTGCTTAGTAGCACCTCTTCATAGTTTCCATAATCAATGAATTTAACAACTGCTGTCATACCTGAAGAATGGAGAGCTTCAACTTCCGCTCGGTAAAACTGGGGAGACAAGAAGGAGTTTGAAATGTGACGATCAAAATTGTCTACAAAGGGCAACATTTGATGGAAAGGTAAATTATCAGAGTGTTAGAATGTGTAATTTGTTTAAAAAGTCTTTATTCATTTTTGATCAGGGAAAGGACAATCTCAATGTCAACTTGCCACGTAATCATGAACTTTCAGGATTCACTGCCCTAAGGACACTGCACCTACAGACTTTGACAACATAACTTAAAATGAAAATATCCCGTTTGTTCCCTAGGGTCTTATATTGAAAAAACAAACAGAATCCTGTGCAATAGCCAACACTGGTACTTGGCCTAGGTTTATGATCAAGATAGCAAAACAGGAACAAAACAAGGCCAAGAGCATTGTAAATTTGATAGCCCAACAAGTACAATTAGAAGAAAGTTGCAGGCACCTAATAAAACAAAAGGCAGGTTCATCAGCATAAAGTTTACACTTGGTTGAAAAGTGAGGGTCAACTATTCCACATATGAACATGTATGCCAATCCTAGTGGGTAACATAGAAACAAACTTAAAAACCTTAAATTTAGCTAACTACACTGAACGTGAAACCCAGAACTTAAGAGTTACCCAGGAAATCCTCCAAAATCTAGAGCTAAAACTGCTTTTTTAATGCACCAGTAAGATCTGCTGTAATGACATAACTTGGTCACACTTAGATTTGCATTAACTTATGTAAGATTTAAAGCATACCTTTTCTGATTATTCCTTCCTATGTCTGAATACAGATATGCTTATCTACTTGGTACATGCACTAATTGCATTAAAAATGATGAAACATACTACCACAGCTTTTTCTAAAAGCTCACACCACGTAATAGTTAATATACAGTATTGCTTCCTAATACCCCAAAAATCACTGTCCAGTTTGGTGCTTGCTGTGACATTAATATCAACAGAATACAACTAATTTACTCAGCCACTACTTCAAATACCTTAATCTAACTTTAACAAACTCATACCTATCTGCAAAAATCCTTATGATAATAACTATTTCTGATACTCTCAAGCTGTAGCTCCTACCAGTTTAACAGTACTTTTTCCCTGGGTGCATCAACATTTTCATCAGAGAACAATTAAAGTCATGGTATTATGATTACTCAAAGGTCTTTTCAGCAGACCACTGATTAAGTCAGAGTATTTAGCAAATCATAACGGCTTTCCAGAGACAAAGTAAAATCTTTCCTATTCATTTTAAAAGGAGCTACCAAACATGCTTTGTGCCATTTAGCTGGTACTTTTCTTCAGAAAATAATCCAGAAGACTCATGGCTTACTAGAAAGCTCCCACTAATCACAACACTAGAACATGAAGACTTTCATGACAGTCTCCAGATATACAGAGAGGAAAGCGAATGTGTAATTTATTTTGAAAGCTCATGTCTTTTTCAAAATTAACCAATTTTGAGATATAATTGACATTATATTAATTGACATGACATTGTATTAGTTGTAGGTGTGCAGCATAGTAGTTTGATATAGTATGTATATGTGTGAAATGATACCACAATACGTTTAGTTAACATCCATCACCACAGTTACAGAATTTTTTATTGTGATAAAAACTGTTAAGATTTACTCTCTTAGCAACTTTCAAATATGCAATACTTTAAAGAAAATCATTTTTAAGAGAATAATGTTTTTAAGAAAGAAAACTTACCTTTGGATAATCATAAATTGGCTAAAAAAAGATAAATGATCTCATCTACATGAGTTCTGACATACACTGAACAGGAGTAAGATTTCAGGACAGAACTAAGAGGGTCAGAAGGGAAGAATATTCACATGCTAATTAAGGGGTGTAAAAATAACTAGTGTTAGATTTTGTTATTAGCCATTGAAACCCTCTGACTAACATTAGTAAGGCAATTCTTATGTACTAATCAGGATATATAACTATGGAGCATTTTTTAAAAAACAGAAATATATGACAAAAATAAATCTCAAAGAAAAAGGCTCATTGCTGCCATCATTACAGCCAGTTGGGGTGAAGTGGGGACAAGCGGGGATGTCAGGTAAGGAGTAACCAAGCACATTACTCATATCCATGATTTATAGGATTTGAGACACTGCAAGACCAGACACTTTTACTTTATCAGTTTACCCAGTTTTACTTGGCTCTGGGAAGTAATGTGCATTAACAAACTCAGGAGGAACTGAGTGTGATTTACATAACAACTACAATTCTAAAATTTATCTGTTAAGGCAACTAGGAGTAGTAGGTCAACTAATTAGAGTCCTTCTACATCATAGGTCAACTCATTGAAGACCCAAATTATAGGTCTGAATGCCGCTTAGTGAATACGGAACAGAAATGAAAAACTATGTACTCTTAAGGAATATTTTCTTCAAACTAGGTTCGCTGGATGCTCTACTATAATACCATCTACACTCGAACAGTATCTCTTAATAGGCTCACCAGAATCAGAAAATGCTAAAAGCAACAGAAATTCTTATTCTCCATATCCTTCTAAAACATGAGTTACCCTGGATGTACCAGGAAAGACTGTTTTTACTGATTAACTATTATTACACTTCATACTACAAAGGTTATTAAGTTAATTCATCGTGTTTCCTTCCCAGGCCTGGATGCCAGGAAGTTTAGAGACACCATGATGGAATTTTCCTTGTCTTAGAGCTCTTGATATACATTCACCCTCTCCCTTCCTCTTTGATTTCTTTAGCCTCACACTTCTGTGTTCCGTGTAGTGCTATATTTCTGGACCTATGCTTTCACTGTAAACTTCTCAGATAATTATGTCAGTTCAGGTATGTTCAACAAACAACAAGTCAGAATACATCCTAGGAAAACAAGTAAGTTGACATCGTTTCAGAACTGACACTTTCATAAAGATAACTCGTGTGAAAAATGACTTCTGATGGGAAGTACTGCAGTAAGTGTAGTGATGCGGCCTTTTAACGAGGCCAAGGTGTTCAAGACGAGGTTCCTGGTGCAGATGACAAGGGTTATGGCCATCAAAGGGTGAAGGGGTTTAGCCAAGTAATGAACTGAGGAGGGTGCTCCAGGAAAAGTTACAGAGGCATAAAACATGAAGACGAGTGCGGAAAATTACAAATAGATTAAAATTAATTACAGATGATGTAAGAAAGGTCAATCAATAGGAGAGTGGACGGGGCAAGAAGGTAAGAGCCAACTGATAGAGGCTCTCCACATGCATGTCAGAATCTCTTTTATTTTACACGTCAAATATTTCAACTGGGAAGAATGACATGGTCTATGTCCAGGAGCACAGGAGTGGCAGTTTCAATGACAAGTTTAAGAAGAATAAGGCTTAAGGTAAGGAGACCAGTTGGAAGGTTGTTAGAATGTTTCAGTGGAAAGGGCAGAAAGAGCTGAACCAGTTATGGCAGTCTAGAGGAAGAAGAATTGTCCCAAATTCTCAAATCCTTCAGTGGAAATAAAGCTTGAAAGAAGGCAAGATGTAGTGAGCGATTTTTTAAATGATACGAGGTGTGATAAAAAATTATGGTGTGTGTAGAGTGCCATCCAATGGAAAAGCAGGGATCATCAATATGGGAGACAGCACATCAAACCTTAGTAACAGTGTGTGCCAAGTTTCAACTTGTTCTGTGCAGTCAGTTGGGTGTGAGCTACGGTTCAGAGAAGACATGTTTTAAAGTGTGCCACAAATCATAGGTCACGAACAATGCATTAACATGAAATGGGCAGATGGTTTCATCCTCTACCATGGCAACACTCTGTGTCACACATCGCTTCTGGTATACGGCGATTTCTGTCAAATAAAAACACTGCAGTGTGTCATCCACCTTATTCATCGGATCTGGCACCGTGTGACTTCTGGCTCTTCCCCAAAGTCAGAATGATTCAGGACATCAAGGCAGCCACGACAGCGCAACTAAAGACACTCACAAAAGAGGACTTCCAGAACTGCTTCAGAAAGTGGGAAGAACAATGGGATAAGTGTGTTCAAAGTGAGGGGGTGTATTTTGAGGGGGATTACTGACAATGTGCCTTTTACTGTAATAATTTTTTTAAATTTAAACATTTATGGTATTTTGTGATCACACCTCATAGATTATACTGATTGGGTAGCTCCAAAACATTGCTGTAATGCAATTAAGATTTTGATTTCTTAATGATAGTTACAGCCAATGTCTTTTCTTAAATCTCTGCCCTGGTCTCTGGCTAGAAAATTGGAAAGTTGCCTATTTTTGACATGACACTTGAAAGCTATTTCTTAAATTAGGTGGTTTCAGAAGATAACTAATGTCACCTCTTCCAGAGGGTGAATATTGTTTACCTTATTTGCTTAATGGTATAATCTATATAGAGCCTACAGTCCCCTCACTCTAAAATGAAATTATACACCCAGTTAAAATCAGAGTAGTCACCGTGGAAAATCATCCAATTATTCCAAAAATACTGTAAAAGCTCATAACATTTTGGGAATTATTAGGTACTGTCTTTCAAAAGATATATGACATTACTTTGAATATATTCAGTAGAGGCAACAAATGAATTAAGTATTATTGAGTTTTTGAGATAATTACAATTAAAAGTAAAGTTTTATTAACAATCTCATCAGGTATTTGAAGGCTTATGGGTAATAGCACAGCCAGAACTGATATATTCCAAATTCCAAGCACCTGACACTTAGCACAGAAGCAGCTACTTAATTACGCTTTGTTAAATATTCACTATTTGTTGAAGAACTTTTCTGCTAAGTCTAATATCTGGATATCTGTAGATCTATTATTATTCTCTGTTGCTTTATTTGTTTCTGGTCATTCATGTTCTCTCTTTCGCTCGCTCTCTATATATACTGAAGGTGCCAAAAAAGTGTGCACAAGTGGACACTTTGGTCAGTGTTGCTCAAGCAGTAGTTCTCAGTAATCAGAAGTGTCTGGACTCTGATGGGAACCACTTTGAGCACCTCTTGTACTTGCAGAAGTCAAACGTGACTTGTATTCATCTTTTGTTATCGGTATATATTATTACAATTTTAATAGTTTTCCTTTCTTAAAATGTGTATATATTTTTATGGGCACCCTCTGCATATTTTTAACCATGCCTCATAATTTTATAGGATGCCAGACATTACAGATAAAAAATTAAAGAGGTTCTAGAAAATGTTACTTTTTCCCAAAAAGAGGACTAGGTTTCTTTTTGTCAGGCAGACCGAGCACAAGCAGATATCCTTGATCCTGTAAATGGCTGGTTTTAGACTTTGTAAGAGCTTGTTTGCAGTAGTTTGTACTTACTACTAGGGCACAATCCTTGTAGGATTTTAATGGAAAGCTTGAGTTGTTTACGAAGGCTTTCAAACACTGTAAGACTTGAACTCCAATCACTTACTTCCTGTGCTCGTCAAAGTCACCAACAATCTCATGCTATCCAATACGATAACATATTTTTCCATCTTCATCTTAATCAGCCTTTCACAGAAGCATCTGACACAAGGTCTGCGCTAACGTACATAACACTACAGACCAACACTGATTTCCAGCTACTTCACCCTTTCTTGCCTCTACCATGAGGGAGAAACAGCTGAACATAAGTAATCCCCCACTACCCAGATCCAATCTGGTATTTTAGAAAAGTGAGTGGTCTGAGTTGCAAGAATAAGAGTCTGAATAGTAAAGAACACCTGTACTTGCTTTCCAAGCTCCCTAATAGCCAGGAAGCAGCCATGTAAAACCATTCCAAATAATGAGATTATTTGTTGGTATTTCTGGGAAGGCTTTTGCTTTTCTGGAAAAAAAGAAAAGACACAGCTAGCGCTGCCTTCACCTCTCCTTTTAGCCTTTAATAAAACTTGACAATAGAGTTGATGCTTCTACACAAGTATTATCTCACATGTATACAAAGAACTGAAGAGACTGCCGCCTAGCTGCACCATCCGGTACCTCTCCTTTGCTGGTATCACCAGGTAGCACCTAACACTACTCGGCCTCCTCAGTCACTGAACACAGTGGGGCCTGGCTCCTGATTCCACGCCTACAGCATCCTTTCAAAAGATCCATCCACATTCCCTAGCCTGAATTTCAGTTCCTTGAAATTGTCAGTGAATCAGTATAATCTTACCAGAAAGAAAAGCTAGCATTAACAGTTCAGGTGATGATAAGTGAAATAACATATCAACTTCACTTAATAATTTTCACAATACTATTCTGATATATAAGCTAGAATCAAAGCTAACCTCACCAACATCCCATGGGACTGATTCTCCCCAAGCATCCATAAAAAAACAATATTTTGTTTTTCCTTTTATAAATGGTATATCTACAAATCTGTTCAAGGACTTTAAACAGGTGCAAATGTAGAACAAAACTCACAGTTCCAAACAATGGCTTTCTATAGTCTCAATGGAATGTTACAATTTGTAATGTTAGTATATAATACCTTTGTAGCATGCATACCTTATTATCTTCCCAATACAGTGCAAAACATTCGTCGCCAGGTTTCCACACTTTTGCGTACTCCATAGGAAGAGATGATTCGAGCACTTTTTCTGGTTTAATTGGCCCCGATCTTCGTTTGGGCCCAGCACTGTAAAGCATTTTCTCATCGTAGGGTGTGGCTGTGACGGGTCCTGCTGGCTTAATAGGTCCTACCCGCCTTCCCCTCGGTGGCATCTCTGCCTCTCCATTTGGAATACCGATGAAACTATTTGTTCGGACAGGATTCTTGTAATCAGTATTTACATTAAAATGTTTCTCAATTCTTACACCACCGAAAGCTTCATTACTCAATGGTCGTGGTTTCCTGTCATAAAAGTGATCGGGATTTGCTGTTTGGTTTTCTCTTCTCCCACGTTTTTGAGTACTATAATCTATGGATTCTTGAGGAAGTGGGTTTTCTTTTGCCTCTTCATAGGAGGGGCCTCTTCCTGATCTGCTTTGCATAGAGTTGTCCCTTTTTTTAAAAGCACCATCATTATGCTGAGAGCTTAAAGGATATGAGGTGTCCTTAGTTCTATCGTATCTGAAATACCGTCTGTCGCACCTGATTCTCTCTTCAGCCCATATGTCAGGTCCTGAAGACGTGGTCGGTCTTTCAGAACCTCTATTTCTAGGTAATCCACTGCCTTCGAAAACGGACTTTAAATTTTGGGCGTCTCTTTGAAAACGAGGAGGTTTTTCATTTCTTGGCTGTCTGGTGTCATTGCGAGGAAGGTATCTGGGCTGATTATTATCTTTGATTCCATTTTGCTCAGTATTCGACAGTCTGGGTTGTCCCTGATGAAGCTGCTGAGGCTGCGATTTAGGTTCTGAAAAGCAGAAATATATCAGATGCATATTAAAATGATGACTCTGCATTCATATTTCAAAATGCATAAAAATTATTGCATGACTACAAAATTAGCAAATTACTATTTTCACATTTCCCACTGTCTCTCCACCTCATTACCTTCATCCCCCTCTGCTTCCTGGAGGCCTGTGTTTCTTACGTACAGTCTCCTCAGTTAGCCCCACTCGTTAAGTAAAGCAATGATATGAACCATGAAAAAATGGTGGATAATTTAAAAGCAATTTGTCTTTATTACTGAATGTTTGCATTCTTATAATATAGCTATCTGCATATGCAATCCTGGTAATTCATTTCCCACGACATTAATGAACAGAACTGCAAACTGCTAGCTCAGAAGCTGCTATGAAACTGTGCAAGTGCAACCCTTGCTCAACTGCTTTCTGAACCCCCTCAGCTTAGAGAAGGATAGCTACAATGGCATGCCAAGCTCGAGCCTTTGCAAAACTGGTATTTCTCAAATCTTTTTGGATCTTGAATTACTAAGTGTTTGGATAACAAAATGATATCCTACTATAGAAAAGAGTTAATAATTTCCTTGACCTATAAAAGTAATTAAAAGCAGGTACTACTTGGGAATATAGAAAAAAAGGTGTCAAAAACATGATTTAGCACAAGAGTGCAGGTAATGTCCAGCTAGAAACTAAAGCAGTGATATGGTAAATATACAGTCGTAGATAATTTAATAGCAGTATTTCACCTAGTGACTTTTATTCTATTTCAATTTGCACCATGTCATTTACACTTTCTTCTGCCATTGTTTCACTCAGCACGTCTGTAACATTATATCCAAACACATTCATTGATTTTTGGTATACATGTCTCATTTCTCTTGTCAGACCTCATTATCAATATGCAGGTCAAGATTATACTAGTATTTCCCCAGGGTCACCATACTTCTCAACATGGACACTGCTGACACTTGGGGAGAGACTGTTTCCTGCATTACAAGGAAATTAACCCCTCCGACCTCCAGGCACTAAGTGCCAAAGCAACCTCTCTCAGCATTCCTAGTCACCGTGGCTCCCAAATTGTCTCCATACATTTCCAAACACCCACTGCAGGTAGAAAAGTACCAGGTAAAATGTTTAGATCAACAGGGATAAAGAGAAGACCTTTAAAAATTTCCAAGTGACAAATCAAGTCACAGACTAAGAGTAAGGCTCAAAGTGGCAAGAAACTTCTCAACAGAACCACTGGACGCTAGAAGCCAATTTAATGGGCTTTTTGAAATATCTTTAAAATACAGGAAAATTATTTTCTAAGCACAATTCTATCTCCAGCCAAACCACCCATTAATGGTGACAAAGAATAAAGATTTTTCAAATACGCAGGATATCAAATACTAGCTAAGACGATTTACAGAGACTTTTTTTTAAATCCCTTTTCCCCAAGATCTGCTTTGTAAATATAACAAAGATACCTTGTTTTTAACAACAGCAGTCAACATTAAGTTTTTCATTCGAGAGAAGAAAAACGGTCACCTTTAGTTTCTGCTGGCATTATTTATTTCCAGGAGTAAAGATTTAGGGAAGCAAGAATAGTAGTGAATATAAGCAGTATACAAATGAGCATTTTCAGCAGGAAGCATATACGAATGGCATTTGTTCCAGTCATTATTAGAGAATACAAACAGTGGTTGCCTCTTGTTGGCTATCTGCAATGTAATAGGTACCCCACGCATGCACTTTATATACATTATCAAAGAGTCCCCACCGTAGTCTTAACATACATATGTTATGAGGTTTATGTAACAAAGAGAGGTAAAGTCCCTTGTATACTGAATTGAATAAACTTTTCAGCTTCAAAAGTAAGTCAAATATGAAGGTATGTTATTTGCTATCAATTAGCTTTGAATAGATATTTGAGGAGCATTTTCAACTTGCTGTGTTTAGGGATCAATTTGTTTTATTATTCCAGATACGATCACTGATATCTATGATACTCAGGAAGTACAAATATATTAGGTCATCACAAGAGAAAGTCTTCTGGACTCCAGATGGGGGTCTGGACAGCCAAGTACACAGAATGTGGGCTGCAATTAGGCTTGGGAGGTGTGGGAGAATTTGATTACAGTTCCTCTGAAAGAAACAGTAATGATTTCCTCATCGATTTAATTGACAATATACATTAGGTTACAGAATAAAAGAAGTAAGTGTACTAATAGTGAACATATGTCATTTCCATTATTGTGCTGGGATAATATAGTAAGAGAAGCATCTATAAGGAAAATAATTTTTTTAAATAATTTATTTTAAAAATAAATTAAACTCAGTGAGGAAGAGGATCAAATTGTGTTTTTTTTAAAAAACATAGTTTTCATATATATATATATATATATATATATATATATATATATATTTCATTTCAAAATAAAATAAAAATAGCCCAAGAAAGGGAAGTCCTTAAATGTTTCATCATTCTCAGATTTCCTTAAACCTAGTATCTTTTATCTTAGGTAGTGGAACTGAGCTAATCTAGTAAAAAAACAACAGAAGATGCTCAATTACTATACTGTTATTTACTAAACTGAAAAGATGATTTTAAGTAAATTAAAATCCCAGATCAAATAGAAAGTTCATAATCTACTCATACTCTAGTTGCTCTCTGCTACCCATCTTGAGGAGGCATGGTGGTGATTCCAAACCACCCAAAATACTAATCGGCACCACAGGCCAGGTCTACAATCACTCTAATAAAAAACACACTCAGATAGTTTTCTGTATAAACAACAGAAGAAAATGCATCACATTTTTTTTCAATTACCTGAAGGGAAAAAAGAAAAAGATTAGACAAAATGATTAAAAAATTCATCACAAAATTATTAAAACTGTGAAAACATCTAAAAGATCAAAGTGATGAAAGCTCATATGAAAAAAAACTAATCAAAGAATGCGGCAAGAGTTTAGTTTGACTTGTGATAAACTGTTCCTATTACACCAGGTCATGAATTTCAAATTTCAAAACGTATGTTTACAAGATAATTGATTACAATATTTTACATCACTGTGATTTGAAATACAAGAATCATTAAGCATTTATTAATTGCCACAAATTATTTGGGGTTGCATATAAAAATGTACTGAATTAATCAGGCATCTGAAAATATTAATACTTCTTTGCAGAATATTCATTCTCCAGTCGCAGTTGTACCTTCCGTTGATAATAGAAAAATAGGTACATTCTGTTTCTTCATTTTATCTTGAGACAACTACTTGAAGAAGTAACTTAATATTTATTAAGATTTTACTACGTCCCTGACTACACTTGAAAGGTCTTTTGCCTACATTATTTCATGTCATTGTCACAATCACCCTGAAGGGCCATATTACCAGTTTTACTTAACAAGTGAAGAAACAAAACAAAGTTAGCAGATAGAAAATGGTGAAGCCAGAATTAAAACTCAACTCTAACTGAAGCCAAAGCCCACAATTTTTCCACCACGCCAAGCCGCCTGCCCAGAGAAACAAAACAGAATGCAACCAACAACATGTTAGCTACAATTTTATCACTGACATCTGTTCATTTCTGAGATGCAGAAATCACAAAAGCTCTTTCACAATCCCTGATGGGTTGAAAAATTCAGTTGTGTACTAGGACGGTCAGAATCCTGACCTAAAATTAATAATCTCTTTTTCTTTAAAGCAGAAAAAATAAAAACCCCTATTAACAGCTGGACTGGTATGTAGAAGCTCACAATTGGTGCTTGGAGGTAGCACAGCGTTTAGGGTACAGGCTCTGGAGAGGGGCAGTGTAGGTACAGGACAGCTCCGCCACTGAATTCTGTAACCTTAGGCGAGGTATCTGATGTTTCAGAGCCTCTTCTTTAAAATAGGGATAACAATAGCGCCTGCCTCAGAAGATTAACTAAATGCACACATGTAAAGTAGTACTTAGAAGCTCTCAGTAAATGTTATCTGTCATTGTTATTACCATGATTATTAGCATTATAATTATGCAAATAAACAGAATTAATTACATCAGGAAAAAAACATTTGGACCATAGCTGCTTCCCTATTTACACATCCTCACCATCACCAACCCCCGCCTTTAATTAGGATTCTTACCTTGCTTTAGTTTTCGTTTGTTTGTGTTTGTTTTTTTCTTGTTTGAAAACAGGGCAGAAGGAATGCTTTAGTAAAAACTTGTTTATTGTCAAATTTTCAAAGTCATATTATAGAGAAAATGTACATACATTAGAAAACCAAAATCACTCTAATACTGTTTTTCACTTAAAATCTGTGAGAAACAGTCTCCAGGAAAATTCTTCTGTATACCCTCTAAATTTTTCCATATTAAAAAATGATAAGACATATTTTAAAAGGTAAAAATCACTCATAATCTTATCATTAGACAAATGCACAGAATGAAAGTTCTCCTTTCTGTCTATGCAAGCCCACCTCTAGGGACAGTCACTATGAACAGTGTCAGAAATTATTCTTTCTTTTTATATAATTCACACAGACATATCTCTGTGCATTTTATTTATTTGTTTACAAAAAATGCACTCATGCACATCTTAGGAGCTGTGATATCCTTTCTAAATGAACTGTATATCATGGACACGTTTCCAAGTAAATGCATAGAGATATCTCATTCATTTCCGTATTTTTTGTAAAGGTGAGTTTTTTGTAAAGGAGGATACTTTAAATATTATTACATATTAAGCAAACTGAGGGTGGGGTCTAAGTCTCACTCAGCATTGTTTTCTCCAGTGCCCACCTACAACAGAATCAGGCAAGCAGAAACACTTAGTAAATATTTGCTGAAAGAAAGACATAATTACCAAAAACAACGGGAATGGAAGAAGCCTCCAAGTTCAAAATTACTACCTGTTTAACATGTGAGCTCAGCTAAGGGCACAACACTGAACTAGAAAATGTACGCTTCAATTTTGCTTGCTTTAGGAAGGTTTACATCAAAGCACATCAGGGCAGATTCAGACTGAGTTCAAATGATTACCAAACATTGCACAACGCACAAACACCGAGCTCAAGACCAAACGAGTTCATTCTCCCACTTCCCAGTGATGGTTCTTGACACAGTCACAAAGGGCCCCAGTTTCTTCCTCTGTAATGTGTGGGTAATGATACTTATCACAGGATTATGGTGAAGATTCAATTTGAAAATATTTGTGAAATGACTTTTCTCATGCATCCATATAGGGTCTTTAGATTAGGCTGACCTTTGGGCCTACGTCCTTGTGCTACCACTGAGCAGCTGTGCGGCCTTGTAAAGTGAGATAATGCTGCTTACCTCACGCCTTCATTCAGTGACTCTCTCCTGTAGTTACTGAACACCAGCTCCAGCTAGGAGTCAGCACTGGGGGGGTCACTACATGTGAAGCGGTAGGTAAAACCATCACCTCTCTAGCCTGTGGTGTGTTAGCTATAACAGGAAGAGTCAGATAACAAGTACAGAAACAAAGAACACAGCTTAGAACAGTGAGAAGGCCTAAGAATGAAATATATAAACTGTGATGATAACGCTGGGGGCACACTAATTTAGGAGTAAAAGTTCTCTGAAGAAGTATGTGCTGCTTCAGTTGAGCCCTAAAGAATGTGAAGAAATGAATGACAGTGGGGAAGAGGAGTCTGAGAAGGAACAGCACCTACAAAAGTCCTGGGCTAGAAACACTTCATGAAGGTAACGTTTCTGAAAAAAACCTTTGTAGGGATAATTCTAAATAAAAATATAATCACCAGTAATTATCAATTTCAAAGACAAAAAGGCCCTACATACCAATACCCCCAAATTAATGTCCATAAGTAAAAATAGACACCAAATTCCAGAAAAATATGGACACAAGAATTAACATTAGTTATAATCAGACATAGCAGTTTTCCTTCATCAGTTACACAAAGACATAAAGCTGGTCTCCTGTTCTCACTAAATTATTTTATAACTTAAGACTAAGCTCACAAATGAACATATATGTGATAGTCAATATTTAGAGAATTAATCTTTTAGTGTCCCCAACCCCCTTAGTAAAACAGAGAGAAAAGTCAATGAAAAAATAAAATTAGAGGGTCTAAAGCATAAGATCACTGTTGCTACAAATGCAGAAATCATGAGAACTCTGAGAAACTGCAACACAACGAGACATCTGCAGGTGTCCCTCCCCGACATGCTCAAAAGGCATGGGAGTCCAAGCTGTTCCTTACAAATGCCCTCCCCCACCAAAGAAAACGTTTAGTCCAGTGAGTACGTAAAAGTCCTCAGACAGTTAAAAGACCAAATGAGCTTCTCTCAGGGTACAACTACAACATGCCCATACAGATCAGGAAGCTGACAAAGCTTGGCCAAGGCCACACAACTAGCTGGGATTAAGCAATCGGGATGCAGGCCCCACTAGTTCTGTTCTGCTGTGCCTCCCTCCTCCACGAAGCTGCCATTACGCTCCTGCCATTAAATCATTAGTCACTGGGACTTCTATAAGCATTCGCTTCTGGAACCCAGCTTAGGGTCACCATTAACAAAAAATCTGCCAGGGGTAAAAATGGTGTTACTTGTACAAATCGATCCATTAAAGGAGAATGAATCTGCTTATCTGAGCTGATTTTCCTCCTTTTTCTTCTTTATAAACAAACTGCAGGAATATGGTTACATCACAAATTTCATACCTAAAATACCGCACTGGATTAATTTTAACTTCTCTTCCACCTCTAAAAACATGAAACACAAGTGCCGCGAAGTCCTCTTCAGAGGGCTTTACTAGCTACGCTGTCACCTGTTCTCCATCAGCACCCACAGTCACTCTAACACCGAGCGTGTCTTCCTGGTGAAAGGTAGGTGCTGTTTGGAGCCTTTTCAGCGTATTGTGATCCCGTGTGTGCCCAAGCCAGCACAGTGCCAGAACAGGACACAGGCATCTTCCCTTTCGATTCCCCTCAGGTCTCAGCTTAGATTTTATTTTTTCTGGGAGGCCCTTCTTCCCCATCCCCATAGAGACTGAGTCAGGCGCCCTTCCTCGTTGCCATAGTGACATACATGCACACAACAGTAGTACGAACAGAACTGTCCGGATCGCTTTCCCTTGCCAGACTTTAAGATCTCTGAATTGTGTTAAGTTTCTAACATAGCTCCTGGCACATGGAAATCTCCGGGTTAACATTGCATGCTGAATAAATAACCATTCACTGTTTCCCAGAGTTAACATGCATTGCTTTTATGAAGAAAAAAAAAACAATTAAAAAAATAAAGCTCGTTTGTAATTACTGCCTACTCATATTATCTTGAGAGCAAAATCTCTTATAATCCTTGTTCTTTGTGTTTTCCTAACAACTTCAAGAGGAAAAATATTAGCTGTGTCACGTCTCTATGGGCACGATACTTTCTTCCTCCAATTAAGAAGAATTCAAACAGGAAATGAGAATATAGGATATAGTGACATTGCTTTGAGGAGCCTGTCATGTTTCTTTTAGTTGCTACATCTTAAATGCGTCATTAGGCTAAATCCTAATCCTCCAAAACCCTACACTGTAAAGGGCCACTCCTTTCCTTCCTTCCAACCAACAATCATATAGAAATAAACACTGCCGGTCGCACTTCTGTTTCCTAAAAAACACCTGTCAAATTGGATTGTTTTCATCTTCCTAGTGTATCCTAGACATAAAATAACACAACGACTGTTTAACCAAATGTAGCGCTGCAGTCTCACTGTCGCTCCCACACTACTCAGCACCACTAACGCCTTCGGTGCGATGGTACATTGGTGGCCTTGGGTGAGCAAGTCAAGTACAGCTCCCTCATTGATACAACTGGGCATTTATATAAGGCACTAAGCTAGTGGGTCAAAAACCAGTTAGAAACAATAACTTTATGCTGTCTTTGATTTAACTCAAATATTAATGTTTATTGAAGAAAATGTACTGGAAAAAATCAACTAAACATACGGAACTGTAACTTATTATCAAACTTGTAAAAACTGAAATGATGGTATGTCAGGACTACTGTCAGACAGGAAGCATCGGTCGAATATAAAAAATTAAACTTAATTTGTGTGACCTTTGCTTCCAAGTTGATTAGTATTTTCCAGGATCATGAGTATGATCATTTTAGACTAAATATCTTTTGCAATACATGTTCCTGCACACTTCACACACTATAGCAAAACAAAACTGAGAAGTCTTACAATACGAAGCCAAAGCATGGAAGTGAAATGTGAAACCAATCGACTTTAAGGAGTAGAAAAAGGAAAATAAAGAGAATTTTTAAAATGAAAAACCAAAGGAATGTCCATTTCTGGGCTAAAACACTATTTTTTAAAAGTCATAGTACCATGGTACAACAGGTTACCTACTGATGTATAATATAAGCTGATTCAAGGAGAATAGCAGAAATCACTGATAATCATTCAACAAGTAAAGCAAAACAAAAACAAATCGTTAAAAATATTTGTTACAAAAAGATGGCATTAACTGATTAATACATGAATTCCCATTATAGCAGAAGCATAACACTTTTTAATATTCCTATGTCTGAATTTAAGCCAGTTTATACATAATGTTTTTCAACTCAAAATTCTCAATTAATTTTTTCAACTACACATCAGGGCTTTTTGTGTAAAATACCATTAGATATTGTATATGTTCTTTAATGGTCACAAAACTCTTTGGCTATAAAACTTTGCCTGTTGACTCAAAATTTATATGCTTTGTTTCCTTTATAAAATATTATTTTCTCTATAAATTTATTCTGTAGGAATTCTGACTTAGATTACAAAGCTTAGAATCAGTGATTATGGCTCCTTCCTATCAGGTACATATAAATGTGGTCATGAAATGATGCTCTTTATATATTACAAAAATAAAATGCGACCTTTAAAAAACATGATGTGCTAGGCAGGAAGAGAAATCACCCATCACCCCAAGAATCTAGCATAACTTTTCCATGCTAT
>NW_017732389.1:377397-381020 GCF_001890085.2 Hipposideros armiger | reverse complement strand
AGTGTCAGGTGCCATGCTGGCAGAATGTTGTAAATAGGGACCCCAATGTCCTAATAACACAGACCAGAGAATTTCACACTAACTAGCAAAGGACCAGGATGCCTGTTGTACTTGTGGGTTCTGATTTTAGTTTCTGATCAGCTGTTGACTGTTACTTTATAAAATGCAGCAGTAATAAATGTTGAGGCACGTCAAATTGCTAAGAGTTTCTGAACACTCTCTCAATTTGAGTACTTACCTGTCACGTCCGTGACCAGACACGAGGCAGCACTGGCACAGACTATGCACTGTTAAGGTAACAAATCCACAACACAGAATTGGGAACAATTAATTCAGGTCAAGCTTAAAGCACTACCTAGAAATTTGGGGAAAATTTGCACTTTAAAAAGAATGGAATGGTAGGAAGGAAACCAATCCTATAAGAAGGAAAAATATGTCAAGTACAGGGAAGGCCATAGGGAAGGGGAGGAACGGAGAGAAAGTGACAGGTAGTGTGTAGATTACACATTCTGTCTGTTGTGCTGACAGCTTATGGCTACTCACCCAGCAGCCATTAATCCCTGGCCTCCAAACAGGCACTCCACCATCGACGTCAGCCAATCGGCTGCGCAGGGAAATGGGGAGCGATGCTGTTTGGTGCAATGGATGTAAATACACACAATAGTACATGGACAATCCTTTCTTGAGGAAACCCTTCTAAAGAACATTCAGCCTCACACACACACATGCTCTCTCTCACTGACCAGTTTCCTGCCTTTCCAATTAAGTTATTACCATTATATCACATGTCCTTCCTGCTGTCCCTAGTCTGCAGTCTTCAAAATGCGAGCTGTAAATCCATAAGCCAAGCTATTAAACTGCCTTGAAAGTTGATTAAAAGAAAATAAAACAAAAACAATAAAGACACCTTCAAACAACTATCAAAAGCCTGCAACTTCGAGTGAATTACCCATCAGCCATTACTATGTGATCTGCTAGCATCCAAATACATCACTTACACCTGAATATTATGCAAAATTTGAAATTATGCAGTACTGTTAACCAAATGCTACTCCTTACAAAACTCACAGGAAATAGAGTAATGGAACTCCATAAAACAGTGTATACAATATAGTCTGAATTTTATTCTGCCAGTGAGAAGAGTCAATGGGTTATTTTAAGCGAGGGGGTAGCGGGATCAAGTTTGTATTTTGAAAGATCACTGACTGCACTATGGATGACGCAAAGATAAGGCTCTGCAGTCAGTGGAGGGTGGGGACCTGGAATGGGGTGTTGGGGATGGAGACGCCCCAGTGGAGGATGCCGTTGCTGCTGCCATTGCTGCTGCGGCTGCTGCTGACAACGATTATGAGAACAGTAATGGTGACGGTGGTGGTGAAGGTGGCAGTGGCAGGAACTACTGTTATATGCAGGCCTAGGAGTCAATCACTATGCTTAGCATTTTATATGCATTATCTAATTTCGTCTTCTCAACAACCCTATAACTTACGTAGATGCTATTACTATTTCCCCATTTCCCAAGAAGAAATTAAAATGTAAGAGATTGTGTAACTTGCCCAAGGACATACAACTAGTAAATACAAGAACTGTGATTTAAGTTAGTGGTAGAATCAGTTGTATTTCTCTGCCTCTGTATTTCTCTGCCTCAGTGCCTTGTCCAACACTCCCCTTCTTTTGCTCATTGAACCCTGGGAACTACTGGGAACTACGCCTTCCTCTTTACATATAATCCTGATGGAATGAATTAAGATGTCCTGTACTTCCTGACTAAGAAGCGGGGAGACACAGACATAAGAAGATGAAAAGTCTTTTTCTATCTGTCTCCTAGGTATAAGGACCATTTGCTTGTTCCTGAGCATATTTCTCGTTACATTCCATCCTGTATTATGAATGGAGATTTGACACCAACAGCTGTAATTCTCTTCCCCCAAGTTTCTTTGAGCTTCTATTTCAGCTACTCCACACACACCAAAGCCAACAGCCCCAGTGGGACTCAGTTGAACTTGGGGAATCAATCATTATGTGATGAAGGGTATTCACAATTTTCCAGAAAAATGTGCTTGCAAAATTGAGGTAAGTCTTTTCACCTGCATATCTCTATATGTCATTATGCCACCTTATATGTTGGCCTGATGCTATTATGCCTGGAGCTATCTGGGGAATCTCTGCTACCACATGAAGACAGTCTGTCAACACAAAAAAAGCAGAATTCAGGACAAAGAAAGACTTTCCAGCTATGTGAGCCAATAAATTCCTTTTCTGCTTATTTGGGTTTTTGTGGCCCATATCTTAAAGCAAACTAATTTTGGAGTTGGTGCCAGTGTGATTGATATAAGTGACAGAACCTAAAACGCAAAACTTGGTTAGTAAAGGAAGGGTGAGGGTAGTGAGTCTCCTGTCCCCTCACAGGAAGCTGGCACACCTCGTTGTGCAGTTAAACCTATTGTCTTGTCACTGAGGCCACCTAACTAATGAGGCCCAGGCTTTAGAGAACTTGGAATAAAAATGTCAGGACAATAGAAAGTGCTGGTTACTACTTACTGCCTCCAGGAAGCCCTACAAGGACGGGACAAGCTTGCAAGTTTGAAAGTAGAAAGGACACAGATGCAACCAGCTCACAGGAGCTCTTCTCAACCACCAACAAGCCCAAAAGACTGGGAACGAGATAATCATGCTTCTTGAGGGGTTACAGACNTATCAGTGCTGCGCTGGAACCAGCTTGAACATAGTACAAGAGCTGACTATTAAACTTTCAGAAAACCCGCAAGCTGGATGTTGAAGTGTTGATAGCTGGAAATCAGCCACAGCGGGAACAGTGACACCACGGATGTCAGCAAAAGCTGAAAACCAGGGTATCCCTCCCCTGCCTCTCACCTCTTCTCCCAGAACGAGGTGTTGAGCACTCACCAGCACACCGCTGGTGTTACACACACCAAATGGACACTCCATTCTTATCACTCAGCCTCCTCTCGTACTCTCCCTGCTTCTGCGGCAGCTGCCCTCTCCAGGTCTTCGGTTGGCTCCCACATCTCTACTTGATCTTCAAATGCCTGCTTCATACCTCCCTTAATTTCTAAAACTTAGCATATCTTAAAATTAAACTCTTCATTGCTCCCTGCCCCACCCCGCCCCCCCAAAAAAGCAAAAAACCTAACAGGTGCTTAGAAGTGCATCATGGTAGAAAGACTTCTGATTTGGGAATCAGGCAGACAAGGGTCCAAATCTTAGTTCTTTACTTCTTATTGGTAAGATGTTTTAACACATCAAACCTATTTACTTATCTGTCAGATGGAAATAACAGCATATATTTTGCATATGCAGATAATTAAATGAATTAATAGCGTGCAAAGCACCTAGCACAGTTCCAGGCATATAGCAGGTGCTCAATAAATGGCACCTATTATTTTATTTTATGGTCAATAAATGTTTAAATAAATGGACCATTAATTGAGGAGGAGGGAAACAGAAGATTGGCAAAAAATGAAAAAAAGGCTGATGTGTTCTAGTATTCTGAGAAAAGCTATATATATCTAATAACCAAGGAAAATTAACTATACATCATAACTGATAGCATGGTTAACAAATCTTAAAAATATGTATGCCAAGTAATTTAACTTCCATAC
>NW_017732389.1:358444-373782 GCF_001890085.2 Hipposideros armiger | reverse complement strand
GAATTCTGTTCATATTTTTCTAAGTGTTTACCATTTATATCACTGGGTCATATTCTCAATTCTACTTTCTAAAAATTTGACACAAAATATGAAGAGGCATACACAAAATGGATAACACATTTAATTTACAAAATGAGCTACATAAACAAGGGGATACTAGAGGAGTATGATTTTAAGAGAGTTACTCTCACTTTTCTCACAATGTCTTTGATCCTCATTCAGAACAAATTAAGGTCACCCTTGTTTTATTCAGATGTAGAAAGCGAAACAGTAAAGTTACTGTCTCCAGCCACCCCTTTCTCCATCTCTGACCAATCCAGGCTTCTTCCAGGATAATGCAAAGAACTGAACCTACTCCTTCTGTCCCATGTTGAAACTTAACATACATATTCCCAGTGGGCATTGTTTCAAATGGTAGTTATGTATTACTGAAGTGATACATTGATAAACTTAAGAGATATGATAACATAAAAACTGACCTTTTAGAGTTGGCCTGATAATCTAGCCATCAATTATAATATCTAAATATAAAACCAAGTTCAAAAAGGTCTCCAGATAAGAGGCTTTTGGAACACAACACTATCCCAGAATGATCAATTGAATGTTCCCAAGTTGACATCAAGTCATTACATATCACTTGGAACTCTTTAATTAGTGATTACACTCATTAAACAATGTAATCCAACTTCATTTTTTATCAGAAAATTGATAAAAATGTCAACTAGGATTATGTTTGACTCTAACTTAAACATACAATTTTAAAAAGTTAATAAGAGAAAATCTCTAAGAAAAGTACATGTGATGATCAACTACCTCTGATGAAAGTTTTAAAAAATCAGAATAAAGAAATGATAGCACCCTTTGTTCTATATTTATAATGTGAGTAATTACCCAAGACACACACAACTGTGTCTCACTTCACTCTCAACCCTATTTTCCACCTGGCCAACTGAGAAATTTTCTGAAAGCACCAAACCAACCTCATTGCTCTCATGCCAAAAACCTCTTCATGGCTTTGCACTACCATCTGAATAAAATGAAAACTCCTTAGGACAAAATCTTCTTGATCTGGCTCCAGCCTACCCCGTCTATCTCCACGTCTCCCACACTCTCACTGGCACGGGGAACTGGGGTTCTGAGACCTTCCACATGGTCACCCAGCGCTCCCTCCAGCTGACCGCCCTTTCCCCAACACCCTTCCTCATCCTTGTCTAATGCCACCTCCTCTAAGAAGCCTTCTGCCCACCTCCTATCTTGGTAAGCTAGCCTTCCCACACAGTACTTCTAGGAAAGAATAAAAATGTCCTTCTCTGAGAATAAAGGTCATCAGGTAGAACAGAAAACTACAATGTAAGTATGGAAAGAAGCGGGGGGGAGGTTTCTGGGGTTAGGATGATCACGGGAACATGTAAAATGTGTACAAAATTTAAGAGTCTGCATAAACATTAGAAATATCTTTAATTTCTTGATTTTGGGAATGTATGAAGGTCACAAGTTATAATCCCTGTGAAAATCAAGGATCTAGAATGCTATTACATTGTCCATATTTTTCTCACATTCTAGCTGGCTCTGCATCATACTAATATAATAGCAACATAAATACATATTCTACTAAAACAATATCCACTATTAACAGATGTGTTCATAAATTCTGTCCCTTCAGAAGTAAATCTGTCTAACACTGATGTTCAGTTTTGAGAGTATTATTCTTGTCATGTATCTTAACTAACTTTGATACCTTTTTTCAAGTGGAATGCTAATATTACTTCATTTTATTGTTATAGGTTGCATTCTGTGAGGACTGAAGCTAATATTATAGGCCCACAGATCACAATAGAATTACTTTTCTCCATCTCAACCTCATTATGATTTAGGAGACTACAGGAGTCAAAAACAAACGTAGGGAGTCAGAAAGATAAAAGCAAATCGAAGGATCTCTGGGATCGTGCGAAGGGATGTTGGGGCAAAAATACCAAAAAGTTAGAGAGATTTGAAGAAGCAGCTGAGGCGCTCCTGCTGGCTTTGCAGAAACAAGCAGACCTGTGAATTACCTATGGGGGGGGGGTGGCCATGGCAAGGACCTGAGGGCCAGGAGCAGTGGAAAGCTCTCCCCAGCAATGCCACACAAGAGGCAGACCTCAAGGAACCGAGTTTTGCTAATGACCAATGAAGCTTCAGGCAAGACCACAGCCCGATTCAACTCTCAATTTCAGTATGTGAGGCCCTGAGTGCAGGCCCCCCACTAAGCTGTGCCTGGACTCCTGACTCACTGAAATGATAAGAAAATAAATTTGCATTGTTTTAAGCCACTGATTTTGCTGTAATTTGTTAGACAACAACAGCAAACTAATATATTATGCTTCATAACCAAGAAAATATTGCTCTTAACACGTCTGCTTATAAACCTTGTCCACATCAAATAATTGTTTCCTCAAATAACATATTGCCTTTTCTATCCAGCAAATAAGCTTCTATTTTCTTGAAATCTGGACATTTCAAATTTGTTATAAAGCATTTTATCTCTGAGCTTTTAGTCTGACTCAAAATACATCTAAAAGTGAAAACTAAATTTAAAAGTACATTTTCCTAAATTTTTGGAACCATATTTTGAAAACTTACTATTTTAAAAATATTTACCATATTCCACGCTTGGAAAAAAAAGACACGCATTTAATATACTTACTTCTCTTTTCAGTATTTATGCTAATCACTAGAACATATCGTATTAAGAAATACATCACATTGTGGGAGCTTATTCACTCAGTATGTGAATATTTTGATACAATATATAATATGTGGAAAAAGAAGAGATAGACCAATTTTATAATCAAAAGAAATTATATAAGATTATATCATTATAACATAATTATAACCTGTTTTCATCGCTGAATCTGTTATCTAGTAAACCGGGGGGAAAGAGTTTGGCATTATTACTTGTGCAGTTAGAGGGCAAAATATAAGCTGCTATTTAGTATTTTCGAAATGTAAGAATTAAAATTTTCTTCCGTGCTTTTGTCAAATAGGAAATTTGCAATTAAATAAATTGATATCGTTACTTGCTCTAAACCTCTTTGTACAATTACAAATAAACTTTGGTCTTTTAAAAAAGAAATCTGCTGTAAGTTAGCCTACCTTCCACACTCAGAGTCCCCATTTTAGACTCCAGGAAATCAAATAATGTGCTCGGCGCTGAGGGCCTTGCGTTTCCCAGCTCCTCTTCGTCTTCCGATCTTATCCGCCCCCTGCCTTTTCCTTTACCTTAAGAAGTAAAGCAAGACATATATGTTGTACACGCAAAACAAAAGGAGAAAATACACTAAAATATAATCAGCCGACATCTTAAGTAAAACTTTGTATATATTTCTTTTCATATTTTTCTGTATATTCTACATCTTTGATAATAAAACTTTTTTGTATTTATTTATTTTTTATTAGTTTCAATAATACAAGTTTTTAAATGATTGTATTAACTAGTACTTTTAATCCTCTAAATGATTTATTTAAATTTTTAAATTTTTTCATGTAAATTTTCTTTTAAGGAAAAAAATCATTTTCATAAAATATTTCTTTCACCACTTATTTTTAGAAGAATAGTAGGATTAGGCCTTGAAAAACCACACAGTACCTTTGACTACGCAAAGGTTAGTTCCCAAACTGATGCTTCTCCCACTTACCACCACGTGGCAAATAAATGAAGTTATAGCCTCACAGCAACGAAACCTAGCCTCTGTCAACAACAAATATGCGTCTGAAAGGAAAACAATACCATCTGGCACAGTGCTTAACAAGTTATACCTCTCAGAGGTGGACCGGGAACAGGTTTCTGTTTACTGCTGTTAAGAAGCACATTTAATGCCGCTTCTAAGTTGTTGCCATTATCCATAAGAGCCTGCCTGGAAGCTTCCTTACTGAAGCCCATTTCTGTTATGTGCTTCAGAGCTTTCTCATCAACCTGCAAGGAACGAAGAGAAAAGCTATGTGATAACCAATAAAAAAAGCAAGGTATATGTTTTTAACTATATACTGTTTTCCAGCTAACAACTGTATCTCATGTTTATGGGAAAATGTCATATTAATACAACATTCACTTGCTGTTTTTTTCAAACCAATAGTTAAGGAAGAATCCGCATGATGTAGGGTTGTGCCTTGAGTACACTCTGCTTCACAAGTACCATTACAAATACAAAACAAAACAAAACAAAAACAAGGATCTTTATGATAAGTCAGAATAAAGCTTTTGAAAATAATATAGACAGTGAAAACTATCCAATTAAAAATTTTCATAGTTAATACTTCTCCATTCTAGAAAAGAAATGTACTTTATATAGTTCCTCTCCAAAAAATGCAAAATATAAAATGAAGCTAACAAAATAGTACCATCTCAGTAGCTTTGTTTTGTTCTACTCTCTGTTGTTTCAACATTCTGCTTTATACTCATTAGCAATACTGCAATACTATGTATGATGCTTAGACAACATATATCCCAAATAAAATAAATCTGCTTTACGAATGCCAGAACCCAAAATCTCCTTGACAAATCTAGATCTGAGTAGAATTCAAGAACTTTCTAAGTAACACAAACATATCCCATAAAGAAATTTATTGAACTGTAGCCAGCTGAGGAATGCATAGCTAACTGTTGTACACCCAAAATGAGTAGGTTTTAAGGCAGCATATACAGGGCATGCATGTTCCAGACAGCCACTGACACCCATGGAGACATTGATAAAAGCACAGTACAGTAATACCTTGGTTTGCGAGCAGAATTCGTTCTGGTAACAAACTACTCATATTGCCAGACATTGCTGGTTTACCAAGTTAAAATGTATCAGAACTGTTTGCTCGTCTTGCAGAACATTTGCAAATCACGTCACTCACGATCCAAGGTTTTACTGTACTTCTTTTCCCAAAGCTGACTGTATCTTTCCAAACACAGAAACCTTTCTAAACACTTTTCTCAAACAGTAGTTTGCCGTGATCAGGAATGTCTGGATGCTGATGGTAAACACTTTGAGCACCTCTTGTGATTGCAGAAATCAAATGTGATTTGCACTCATCTTTTGTTATTGGTATATATTGAGCATTACAATTTTAATACAGTTTTCCTTTCTTAAAATGTGTATACATTTTTTGGCACCCTGTGTGTGTGTGTGTGTGTGTGTGTGTGTGTGTGTGTGTGTGTGTGTGTGTGTGTGTATTAATTATAACTGGCATTCGATATTATTTTATATTAGTTTCAGGTGTACAGTGCAGTGGCTAGGCATTTAAGTTATACTTTTGGTGGTCTTCTTTTTTGAATGATACCTTTCCTGGATATAGAATTCATGTTTAGCAGTTTTCCCTTTCATTATTTTCAATATATCATCCCACTGCTTTCTTGCCTCCATGGTTTCTAATGAGAAATTGGCTGTTTATCTTATTGAGGTTTCCTGTTATTTTTTAATTTTTAAAATATTTTTATTTAAGTATAATTGGTATACAATCTTATATTGGTTGTATTAATTTCAGGTGTACAATATTGTTCTTGATTGAGTTGCTTCTCTCTCACTGCTTTCAAGATTTGTCTGTCTTTACCTTGCAACAATTTGACTATAACGTGTCTTGGTATGTCTCTGAGTTTATCCTACTGGAATTTGTTGAGTTTCTTGCATTTGTAGATTCATGATTCCATCAAATTTGGGGTCATTATTTCTTCAAATATTTTTTCTGTCCCCTTCTGTCTCCTCTCATGGGGACTCCCACAACATGTATGTTGGCACACTTGATGGTACCCCATAGGTCCCTTAGGTTCTATTTCTCTTCGTTCTTTTCTCTTTCTGCATCTCAGACTGGGTCATATCAATTAAAGTTCACTGATTCTTTTTTCTACCTATTTTAGTCTGATGTTGAATCAGAGCAATAATTCTTTTGTTGTTGTTAATGTCAGGTGATGTATTTTCCAGCTCCCAAAATTCTACTGAGTTTCTTTTTTATACTTTCTATCTCTTTATTGATAGTCCCTATTTGCTTATATATTGGTCTTCTAATTTCTTTTAGTTCTTTGTCAATGGTTCACTTCAGATCTTTGAGCATATTTAAGACAGTTAAAATCTTTGTTTAGTTAATTCAATGCCTGGGCTTCTTCAGAAATGATTTCCTTCAATTTCTTTTTTTCCTATATGATTCATATTTTCCTGTTCTTTGGTATGCTTTGTAATTTTTTGTTAAGAACTGGAGATTTTGAATACTGCAACAACGGTAATTTTGGAAATCAGATTCTCCTTCCTCCTCAGAGACTGGTGTTATTACTTGATGAAGACTACAGGTATTATGTCTGTTTAGTGATTTTCCAAACTTTCTTTGTAAAAATTACCTTCCTGTGGTATGCGATCACTGAAGTCTTTGTTCCATTATCTCTGTGATCAGCTAGTGACCAGTTTCTTCTCCATCAATCACTACTCTGGGTGTTGCAAGAGTTTGACGAGGCTTCAGGTTATGAAATAGTTGCTTCAGACAGTGCTTGTCAGCTCAATAGTTGTATCGGTGGACGGGCCAATTCCTGGAGCTTTCTGCTCCACCATCTTTGTGATATCACTTCCTTCATAAGTTTTTAATCCTCATAACAACCCCAAACTGCAGGTGTTTTATGGCAAGATATCCCCAGAGAAGTGTTCTCAATTTACTCATGTTTAAAAGCTTCCTGAGTTAGGGACCATGGCTTTTTCAGCTCACTATAGCCACTCAAACCTGAAAACTTTTAAGAATGAGATGGTCATATGTTCAAGGAAGAGAAAGCCTAGCCCATAGTTAGAAACCCATTCTCTTTGGCCAGTGATTGATTTGGAAATGAGTATGTGACCTATTTCTAGTCTATGAGACATAAATGTAATTTGCTGGAGATTTCAGAAAATATTTCCTTATCTGATAAAATAGGCCCACACTGAGGGAAATACCCCCTTTCCTTCCTGCCTTTGAATTTTTTGCATGAAGATTTAATGCATGGAGAATGCTGGAACACTGAGAAGAAAGCCAAGAAACCACTGAGATGCCCACCAGAGCTCCAACATTGTTACGCTGCTGAATTTATCAACCTTCGTAACCATCTACCTCTGAATTTCTTGTTATATGCGATAATGAGCCCCCATTATTTAAGGGAGTCTTAGTATTCTGCACCCTTCAGACAAAATGGTCCAAAGTCATTCAACCTCTAAAGGCAGAGAAACATGGGGCCGGCTGAGTGGTGCACTGGTTAAGAGCTGGCTTGGGACGCCAGAGGGCCCTGGTTCGGATCCCACATGTGAGGGCCAGTGACACTGCGCTCTACAGCTAAGATGCTGAACAACAGCTCAACCTGGAGCTGGGCTGCCATGAGTCCCCGGCGATGGTGTAGGCTGCAGCCCCTGCTGCAGTGGGTTGCCATGGGCTACCGTGTGTGGCCAGCAGCCAAAGTGAGTGGCCAGCAGCTGCCGTGAGCGGCCGTCCAGAAGTCGGCGACTGATTTGCTCAGCTGGGAAGAGCGCAATGATGGTGCCAACTTGGGCCAGTGAAGTAATGTCCTCCACAACTAGACTGAAGAACAAAAGGACAGCAACTTGTCTATTTTCCTTCCCCCAATTCCCCAATAAAAATCTTTAAAAAAAAAAAAAAGGCAGAGAAACATGAATTCTTATCAGTTCCGTTATATCTGAGAAAACTGCAGCATACCAGAAATATATTTGACTCCTTTTATTTATCTTAAAAATCTAGGTATATCTTGTAATTGCGTCTATAATATACATATACTTATTTCAATATATTTGTCCCAAAGAGCAAAACAAAATCGCTGTAGACAAAATTTGAAAAAAGGTGTGGAAAAGGATAGGGAAGGGCAGATAACTGTGTTTTTGATGCATCAACTTTTAGACTATAACTTCCAATGAGCATCTTCTATTTAATTTGATGGCATTTTATCAATCCATTCTAAAAGATGTTATTCAGACATTAGAAATTTAAGCAAAATTGAAATTTTACATAAATTTTTTTTGAAATAATCTAAATTATTTGTGACTGAATTGTAATACTTAATGAAAGCTTTCTTAGAGTTATAACATCTATCCACAATACACTGAGCAAAGCGTGGTGATTGTGAGAAAGAGAAAACATCATCAAGCCTATTAAAGGAAGAACACTTTAACTTTGTGTTGGTTCTTAGCCTTACCAGTTCTCTGTAGACACCTTCATGTTTCCCCTCTGGTTTGGTTGACTTTTCTTTCTGTAAAATTTCCTTATTTCGGTTACCAGCAGTGTTCATGTTGAGATTACTTCTAGCACCACCCCCACCTCCTCCAAATGTCTTGGTCTTTAGAAAAGAGAAAGATAAAAGAAATATAAGTAAATAGCATTTAAAAATAGTTTTAAAGACTAAGCTACTACTAAAAATATCTAGCAAAACTGTAGTAAAAGTTTCTTATGTTTTACATGAAAAATAAATATTACCTAATTCTTTTTAAGAGTCTCATGCTCTACCGACTGAGCTAGCCGGGCGTGCTTACCTAATTCTTTTTAAACAAATATCTACTAGCCACAATCTCTTTTTTTCCTTAAGTCCAGGCATAGCAATAAAATTATTGTATGATTATAATCTTTAAGTCTCCAAGGCATGTCATCAGAATAAACTTAAATAGACAATAATTTAGGAAAATAAATAAATAATACAAGCACTATGGCGATGAGGTGTGAAAAATGATTCTAGGGTAAAATAGTTGACTGATATCATGAGAGCTGAGTTACAAACCCAGCTACACGACAAGGTTATCTTTAGCAAGGCACTAAACAGTAATATGATTCTAGAATCTTAGAAAGTAAACAAATAATATAAATTTTAACACTGGAGTAAAACTCTCACTAGTAATTTATTATTTACATTAATTACATATGCTATGTCTTACCAATTATGTATAAAAATTTAGAAATCCGTATCTCTTATTTTGCTTAACTTATTTGAATAATTATATATGTAATCAAATTTGAAGGTTTGATTTGATTTCATTTATGTTTTACCAAAACTATTGTGACAAGACTAGAACATAAGAACTTTGGTTTAAAAAGATACAAACTCAAGATTGAAAAGCATTTCACAGTTGTTACTTGTACAATATCAAATGAAGCATCTGATTATATATTTTTATGGTTCTAGCAGATCTAATAAAAGAGGAACAAGTCAAGACTTGATTTTAATTAGAAATAATAATCAACATTTTAAAATGTGTTTTAAAATCATTGCAGTAAGTAAACATCCTAGATATAAATTTATATAACACTGGGAAATTATTTACAATGAGATGAAAATATAAAGAAATAGACCTGAAAATAGAAAAATGATATTAGATAAGCATTTATGGACAACATAATAAATATCTCCATTAGGTGGCTGATATACTACAATATTTAAATTTAATTTAAATCAAAATGAAACTAACCATCTTCAAAGACCAAAGATGTATTACTGGACTCATTCAATTTTTGGTTTGTGCAATCCCAGCACAAAATAGATCTGGAATGTCATGATAGTCATCACTCGTATAATCATAAAGAGAAATGTGAGTTTATATTAATGTAATATAAAGTTTGACAGACTAGGAGACAGTGTAGTATGGTTAGAACACTGACTTTGGAGCTAGACAAAGCTGGGACTGCATCGTGGCTCAGCCACTTCCTTGCTCCTGCCCTCAGGCAAGTCACCTACTTCCTCCTTCCACAATCCTCAGGCTTTTCATGCTTAAAACAGGGATGATGATAAAACCTACCTGACTGGGATGTTATTAGGACTAAATGACATCATCAATATGAGTGATGAATATAGTAACTGGCACGCGGTTAAATGCTCACATCAGATGGCAATATTACTGCTTTTGCTGAATAAATTAGCACATAGTTACCTGAAAGTCTGGAGCCTGACGTGTTCCAAATTAAATATATGTCTGAAATTTAAATTCCAAAACTCTAATAAAAGTGCTTTTTCTTTTGGTGAAAAGTGAAATATTCTCATCTTCTGGATGCATTTCCTTATTATTTTCTTTCCATTTTATGGATTAAGGAATAGGATAAATAGCCTTTTCAGAATTGCTTTTCACTGCTTTAAAACAGTTGTTACTCACTAAAACTATAAATATCCAGGAACATCGCAATTTGAACGTTACCTGCAGGGTAACTGACGTCCTTTCTGAGCCACACCATCTTGCCCATGTTATGTGAATTAGGCATCTGTGAGGTCATCATCACCATGAAACTCAAGTGGGCCTTGCGTTCTGCCTGTCCATCTTCCTGTATTTCCCTAAGCCATTCGCCCTCCCAATCTTAGAGACCAGTATTTTACATGCTCTCCTCACTCCTCAAAGCGCCAGCATCTTCTCCCCCATCATCACTGCTGGCTTTGCTTACTTCCTCACTAAAATAACTGGAACAATCACTGAAGAGCTCGAATAGATTCTCACCACATCAACCCACCAGCTGGTCTCTGCACACTTACACTTTATCTTGACACCATGTGTTTTATCTTACCACCATCTATATGAATGTTAAGAACAATGTGCCAGGAATGAATGACGCCCCCGATTCTACTTTAATTCGCAGGCCACATTTTACAAGACTTTTCAATATGTTTGATAAATTCAACACTCCGTCCTCCATGACACAATTTCTGCATTTGCTTGTTTTGATCCTATCTTACAGGTCCAACCTTGGCTGGTTCCACTTCTTCAACCAACCTGTAAGGCTGAAATGCTACAGGATTCATTCCTTCCCCGCTTCTCTTCCCTGTCAGCACTTATTCCTTTGGTGATCTCATTTGGCCTCATCATTTTAAATGTCATTTATATGCTTACAATGCCATCTTCATTCAGGCTGCCATCATTTTTCTACCCCTGGATTACTTCAGTAATTTCCTAAATTGTCAGATTCCAATCTGCCTTCTCTACAATCTGTTTTGAGCACAGCACCAGAATGAGACTTTTAAAATGGAGGTCAGCTGATGTTACCACTGTGCTGAAAACCCTCCCCAGGTTCATTTTTCTCAGAATAAAGACCAGTGTCTTTAAAATGGCTTCTAGGGCTCCACATAAGCAGAACCCCACCATCACTCTAAGTTTATATTCTACTACTTGTCCCATCGTTCTCTCTGCTTCTACTGGTCACCTTGCTGTTCCTTGAACATATACTCCTGCTTCTGAGCCTTTGCAAGAGCTTTTCCTTCTTCCTAGAATATGCTTCTCAGATAACTAGAGCTAATTCTCTTACCTCTTTCAAGTCTTGGCTCAAACCTCACCATATTGAGGCATAATCAAACTACTATATTTAAAACTGAAATCTGCAATTTACTTATTTAGTATGTTTACATTATTTGCTGTCCTTACTAGAATGTAAACTACACAAGAATTTCAAAGAATTCTCAATTTCTGACCATAAATTGCACCTCCCCCATGGCACTCCCAAAGCCCCATCCTATTCTACTTTTTCTTCTTTTCCCCCTTTAGTACTGACCGACTTATAAGCTACCACAATTTACATACGTGTTATGCTAAAAGTCTGTCCACCTTACTATATATAAGCATGATAAGGGCAGAGATCTTTTGTCTGTGTGTTCATTGATTTCACCTAAGCATTTAAAACACTCCCAGCATATAGTAGGTTCTCAAAAAATATTTGCTGAATGAAAGAATAACGGAAAAAGGAATGAAAATGGTCACTTGGTCATCTGCAGTAGATTCTACCAAATCCACAAATATGTTTAAATGAATGATTACAAAATATCTTTACAGAACAATTACACTGTTATGTGATTTTCATGGTCAGACAGATTAAAGATAAATATGTGGAATACTATCTATAGAGAAAGATAAACAGGTATAGAAATAATCTATTATAATACACATAGGTTTGTCCTAGACTTGTCACTGGGTAAAGTCTGCCAAGTTTTGAGCCTCTGTCAAGTCTCATACATAAATTAAGAAGGTTTACATCTGCTTCAGAAACCTTTGATTCTTTATTTATCAAATACTATGGGAAACATAATGTGATCAATTATGAGTTTACATAGTCAATTATAGTATATTATGTTGACTGTATTCTGGTAAACAGACAGCAGTAAATCACATCAACTCAAATTTTGGGAGAAAAGTTTGAGAAAAATGTGAATCAAAAGAACAACTTTCCTACAGTCATTAAGAAATTGATATACACCCAATATGCTCTTCCGAAACTCCATAATTTTAATAGCTTTTTGGGAAAAAGAAACACATTTCACGTAAACTGTGTAAAATGTCTTAATTTTTAAAATATTAAAAGTGACTTTTTAAAATGTGCCTCAGGAAAGAGAAAATCCTGAAGAATAGCCGTTAGTCACGTTTATTGAGAGCTTTTAGCAAAGGAATATGATTATCTGTACCATGTAGTGTTCTAAATGTTTTAAAGATTATCAGTTTTAATTCTCACCATAACCATATGAAGTAGGTACCATTATCACCTTCTTTTCATAGATAGAGAAAAATGGGGTACCAAATTTTAAGTAACCCAACCCAGGTTGTCAGCAGGATATGCTCCCACGGCGCCTGATTCCAGAGTCTGTGCCCTCAGCCCCTACATTAGACACATGATAGAAAGACATGCTGCAGGAAGAACCACCAAAATGCAAGAAGTCTCCTTCTTAAACTTTGAATTTCGATAGAAACCAACTAGCCCTGAGTAAAGGAAACTATTTCAATCTCATTGGTTAAGAAAAGTCTAAGAAACTAATTCATTAATTAAAATTTCTTCTCAAAGTCCAAATCAATAAATAGGGAAAAACACCTATTTAAAATAAGCCAGAAATTAAAAATAAAAATAAAAAACAACATTTGGATATTAATAGTAAATGATGGCAGAGGTGTGTGTGTATAAATGCCCACATAATTCAAAGAAAAAATATTTTTTTCCTATATATTAAATAGATTTAAGAACGAAAACTGACAAAAATATTAATCCTGAGCCACTGATTTATCCTCTGATTTTTACCTGCATTTTCAGAAATTGCTATTATAGAGGGAAATTATCCTCAAAAAGTGTCATCAAGCCCAGCTACTAATAGGAAACCTCTGTCATAATAGAAAGTATTGGCTTCAACTGTTACACTGTTAGAAGAAAAGGAAGAGGGAGAAGAGAAGGGTGGCTTGCTAGCGAGAATAACTGAACGGAATTGTCAAGGGGATCTGGAAAAAGAACACATGACCAAAATGTGTAAGCTAAAGCCTCCTGATGAATATGCATGGAGAATGTCCAAAGTTTGTTAAATTAGTTACCTTATGAAAAGACAATAATAATTATAAGGAGTGTAAATAGAACATGATGGCAAGAAATAAAAACAATGTATAATGATTTCGTTTCTTACTTCTTTGCTTTTTGCAACTTCTGCAATGGCAGCAGTCCTTTGCTTTTCAAATTCATCATTATCATTGGTAGGTTTGACAGGCGTGGCAACTTGCAATGTCTTTCTTCGATCCAGTTCTCTGCTATCCACTTGGACATGAGATACACATTTCTGGTAAAAATAAATAAAAATCAATCACTTCATTAGTTCCAAAAAAGATTCAAGGTTTTAATAAGAAAGTACTACTTCTTCAAAAGAAATGTTTGCATCACAACAGCTGAGAGCCCATAAAAATACAAGTACAATTCTTTCCCACAGATTTAAAAATAAAAGTAGAAAGCTGATGTAAGTAACTTTTAAATAAGGTAACTGGTAAATAAAAAGCTACACAAAAATATGGCCATCTAAAATATACTTTGACCAAAAGATCTAAGTTTCATTTTAAGATAATGACCTAAAATAACTTAAAATTTCAAACAGTCTAGACTAGTGCACAAGAAAAGGTAAATTCAGTGTTTAATACAGAGCTTGATTTACACATTATGTCACAATATCCATATGAGGGTTCAGATATTTTAACATATAAAAAGATGCCCTTGAACTTATAAACCAAAAGTTAAAAAAAAACCTTTCCTTCAATCAGGCTACAAAGTTTTTTGATTTTTAGTCTCATAAAATACATTGAGAAAGTCTCATTACTGAAAAATAAACCCTGAATTCTGTCCTCCCTTCCAATCCTAGCAATAAAACATCCTATAAAATGAACCTTTTCTCAACTCATTAGTAAGAGGAAGAAAAGCATGTTCTCAAACGAAAGCGTTATACAAATACAGATTTTTAGCAATATAAGTATACCCTGTTGATGCCAATTCACAGCCAGCATTATCTGTCTTTAACTCATATACAAGGCTAAGTATGCTGAATAAGAATTTTTCAGAATGGACTTTACAAACAAATATTATTAATTGAAACTATAATTTTTATTGTACTTCCTGAGACAAAAAAATTATAAAACACACTTCAAGTTCTGCAAAATAATTAAATCATAAGTCTCTGAGCAATTTATGAAAGAAATATTATCACTAAAATGTTTAAGGGAAAAGCAAATTCTTACAGACATATCACTTATCATTTTTAAATACAGATTATTAGAATGTTTACACTCTGTTTTCCTTCTGGGGGTTTTATTACACTGGTAGAAGTGAGAATATCATCAACACAGATCATACCACAGGGCACCATGCCTCCTTTTACCCTTTAGTCCCTTGTTTCAAAGCACAATAAAAATTGACATATAGCCATGATGCAAGAATGACTTTTATTTAATGTTGAGTAGACCCTACAAAACGGGTTTTGAAGAAGATACCAATCAACGATCTTACCCATTTATCTTCTGATCAACTAGGTATCTGTTTTTCAAACGAAAAGACTTTTTTTAAAGTTGCTACTGAAATGAAGGTGGCTGTTTCCTACCTGTTGTACCCCCAACTCTCCTGCACTCTGAGCCTGTACTCTCAAAGAAAAGCAAAGAGCAAACGCAAAGCGGGTTACCAACAGCTAAACTGGGGAGGCACCATGTGGTGAAGAACAAGTTGCCACAGGGATTAGGCTCAGACTCTTCAGGGACAACACAGGGGAAGGCTGCAGGAGATTGTTCTTGATGCAGTTTGACTGAACTGAACACAACCAGGAAGACACAAGGAGCTATGTCAAGGTAACACTTCTCAGCAGGGGGTTAAAACACAGCAAGTAGACTGAAAGCTTTTAGTTTATGTGAGAGAAGGGTCAGTGCAGCTGTGGTTGAAAAGAAAAACACCAACTGGAAATAAAATTGAGTCCCTGACTGAGATGCGTATTTGGATCAATGCAAATGGATAGAATCTTGGGAGAGGCAGCTGGGACAGCAGGCTCCCCTCACGTGCAATGATACCCTGACTCTTGTGTTCTCACTATTTTGTCTCATCCTTCTGGTGACACTTTT
>NW_017732389.1:354225-357294 GCF_001890085.2 Hipposideros armiger | reverse complement strand
TCAGAAGTGTTGTGACTAGAAACAATTCATCAGAATACTAATAATGATGATTTCAAATTATTTAAAGAGATCAGATTGTTACAGTTTATAATATGGAGATTACTTTCAACCACAATAAAATTTCCTTAATCAAGACTTGTTTATCAATTTATATTTTGAAGAAGTATTCAACCAACTGACTGTTCTTTAATAAAAATAAGGTCTCAAATTCCACTAATTTTGTTTTCTTTTTTCCCTCTCATATTTAGGATTAGAGAGAGAACAATGTATTATACAAATGATGGGGTAGGGGGTGGGGGGAATGTTATCCTTACAAAAGCAATTTCTCACATTATAAATTCCTTTGAAAATGTCATAAGGAATCTTCAAGCCTTCTTTAAGTCATCTATTCCTCCTATTTGTTTCATTTTGAGGTGGTAAGCACTAGTTGTTATTTTATTCATCATACCTTAAAATTTTTTGTGCATTTTTAATAATTATCATTACAGAATGTTACCTATGTTCGTTCTTACACCATATACAAAAATTAACTCAAAATGGATCAAAGACCTAAATTAAGAGCTAAACTCATAAAAACTTCTAAAATAAAACATAGGGGTAAAGCTTCATGACACTGGATTTGGCAATGATTTCTTGGATATGACACTGACAGCACAGATAACAACAACAAAAAACATAAAACTGAACATCAAAATTAAAACTTTTGTGCATCAAAGGACACTATCAACAGCGTGAAAAGGCACCCCATGGAAAGTGAAAAAATATTTGCAAATCATATAGCTGATAAGGAATTGATATCCAGAATATACTGAGAAATCACACAACATAACAGATTTTAAAAATTGGCAAAGGACAGATAGACATTTCTCCAAAGAAGATATAAAAATGGACAATAAGCATATAAAAGAAAAGATGCTAACCATCATCAAGCATCAAGGAAACGCAAATGAAAACCACAATAAGGTTCCACTTCTCACCTATTGAGATGGTTATTTAAAAAACAAAAATAACAAGGATTGGCAAGGATGTGTAGAAATTGGATCCCTTGAGCACTGCTGATGGGAATAGAAAATGGTGCAGCCACCATGAAAAACAATATGGCAGTTACTCAGAAAACTTAAACAATAACCATACGATCAGCAATTCTATTTGTGAGTATATACCCAAAGGAATTGAAAGCAGGAATGTGAACAGATATTTATACACCCATGTTCATACCAGCATTATTCACAATAGCTAAAAGGTAAAAACAACCCTAATGTCTATCAGTGGATGAAAGAACAAAATGTGTTGTAGATATACAGTGGAATTTTATTCAGTCGTAAAGTTAGAAAATTCTGACACATGCTACAATATGATGAAACATGGAGACATTATGCTAAGTGAAATAAGCCAGACACAAAAAGACAAATATTATATGATTCCACGTCTATAAGGTACCTAAAGTAGTCAAACTCATAGAGACATAGAAAGGAGGATCATGATTGGCAGAAATTGGGAGGAAGGGGGTGGGGAATGAGAAGTTAATGTTAAATGAGTACAGAGTTTCAGTTTGGAATAATACAAAACACTTCTTTTCTTCACCTGTATGTCATCAACTTACTACAGTTATACCACCTGCACATAGTTTAAATACTACTCAATATTCCCTTCCCCTATTTATTTTAGAAGAATGTTTAGGGCCCCTTTTCTTTCAAAATTAACTCTACGGTTTATGTTTCCTATGTGTACATTTGATTTCTGTGTATTACTTGCCAGATGCTCAAGTAATTATACTCTCCATGGTTTCTACATCGCTATGGTTAACAAATCAAAAAACTATAAAACCAAAGAGAACTATAATTATATTAAGATGTTTTTAAACTCTTTTTAATGTAAATTTTTATTGCTCCCTAATAAGAAATATTAACAGGCTTTCAGGGAACAAAGTACAGCGATACATAATAAAACATTATAAGGACAACTATCAAACTACTACTAATNATTTTCTATCTCTTGTTTTTAATGAACAAAATGAGAAATTATAGCATATTTTTATCTTCTTACTTTTGCATTTCTCTCTTTCAAAAAAAAAAAAAATGTCCCACCACCATCTTATCTTAATTATTGTAAGTTGATCTGCAAGGGTGCCCCTTAATTTCTTTTATCTTTGGGTTAACAGCTCTTGAGAAATGCATCTGCACCAACAATTTAATCACAGTAAAGAAAAAAAACAATTATTAAATTCCTGTACTGACTATATTTCCATATAACTCCATAACTCCTGAATGAATAGTTTGGCACAAAACCAAACACAACGTGAACACAAATGAAAAACACTTTTTGCTGATTAAAATTCATCTGCCAACGTGAAAGCCATTACCTGTCCAAAAGGCACAAAAGGAGGTGGTCCACCTTCAGTTCCAATATTGCTTCTATTGTGTTTTGATAAGCTCTGTAAGAAAAATGAGTCACAAAACAGAAATTGTGCATAAAAAATATATTTACAACATGTACAATGCACCAGGAATCTACCTATTTCAGTACATTCTTATAAGAAACAGGAAAAAAAAGCTTCCTATAAGTTATCTCAAACTATATAAAATATTTTATTCCTAGCTTTGATAATTAGGCAAAAACTCTCCTCTAATTTTCCCATACCAAAACACGTGTTCATATCCAGTTTTCAGAAATATTTACCAAGCTGTTCCCATAAGAAAACACAGTAAAAAAACTTCCTCAACAATTGGCAATTTCAGAAGTATCAGACTTTGGTAACAAGAATTTTGCTTTAAAGCACATTAAAACTACAGTCTGATTGACCTGACCTGGAAATTATCTTTAAAATAAAACTTTTAGGGAGGCCGGGCAGCTCAGCTGGTTCGCGTGCTTTGAGCAACAGGTTCGATTTCTCACATGGGCCAGTGAGCTGTGTCCTCTGAAGCTCTAGATTGGGAAAAAAAAAAAAAATGACAACTGGACTTGGAGTTGAGCGCCCTCTATAACTAAAACTGAAAGACAACAACTTGACATGGAGCTAATGGGTCCTGGTGTATAAATGCCCACATAATTCAAAGAAAAAATATTTTT
>NW_017732389.1:349045-350875 GCF_001890085.2 Hipposideros armiger | reverse complement strand
ACACACACACACACACACACACACGGAGAAGTGGGCAAGAGGTAGGATGAAGAGTGGAAATAGCCCCCGAGAGAGATGCAATGCCCACGGGAGGCAACACATTCTGTACTGTGTCCTGGTTCGTCCTCTCTAGAGAGTCCTTCCACCTTCCTTCTAAGATAAGCACTAACCAAGCTTCTTTTGAAAATACTCTCCCAAATTGTTCACATGACAGAACAGTTCTGCAAGTTGTTTTTCTAGCACCAAAAGTAGACAGGCTACTTCAACGATGAGTGAATGAGCAAGTGGCAATAATTTTTTCAATTGTTAAAATGCAATAAATTCAATGAAAGGTGACAGTGGAGACCATAAGGGACCCTCCTCTCTGGGTTGATCTTGTGTTTTCATTTACCTCAAAGAAATGCACAGCAGTGAAACCAGAGAAGAAGCCACCATGTGGCAAGCCTTCCTTCCTTCTGAGCCACCTGTGAGTTCCCTTGGAGGGAGCCTGACTGAATTTATCAAAAAAGGAAAGGGTGCATTTCTCCACAAAAGTAGGAATCCTTCTACTCTTGAAAAAGAAGACAACATAGTCCCAACATCAACAACCCGACCGCTTTGTATACAAAAATCAGTATTTTAGACAAATGTATATTCCGAGGAAGGAGCCTTCCTTACCAGAGGCAGACGACGGCTGAAGGAAAAAACATGAAGGGGAATCATTGCGCGGAGCCCACAGGGTCTCGGCCTACTGCAAATGCTCCCTCACTATCACCCCAAATCACCGAGGGTGCCCCAGGCGGAACTGCTGTCAGGACACCGTGTATTTGCACGTGCTATTCCCCCTCTCATCTCTCTCCAAACGCCTACTCATATTTTAAGTCCCATTCTTGGCTCCCCCACGTGGAGGTAACTTTCTGCATTNAAAAGAAAAGAAAAATAATTTTAGTGCTAGGTAAAAAGGAGTACGCTTAATATGAAGTATTCCAAGATTTCAATAAAGGAGAAGCTACTTTACTTTGTGAAGGAAGCATTTGATATGAGTCTAAAAGCATGGGACAATTTGGCCATGCAGGACTAGGAGAGAGAAAACAAGATGAATGGTGTAAAAATGGTGAAGTCTTTCTTTCTTTTTTCAAAAGTATAACTTGAGGAAAGCATAGAGAATCAAAGAAAGAGTAAGTACTTCCATTTGGCTCGAACAAAATGTATGTGAAATAATTTAGAAAGTTGACAAGGTAAAGTGCAACTTGGGCTAGAATATAAATGGCCTTGAATCCCAAAGTGAGGCATTTGAAAGAAAAACAGGGTTCTGAGTTATGCTGAAGGAAGATAATGTGGCCACAGTGCAGAGAACGAATTAGGAGATGGAGAAAGGCTATGTGGAAAGACCAGTTAAAGGCCACTGCAGCCGTCCAGATGACAGATACAGACTTAAACCATAGTGACAGCCATGAAAATGGGGGCAAGAAACGTATGAGATCTGACTGCAGTGGACCAACGGAAGTGGTTGCTGGAAGCAAAGTAGAGGAACGATTGCTAGATAAAACCTAGGTGACTAGGAGGACGAAGACAAAGGCCACAGGACCCCTTCGCTACAGTGAAATTTTAACCTGTTTGCCTACGTGTGTATGTAGATGAGACAAATATACAGACACATTATGTTTTTACGTATATATGCACGAACACTTGCTTTTTGCAAAGAATGATACACAGATATGTTACACACGACTGATAACTGGTATCTTGGCAGCCTGTCAGTAAACGTGTCAGTTAAAACATGACTTTTTAAAATAGGTACTCAAATGTAACAAATACTGAAAACTGGTATCTGCTGTAGAGAAATAATAT
>NW_017732389.1:344921-346218 GCF_001890085.2 Hipposideros armiger | reverse complement strand
CTTCAACTGGCTGGTTCTGATAAGCTGCCTTTTATTTATCCACCATTAAATGGATATATATAGAGATTATACTACCTAGTGTTAACCATTAATGCTTACAAAACAAAACATACAAGTGGCTTCAAAAGTTTCTGCCAAAGAAACACCAATTGAAGATAATGCCAATGACACAAATGAGGGGTAGGAACAGAACCATTTTTGCTCATCTACCTCTGGTTGAGCATGAGAACAGAAAGCTGGGGAACTCTAGGGAGGAACATCTGCCCCCAACTCGATGTTTCCCAGTAAATAGTCAGTTTACTTATTTAATTACTCCAACTCCTGGCCTCTCCATCCCTTTTAGTGAATTAAATAGTGGCCCCCTCAAAAGATACGTCCACCTGGGACCTATAAATACCACCTTGGGAAAAGAGGCTTTGATACATAATTAAGGGCAGCATCTAGAAATGAGACCAACCTCAATTAGGATGATTCTGAAATCCAGTGATGACTGTCCTTATAAGACAAGAGAAGGGGAAATAAACACAAAGGCACAGGGAATGAAGGCCATGTGAAGATGGAGATAGAAACTGGAGTCGCACATCTATAAATCAAGGAACAACGGAGACTGCCCTTGGCTAACAGAAGGTAGGAGAGAGGCGTGGAACCGATTCTCCCTCAGAGCCTCCAAAAGGAATCAGCCCTGCTGACATCTGGATTTTAGACTTCTGGCCTACACAACTGTGAAAGAATAAGTTTGTCATTTTATGCCACCATGTTTGTAATAATTTATTATAGCAGCCTCAGGAAACTACACGCCCATTTATGGACTGACTTATCTGATTGGGAAGAATATACTATATAGTCTTGTGTCTCATCCTCACCCTTCTTGTCCTGGGATCTAGGTGGGAACTCTGACAGAGAAGGTACTTACCCTTCTCACTGGATGGACACGGCCATGAGTGCCCAAGTCTCTCTGGTTTGTGGTATAGTTAGTGGATCCATTTGGCTCTCGCACTAAACCACATCTTTCAAATTAATTTTTATCAGTAGAAAAGTACTATTTATTGGACTCACCTTAGAAATTCCCAAACTATGCATAATCTTTTGATAGTCACTTCTCAATTTAAATCATCAAGCCTTATGATTAGTAATTCTATAATTCAGAAATATTCTACAAGTAAACCAGCAGATATAATGAATTCTTTCATTATTAGGTTTACAATATTCAGTTTGTTATATTCTGTAGTAAAAAAGTAGGAAAGTACTGAACCTAAATAAAACAGAAATAGTAGAAAGAAATGCTATAGTTCTAAGA
>NW_017732389.1:341037-342756 GCF_001890085.2 Hipposideros armiger | reverse complement strand
TGATTATATTAAATAACATTCTTGTTTATAATCAGACTCTCCAAAGTTTGGATGACATGGAACTTATCTATAGTCTATCTATAGTCTGGTCATAGATAAATACTTAAAATGAGGACTCTAAAAACCACCTAAATTTAGACATTCTATACTATGAAATACCTGCCAGCCATTTATTTTTATGATCTTATCAACTTCCTTGAGAAATAACTTTCTCAATCTATACCTAGCAACATAAGCATCACACTCTCCACTAATCCTAGAAACAGGGTCATAAACTCAGAAGGAATCTATGAGTGTGATTAAGTTCCGCTCAGTCTTTCGTCATAATTGCAAAGTGGGTTAAAATTAAGAGAAAAAAAAAATCTACTTTCATTTTCCACAGTCCTTTCAAGTACTTAAAATCACAATTCATTTCCTTGTTTATCACTATTTCCAAAAGCATTTCCAGTGGCTTCAATAGAGATTTCCTAGGACTCATTTTCTCATCCACTCATTTATATCAAGAAAAGTTTTTGGCTGCACTGTTCACATTTCTACCTTATTATCCAAGCAACTGGGCAATGATTCAAAAAAGCTGCTTTGGAAGAAGAAATTGCGTTGCTGCTTTAAAAGCCTGATAGATAAGCTTTTATAAAGTCCTCTTTCTTACCTAACTTCTTTGCTCTGTCAAAACCACTCAGTGTCATTTTAACAAAATTTGATATTAATAAACATGGGGGTGGAGCAAGAAGAGAGGGGTGGGAAAGTATGAAGTGTCACATACTGTACCATCCTAGTGAATTGTGTCAGGCTCAAGAAACTCGAGTACAAGGGAACCACTTACAGAATGTTAGAAATTTCAGAACACCCCCTATGGTCATCCATACAGGCACCTTCTGGCAAGCTCTAAAAATGGGAAATGTCCATTTCCCTCCACAAACCTGTTTGCTTCTGGCAGCAACAACACTGCCTTGAGAGCCTCAGCTTTGGACTAGTGGAAAAGTAGAGAGTTAGCCTTAGCCAGAGCCTTAACTGGCTGTAACGAACTCCACATATCCTTTCTAGAAGAAAGCATTCTGGATTGAGGGACCTAGCATTCCCATGCAGGAAGATCAAGAAACATGAAACCACAAGAAAATATCACGAAACTCACAAGGAAACTAGCCATAAAGCATGAGAATCATGACAAAAATAAATAAATAAAAAATATTTTAAACCTTTACGCTGAGAATTTGGAATTATCAAACAGACTATAAAATAGTAAGTCTAATCTAGAGAATTTATATGGAGCTGTGAACCACATAACAAAGGAATAGATACTCTTCTCAAGCAAACATATGACATTTTCAAATACATATCAAGCCATAATGAAAGCCTCAACCAAGTTTCAAATACAGCTATCATTTGATCCAAATTCTCTGATCACAATATCACTGAATGAGAAATCTATAGCAAAAAGGAAAAAAATAATAATAATATTCTATAATTAAAACAGGCAAAGAAGAAATCTTAATATAAACTGAAAATATTTAGAGCTGAATAATAATGAAAATACCACATATAAAAACCTTTGGGACAGGGCTGGCCGAGTGGAGTGTTAGTTAAGAGTTGGCTTGGGATGCCAGCTCTGAGCAGCAGGGCCCCGGTTTGGATCCCACGTGAGGGCCAGTGATGCTGCGCCCTCTACAGCTAAGATGCTGAACAACAGCTCGACCTGGAGCTGGGCTGCCGTGAGTCACC
>NW_017732389.1:329704-339833 GCF_001890085.2 Hipposideros armiger | reverse complement strand
GAAATGTTAAAAGCATGTTACAGCAGACAATATACTATCATTTTGTAAAGTTTAAAACATATTATTTAGGAATAATTATATATAATTAAAATATTTTTAAAAGTCAAGGAAAACTAAACTCACAAGTCACAACAATCACGTCTTGGTGTGGCGGGAGGAAGCGGAGGACCCGAAAGTGGGCAGAATGTTTACGCACTGTTCTCGTTTCTACATCAGGTTGAGGCCTCACAGGTGCTCACTTCATTAAGCTCCCCACCATATATGTTTGTATATACCAAATATCACATGAACATAGTTCAAATAATTTACACAATATTTTAATGGCTAACTCACAGAAATGTCAGAAGAATTGGAGAATTAGGTCTGCAGCCTCCACACTCAAAAGCAAACGGTGTGTTGGTAATGTCCCAGTTTCCATAGCTGGTTTCAACTACAGGCTAGGTGTTACAGAACTCGGAATGGGGGAGAGGAGCTGCCAATCAGTGCTCATGAGCTGAACCACTGGGTGCAGCACCCTGCAAGCACTCAGCTCTGTACCATTGATCTCACGGGCCTTGGGGACTTCCCTGGAAACTCAATTCTTCTGCAGCTTCGCCTGTTAATGAGAGGATTCACCACAGTTCCTGCTGTTTTGTATGACTGGCCCAAGTCCAGAGCAGCTACACCTGACAGCAGAACTGAGGCACAGACGCACAACACAGCTGCAAAGGAGGCTGGGGGGAAAGTATCTGAAATTTTCTCCTCCACCACCAAGACTCTGAAGACGCGAAATTGCCCCCCAAACACCGGAGGAGCATCCAGGTTCTAGAAATCAGAAACAGCCACTATACTTATCTTCTGTGCACTGTTATCAGGCAAGAAGATTTTGTCAAGCTCTATTTTTTATAGTTTGTACAATAAAATAGCTTTTCTTGGTTTATTTTCTAAAATAGAAATAATGCCACATATGAGGTGTGTGTGAGTGTGTGTACGTACGTACATACATATCTATGGTTGACCCTTGAATACGGGTTTGAAATGCACAGGTCCACCTATACAGAGAAAAATACTGTATATGTATTTTCTCCTCCTTGATTTTCTTAATAACATTTTCCTTTCTCTAGTTTACTTTACTGTAAGACTATAGTATATAATACATGTATCAAATGTGTGTAAATCAACTGTTTATGTTATTAGTAAGGCTTCCAGTCAATAGTAGGCTGTTAGTAGTAGTTAAGGTTTTGGGGAGTCCAAAGTTATACGAGGATTCTTGAGTGTGTGGGGGCAGGGGAGTTTGATGCCCCAACCCCCTCACTGTTTAAGTACCAACTGCATACCTATACACACATACACACCCCCCTACCCTAAAGATTAAAAAATGCTTCCAAATGGGGATCTGCCCACTATTCCCTCAATGAACATTATATGGCTAAACATTCACAGTCTAGCAAGAAAAGCAGCCTCCGCACTTCACCCAGCTGAGCGGTGCCCCTTCTTTGTATGTCCTTCTGACCTGACATTTGTTTCACTGTGTTGACATTGCTGGTTTCTCGATCTCCCGCTGGGCTGTGTGTTCCAACAAGGCAGGGCTGTGCTATTGATCTCTGCATCCCTTGAACTTAGCACAGATATACATTTGAAAACTGCTTGATAAATATGTCCTTGTGTTTTTACTACAGTTTATTCAGCATTTACCAGATATGCCAGAAAATGTAGTGGGATCTTTACAGAAGTTATTCAATTTACCTCCAGAACTATAATGTTAGGACCGTTTGTGTATCTTAGATGAGAAAATAGAGAGCAGGAGGTAAATTATTTTGCCAGAAGTCACTCGGCTAGTAAGAGGCAGAATGAGAATTCAAATTCTATCTCACACCAGAATTGTCTTCTTTCTATTACACATTATAAAACTATGATAAAATTTGTTATGTGCTACAAGCAGATGTAGGTATAAAGGGCAACAGGCATATTAATCGTTAAAAATTAATTCTGCTTGAAAGAGGTCAAGAAAAGTAGAAGTGGCATTTGAGTTGGGATCTGAAGAATAAACAGCAGTCTGTCTGGCAGTTTCGGGAAGGACGTTCCATGCACGGGGCAATTATTAAAGTGCTGCGGCAACACGACTGACTCGAAGGAAGTTGCCATTCCCTCATCTCCAAAGGAAAACGGAGGACAGCGATAATTTCTATCTTCAGTGCTGTTCAGAGGACTACACACACAATACATGTAAATTACTCAGCACGGGACCTGGCACAGAGAGGCTCTCAGTGAGGGGGGAGGGGGGGAAGGAGGAGGGTTCACTGAAAACCAGGGTTCGCCTGGGTAAGCCAGGGGCTTGAAAGAAATGGCATGGGCAAAGTGGTCCCGGATCCTGATCTCAAATTCTTCAAATGATATTCATATTCATATACAGAGAGTTTAAATGTAAAGAAGTCAATAAACAATAATAAAAGAAAACATTTCTAAATCATGAATAAGGAGGTATATTTACCAAATGATCTAAAAGTCCCATCCCTCAGAAAAATTTAAAACAGGCTATTATAAATGCTTGGTAATTTAGAAATAGGCAATGTAACCATGGTTAGGTTTTCCCAACCTTGAAATCCCCTGTAAAAAGCATCAATTTATACCTCAAAGTAACGGCACAGCACATAATTTATTTTACTCAATCATTCAGAGTAATGACAGCTAATGAAATATAAGGAAAACACTGTGGATTCCCCAGCCAAAAGTAACACTTCTCCTAGTGTGCCATTTGCTTATTTCCACATCAGTATCCTTCACCTCTTTAGCTTTTGTTCTCTGGGAGAATTAAAACAAAACAAAACAAAACAAAAAAACAGTGAACAGTTTGTCTCTCGATTAAGAGAAGAGTATCTAATATATATTGTTTAGTGCAGTTGTTTTTAAACTCCACAGAAGTTCTATTAATAATTACCAACAAGCACTTTAAAACAAAGCACAGTAAAATCGGGGTTTCACTAATCCACTACTCTGAAAAATAGAAGCACGTTTAATTTTAATAACTCACTAAAAGGAACACTGGTAAACTGTCTTATGTAGCACAGAATAAACTAACATATATGAAACATGATACAATTTTATTTAAATTAAAACTTTTTGCAATTATTATTTTTTTTAATTTCTAGACTGAAGGTGTGAAGGCATTCACTTTGAATTTTAAGACAGTGGAACCATCTTGTGGTTGATGTCGGTATTGCCGAAGCTTTGAGAAGGTCACTTAAAACATTTGGAAAAATTAGGTCCGTAATCCCAGTTTCACATTTAAAAAGGCACATACAACATGTCAGTCCTAGGCCTTAGATGACAAAAATAAACACAGAACTGAAGTCTTTCCTGTTAGGGTTCCACAGGAACGTCATCAACGGACTGGGTAACAGTATTTTTACATTAACCTGTATTTTATAATTAATTTCTATACCTTGGTTTGAAAGCTAAAGCTATGAAAATAAGTACAGTAAAATAATAATAAGCTTAGAGAAGAATACAAAAAAAAATCTTTTTTTTTTTAATCTGAATTATCCTGCCACCTGCTGGCAGCTAAGCGGCAGCTCAGCTCGGGCCGGGAATGGAATCGGAGACCCTGTTGCTCAGAGCTCACACTCTTCTGCGAGCTCTTAACTAACTGAGCCACTTGGCCGGCCCTGAAAAACCTTAAACAGTTTACTAGGAAGCATAGTTTTATTTCTTTGGTGTCAAGACTTTTCCCCATGATTTTTTGCTTACAAGCTACCATGTTCCAGGACCCTGTAGTATCTGAGAAATGTAAAACTGGCCCTGAAAAACTCAGGGCACATCCCTCCACTGTCACAATCTTTATGGCCAAAAAACCAAACATAAACTGCCTATGGGGAAAATCTGTCACACTTGGAAGCCTAGAGAAAAATGTCATGCTCCCACTCTCACCACTTTTTAAATGTGTCCAAAAACTTTGCATGAAGGTTATGGGCAACCTTATGGAGAAAAACTAGGCACTGCAAAATCATGTTAAGAAGTGAATGGAAGGGAAGAGGGAACAACCTGAGCAAAAACTGTATCAATTACCAATAAAGCTACTTTCACATTTTGCCCTTCTATTGTCTCCCAAATTAATCGGCGATAATTAACAGTAATTACTAAGATTTCAGTTTCAAACTCCAGATGACAATGCCCTCTGAAGGCCCCAGATTTGTCTTACAACAGGAGAGATATAAACTCAGTGGGACTAGGGTTAACTGGTCTTCTCCTAACTACAGTCCTACACTCTCTCTCACCCAACCAAAGAGCTATCAGCTCTCCATTCTTCCTTCCCACCCTCCAATTCCCAAATGCTGAAAACGGTACTATCTAAGTCTTATTACCTATAATAACACATAGCATGTAAGCATTTACTTTTGGCCGCTGGGGAAAGTTTGAAGAGGCCTCTCTACGCTACTTTACCCCCAGAGAGGACTGTGCTGTCCTGGAGCACCTCCAGCACCCTGTAGGGCCCTGAGGTCTAGCCAATCAGCTTCCAAAGGGGTGGAAAGTCAGGTGGCTGAGGCCCTGTCAGAGGGACCACACAAGACCACTGTGAGCGGCCTCTTCCTGCCTTTGGCTTCTTAAATATCCAATCCTCACATTTTCCTCTGGCTTTCTCTCTCTTAAAAATGGTAGCATCACAGGCCAGCTTGGAACTTAGCAGGAGCAGTCACAGCTTCTGGCCTGCTTTGATTCTATCACACTCGGATGCACTTAGCTCAAGTAACAGAGTTCTGCCTTGGGGTTGGGGGTCAGAACCCAGTCAGTAATGAGGTATCCATTGGCCTACTTCATCTACTGGATTCCCCTGGAGATCTCTCAGTAATGAGATACCCAGCCAAGTAGTAAGGATTCACGCACTCTTAGATATCCAGGACAGAAATACTATCCTAAATTGCTCACAACCCTCAATCCTTGACACATGCAGTGCATGATGCTTAGTACGCCATGTACGTCATCTCATTTAATTCTTTAATGTCATCAGAGAGATGATATTTGAAGGGTAAGAAGAATAAAATCTAGCAAGATAAAAGAACTTACCAGAAGTCTCTAAAACTAATAAGCAGGAGCATCAGGGTGGATTTAAGTAAGTCCAGCCCAATGAGGCTAAGATCTGCATCGTTCCTGCATGTTACCACGCCCTAAAGGTTCACCTTTCTCTCCACACTCCATCTGAAACACACCACACCCACACCTCTGCTTCCCGAGACAGCTGGCCTAGCTCCTATTTTAAGTTTTCTGTCAACGTTAGTTTTTGGAAAGTTAATTTCCAGTATGAATCTATTTGGAAGATCACTAGGTAACTCAGCTTTTTCTTTCATTCATTCATTCTCTTTTAATGTAAAAAGGAAGCTAGAAAATAATATAATTTTATATCAAATTTGACATGTTCAAGGAATAGACAGGTTACTTATTCAACTACTCTGCTTACTAAATGTTGCCCTATTTTATGCACAGATTAAAATTTTAATTTTAATTTTTTAATTTTAAACAAGAACTACAACATAGTAAAAGGACTGACTAGTTGATATCTAAAATTTTTATCCTCGTATTTTAAAAAAACCACTGAAAAATATCATAACATGACTATTTACACATACATATATGCATGTATAATGCAAAATGAAAGGAATAACCAAATGCAACAGCTCTGCCAAATTACTCCTAATATTCTCTCACAATTTTATACTTTTATATTAATAAGTTCATTAAATAAAGATGGTAACAGGTAACTAAAATAAAAGGTACAAAAAGGTCCTTGTCCTGAATTCTGATAATATCTGATAAGTCCCACAAGCAAGTGTGCCATAGTTACACTTCCTAAAACAAGGTTTTAAAAAAATGTTTAAAAGTCACCAAAAGTTTAAAAGTTTAAGTCTTAATAATTTTCCATGTGTATAGGAAATCACTAATGATGACTCTGTGACCTGTTCACCTCCAAACATTTGGCAGTTGAAGTCTTCATCGACAAAAACTAATTCCAGTAATTTAGCAGATGTTCTTACTTACTGTAATTAGCATAATTTAGGAAGTTAAGATGTTTCTTTACCTTTTCTACCTTTCCACCATTGATGTCACTGGGGAGGAATTTCTTGCCAATTGTTCTCAAGTCTGTCTAAAATAAAAATATTATTATTAAAACATAATTGAAGAGAAAAGTAAATCTAATCTCACAAACAAAAGATGAAATTACCTAAGATTTGTGGAACAAAATTTAAGTAAATGTCTTTTAGGTGATTATGAGATCTATACATATAATCAGTCTTTTCAAACAGCACAGTCCCATACATATGCTATTTAAAGTGCACTAGGAGGTTGAACATTGATATCTATCTATCTACCTATCATCTATATATCTATCTATCTATCTATCTATCTATCTATATCTATCTATTTATCATCTATCTGTCTATCTATTGCCTTGATTCTGGTCATATTTCTTTAGGTAACCTTTCAATTTATTAAATTTTCTCTACTGAAATCTAAAACTTGATTTTATGTAAACTACAGTCTATTTTAAAATTAATGCCATAATCCAAAAGCAAATGAGTACCTTTACATAAAAGTACACGTTTTTGATAATTGAATCCTACATAACCTCTATATGCAGACATGATACCGATAACATAACAAAGGTACATAACATACAAGTATCCCAGGAAACAATTCCACTGCAACAGCAAGAAATACAGTAAGACTTACTATAGTAAACAGTTATTGAATTTGCTTAAACAAATTACAGAAGTTTAAGTTTGTGAAAAATTAACTCCATGAAGATGCAGAAATACACGTTACTCAGCAAACCAAACAAAACATAACAAAGGGCTAACATAAACAAAGCTATAGCATTTCTGACATAAAAACAGAATTTCAACTACACAGTCTACATAAAAAGCAGAACTTTGAAGGATTTTGTCCTCTTTAGAAGTGAAAACTAAAGAAATTGTAAGAAATTTATTCAGAGGAAAGCTGTCAACCATCATGAAAAAAGGCCTAATTATTTGAGCTAAGATATTTTCTCGATTACTGAGAGTGAGGTTAGATGAATAAATTTGTATGATTTTGTTCTTCCTTAAAATATAGTAAACGGTAGCTCTTGATCACCTTAACAGCAATACAAGAAAATAGAGTTAGTGTGAATTTAATCACATAAATTATAAGGGATACATTTATGTTAGACTTAAGAAGAAAATACTAGATAATAACAATTACTAAATATGAAATTAATACATATAGAGAAGTAGAATAGTCTTAACTATTATTGAACAATCAATTATGGAACACTTACAATAACAGAATATCCTGTCGTTTGAAATACCCACGTGTGGTCAGCTTTAAAAAAAAGCATGTTATACAACCCCCACAGATCTTTCCAGTCTTTTACTCCCATGATTCATAATTTACTTCTCAATATAATGCAAGGATCACTCCTAAGCTAAAACTCACCTAATGGAATTGTCAGGCAAACTAAGCCCCAAATCTAAATACCTGCCTGACAACGCTTTAGGTTTATCCTTTTTTCAGTCTCCATCCAATAGCAGAGTGAAAGGATTATAAACCATACCTCAAGTTGTAGCCTTTTCACTTTGAAAATACTGAGTAACATCTGGGGGGAAAACACTTTCTTATACTACCCCTCCCTATATTAGGGTTGTTTTGTAGATTAACTGTTAATACAGGTGAAGCACTTGGCACAATGACTTACAATGAGTAAGCATTTAATTAATGTTAGCTCTCATGTTTATTTTAGTGAATATAAAACATGTACATTTTATCATCTGAAAATGTATAACCATTAATTCAATAATACAACTCACAGTTCATAAAAACATAGGCATTATTTTAAAATCACTTAAAGGCTGAACTATTTAAATACATATGAGAAACATAATACATACAAATTTTATGGTACACTATGGTCCCTCGTTTCTGGTTTTTATCAGTAATTATGAATGATACTAAATGAAAATGAGGCATTAATATAAAGCATAGATGAGCATTAGATTAAAACTCTAAACTTTGATTCACTGTAAACCGTAATTAACTAATATGACCTTGGGCCCTGTCACAAATTCTCTAAATCCAGTTAATTTATTCCTTTATAAAACAGAGACAAAAAAATCACCAACCCTATCTCACAAAGTTGTTGTCAAGCTAAAAGGAGCCAATATAGTCAAAGCTTATTTAACTTCTAAAGTGCTATACACACATATAATTAATGTTATTTAATTGTTCTTTTAGCAAGATGAAAATGACCTACCAAATCTTTAAACATCCTAAATTCAAAGTCAATTTATAGTACTGCAAAGATAATTTTCAAGATTCAGATGCCATTATATCAGGATTAGTAGGACAAATGGGTCCAAAAGTACATTTATATTGAACGTAAAAAATTATGCAGGAGAAATATTTAGCTTTCAAATACACATGTATGCATGCACACACACAAAAGATTCCTATGTATTCAAATAAGTTCAACAGACTACCTACGTGGTAAGTCATTTTATATTATATAGAATCTTAATAGAAAAAAATCTGTTTTTGAAATGTTTACTAATATACGGTATTCAGTAATTTAAGACTGGGCTATCACTTAATTTTTTTCTGAATAATTCAGATATTTGCACACAAAACTACATGTTGTATTTCAATGTTATTTCATAATATTCTTACTCCCCATTTTACAGAGTAAAAAATTAAGAACGCTATTTTTCAACAGAAAAATCTGCCCAGAAAATAGCACTTAGCAGCTCTGAGGCTACTAATTTAGAAGGGCTGGCATCTGGGAACTTCGCACTTGAACCATTTCCTAACTGAAAATGTGGGTTACTACCTACTAGACTATTTGTAAAAACAATGTGATTTATGGTGCATACCTGCTTTTTTGAGGGGAGAGTTAGAATGTTGTTTCATGTCAGGCAGAGAGTGCCTCATGAGCAGTCCATGAAAGCCTTGGGTACTAATCTAATGGACTTCCCTGGGCAGAAACACTGTGAACGTACTTTGCATTGCTCATTGCTTGATAAAGGAACACGCTCAGCATGTCCCCCACAGGAGGAAGAGCGCATAAGAAAGCTTGTGCATGGATTCTTCTTCTCATATGTAATAAGTTACATACAATCAGAATCAATAACACAAGTCTTTCTAGACTAGTGACTAACATCCCACAATCACTCAAAAGTTGAAAAAAATTCAAAAGAAATATTATAAACGCCTGATTTTATTTAAAGGTGATAAACTTGAAAAGTACATTATTTTGTCTGGTGTAGATTTCATCCTAATTCAAAGTATTTTTTCCCCCTGTTATATGGCATGATAGCTTGAATTGGAGTATTCAACTATATATTTCAGAGAAAATTACAAGGACAAATTAATTCATTACAATATTGGTCATCATCTACCTCTTAGGTGCATAGGACAAATACTTCATCTTGATTTGTTTTATTTAAAGTTTCACACCCAGTAATAAATAGTTCATTGTTCTTTACCTAAGTATATAAATAAGAAGAGTAAAAAGTTGAAGATAGTCACAAATTTTTTTTCCTATCATCTTCAGGATGTTTTTTAATAAACAAAGAAATAGAGACTTTACGACATTTTTTGAAAGTACAATTCACTAATTTGGGTGCAAGTCAAAGCAAGTTAAAATATCTGGGGAATATTTCCATTTGTAGTCATAGATAACCTGCATACTTTCTAACTAACGCTCATTTAAAAAATTGAAAGTCTTTAATATTTAGCTCAGAAACAAAAAACAGATCTTGTTGGTCTCACTGAATAAAATTCCGAGAGACTGAAAAAACGATTTTTCAAAACATAAATTTTATCTTTTTAAACCCAAGTTTAATTATGTAAAGTATAAATTTAAGTGATTTGAAAAGAAAACGTTATATGCAGTTATATATTTATATTTTAAATGCTACCAGTTGCTGTCATTTCTGCTTTATGTTATACCTGTTTTGCAGTAATATGACTGTCAGTAACTCTCTTATTAATTCATTATGTATCATAATATATAAATTTGATTAACAGATTGTTATTGTAAAGACAATGTAAAAACTTCCACTGGGGGGCCGGCCGAGTGGCGCGATGGTTAAGAACTCGCTTGGGATGCCAGAGGGCCCCGGTT
>NW_017732389.1:311083-329529 GCF_001890085.2 Hipposideros armiger | reverse complement strand
CAACATCCTCCACAACTAGATTGAAGAACAAAACGACAGCAACTTGTCTGTTCCCCTTCCCCCAATTCCCCAGCACTGTTCCCATCTCCCCAATTGCCCAATAAAAATCTTTAAAAAAAAACAAAACAAAAAAAAAAACCTTCCACTGGGGTAACTGCAAGATTGAAAAAAGAATATTTGTTTACTTACATCTATATTTCAAACAATTTTTATAACTCTTCAAAATATCCAAAAGCCAATCCCAATTATGGAAAAGATATAGCTATTCAGATGGACGGAGGGAGAAAGAGTGGAGAAATACCTACCAAAATGTTAATAGTAATTATAAATAGGTTTAACTTTCTTATTTTACTTTACTGTGTTTTCTGAAGTGTTCTACAATATATATTACTTGTACCAGCAGGAAAAGTTATTTTAAAATAATCAATACAACTGTCAAGAAGCTATAACCTAACTAGAGTTTCTATTAAATGGCAATTTGTTTTGATGAATATGATCAGTATTTACTGCTATTATATAGACAGCGTATTTTACGAAATTCTATAACTGATCACTGGATTAAAATGTAGAGCTGGAGTTTTGTTTTTTTTTAATGAGAAAGTGTTTTATTATCCAGAAAGGGCTGAAGAAACCCTAGGCAGTGCATACTAACTGTATTTCCCTAATTTCCCAGGAGTTAAAAATACAGAGTTTAATTGAACTTTCCCTTTTCCATTGAATTCCGTATAATAAAAATATTAAAAGAAACATACATATCTAATAATTGGCTGATATGAGATTACCAAATTCAACAAATATCACTGTAACTTAAAATGGACAATAAAAATAAGAGATGTTTTTATTATTCCCTATTACTTATATGATCCAGTTTATTCTATGAAACATTTTTCATGAATGTAGCTTCCAGATTTAAAATGTTTGTAAATTAATAAACAAAACCTACATTGAGAGCAATCGGGATGATGTCATTGATATTGACTTTGTCAGGAGAACTCGTGCAAGCTTCAATGCCTTCATCTGAAAGGTACCTGTGAAAATAAAATAAATGGCTTAATATTTTCTACAATCAAAATTAACCAAAATTATTTTTAAGTCAACATGCAATTTTGTTCCCTACTATGAATTTTTTCTACAAATACTAGGGGAAGAGTCTTGGGCAGTCTCTGTTTATTTACAATCTCTGGTAGAACAGAATGGACAATGTGTGTTTTTCCTTCTTTGTTTCTTTAAAGGGATATTGTGTTAATACAATTGTCCACATGCTTTCCAAGAAAAGCTATTTAATCATCAATACGCTTCTTAAGGAATGCATAAGCTACTCTTTACTATTACATAAATATAGTATCTGACTTAAACATTTGATAATCCAGTAAACTCTTAGAGATTGAGATGTGCTGTAAGAACCGAGCTAAAAACAGCATAGTTTTAAACTTAGTCCACTCTGCCACTTTCTCACACATTATCTTCTCACGTCCTCTTTCTTTACCATCACATTCTCAGGAATCGTTCAACTATTGACTCCAAGTGGCACAAAGATGGGTAATTTTTTACCTTATATCTTTTACTTTTCCTGGCTCTTTTCAGTTTTTCTACTCATTGTCTTATTGCCCTTTGTTCTTTTATCCAGTCCAAACCCACCACACATCTGTCGCAGACAATAATGAATTCAAGGTTACTGAATCTGAGGGAGGTGGGGTGATCATCTGTCTCCATTCATTTATCCATGCACAGCATGGCCACTCTGAAATTCTTTGACAAAGTCTAAAATTCAGGTATCATCCCCCCAAAGGTCCACTATAAAAATGCCCGCTAGCATTCGACATGTTTTGTAACCACCTCCCTTAACCAAAGGGCTGGTGCCAGCACTGGTGCCACCACTGCAGGCATTCCCCCACTAAAAAGATACAGAAGTCCTCGTCTGACAGAGCCAACTCAAGCTCAATGCTGATGGCCAGCAGTTCCACCATCAACCTGCAAAAACAGACTGATTCGGAGACACCTGTCAATACAAACGGTGCTTGGAGACGGCAACCAAAGGGCATGTGCCTTTAGGAAACACAATGAATGATTTCTCAAAAGTAATAGAAGAGCAAGTGAAAAGAAGAGAAAGTGAAAATTGAAGAGTGTAAAAGAACTACGGGAGGTTACAGTTGATATGCCTATGAACAAGATCAAGTAGAGAAAATCAGGAAAGCATATACACTCGTATAAAACAAAGCAAAAATGTGTTAGCAAATTAGATACTATTAAAAGTCTAAAACCATGGCAGTGCTAAACTACAATGCTGAATGAAGGCAAGCAGTTAGGTGGGTTACAGAGGAAAAATAGTGTTAGGTATGTAGATGAGTCAGTAAGAATAAATGAACGGGAGGTAGTTATAATAATACATAAGTGACCATGGGATACAAATGTTTGCGGTCAGCACAGATGGCTAGCTAGAACATTGCTTTAATTCAAAATGTCTAAGTTAACTTCCTTATGATCCTGTTCATTTTGCACTATCATAGCCTTTGACTGCATCTGTCATTAATCATCTTACAAACTCAGTTCCACAAATATTAATTATTTATGTGAAAAATATTATGTAAATCAATAAAATTAGTAATGAAAATTAAACACCTTCCTTCAAGGAGTATACAGTCTTACACAGCATAACACAATACATAAACAGCTATCATACAAGGCCAAAATAATAAACAAAATGTTTTAGGGGCTCAAAGTGGCTGGGGGATGGGAAAGAATGTATAGAAAGAGCATAGTATGAGCAAAAACATGGAAGTAAAAAATTGTGAAGCACTTTCTACAGGTAATAAACTGGAATATTCTGACTAGAAAATGGGGAAAAACTGAGAAATAGGTATATGTAGGTTGACACATATTTTAGAAAGCAACAGTGTACAATGAAATATGGGTGATATATTAAATGCTAATTACAAAAACACAACTTTCAGATTTCCTACATAATGGGGAAATAATATGCAATGTTTAATAAAATACTTTGTTTTCTATACAAGCAACACTTTAGAATTAAAAGATTACAGGATGTCAGAGAAACTAGAATAGATCCTTAAAAATAATCAAAATTCACCTCTTCAATTTTACAGATGAACGAAAAAAGGCCCTCGTATGTTACTTAAACTTGTCCCAAAATACAAACTTAAGCGATGCAAAGTTAAAACAAGAATGCCTCTTGCCTCCCAGTTCAGCAGTCTTTTCATTACAACACACCGTTTTTATTTATCAACCAATGCTAATACTAGGAATATGATCTTCTCATAAACATAAGCCAACACAAATCAGTTTCCTGGTCAACTGGACATTTCACCAACACACACAAAAAGCAAAACCAGGGCCGGCTGAGTGGCTTAGTTGGTTAAGAGTTAGCTTAACAGTGCGAGCTCTGAGCAACAGGGCCACTGGTTTGATTCCCACATGGGCCAGTGACGCTGTGCCCGAGCTGAGCTGCCGCTGAGCTGCCAACAGGTAGCAGGATGGCTCAGCTGGTGAGAGCATGTGCTCCTAACAACAAGACTGTCTGTTCCATGGTGGGCTACGCCCACCCACAACTAAGACTGAATTCGGCACCTTGAGATGAGCTGCCACCCGGGTAGCTCAGTGGATAGAGCGTGGGCTCTTAACAACAAGGCTGCCGGTTCGACTCCTACATGGGATGGTGCCTATGCCCACCTGCAACTAAGACTGAACTCAGCACCTTGACCTGAGCTGCCACCCGGATGGCTCAGTGGATAGAGCATGCGTTCTTAACAATAATGCTGCTGGTTCGACTCCTGCATGGGATGGTGGCTATGCCCACCCGCAACTAAGACTGAACACAGCACCTTGAGTTTAGAGGTCACAAGCTGCCAACGGGCAGCCAGACAGACGGTGACTGGCGACCTCCACAACTAAGACTGAAGAACAACAACTTGGCTGGTCCCCTTCCCCAATGCCCCAACACTGTTCCCCTCCCCTAATTCCCCAATTAAAAAAAAAAAAAAAAGCACAGCCAGGCAAATTCAGTCAGTGAGCTCCAAAATATATTCAAGAAGAACAGGTCTAGTTTTGTAGTAAAGATCAGAGAGCTAATGCTAACAAATAATTAGCGATTCAAAAAATGTTTTATCAATAAAAACACCAACCCCAAATTACCAAATACCAAAATATAAAAAGGGAAAGTCTACCTAAAAAATTCTAAAGGCAGAAGCCCTAACAGGGTGAAAATCTGGCTTTATTAAAGTATATGTCAAACATCATGTGATTACTTTCAAATAATTCCTATAAAAGACCTCTTGAATATAACACATTCTAAAATATGGCTCAGTCTCAATTTACAAGTTTTACAAGTGTCCCTCAGTCATGCTTCATATTTTGAAAAAAAGGACTTGAGCCTTACAACTTACTCGGTATTCACGCAGAAAACAGGAGACCCATTCACACCTCTCCCCGGTGACATCTTGGTCATCTTTCTGTAAATAGTGGACCATATTCACAGGAGGACTGAATCTAAACTAACCATAACTTGGGATTTATAAAATTTGGGGTTGGTTTTGTAAACATTTAAAACTCCAATATTACCAATGAGTACAAGAAGGGATAAAAGTAAGTCTAACGCCCAAATATTGGCTTCAAGAGAGACCACAGTAACGCAGTGACTGACAGAATAGACGACACAACATTCCCCGGCGGCCATAAAGGGGTCACCGAGGGAGAAAGCAGCTGAGAATGGAGCAGGCACAGACCCAGCCCCGGGGCACATCCGCACAGCACAGGGGGCTGGAGGGAAGAGAATCCTATCAGTTCCCCTGTGCCATCTTTCAGCATGTAAAACTCAAGGGCATGGACACTAAAGAAGAAACAAACCCCAGAGGGGTCTTGTTTACTGAAACAGCCAGCAAAGCACAGATTTTTTTTTTTCCTTCTCTAATGGAGATTTTGGAAAAGTAACATTACAAAACCACTCAATCATCACTATGATGAACTAAAAATACATCAGAATACATGTTATTGGCAAGCAGGGCACTAAAGGGCTCAATTTCGGCATGATACAGAATAGATGAATATTTTTCACTAATTTTACCTTCACATAATGCCACTTAAAATCACAATTTATTAAGTGCCCAGATTTTTAAAATAAGATTTTAGAAAGTGCTTCCTTTTTTCTTAAATAGATGTTAAAATTCAGTCTTTCTCAGAGTCACTTAATTTGTAATCCTGAGCAACTCTTTTTACTTCAGAAGTACAAGCTTTAACATTAATTAGTATCCACCAATTTGGGGAGAGGAGGTTTTCCATCGCAAATAATGAATATGTATTCTATAGGAAGGGTCACTCTGCCTAAGTGCCTCTTGCTCCGTTCAGAAGTCACGTGGGCATATAAAACACATGCGCCCAAACTACAGTTCAACTAACTCAATTCGCAGAAAACTGTAACAAAACAAATACAGTAAAACCTTGGATTGTGAGTAAGTTGGTTTGTGAGTGTTCCACAAGATGAGCAAACATTTCTAATATATTTTAATGTGGTAAACACGCGATGTCTTGCGATACGAGTAGTTTGCTTCCAGAACGAATTATGCTCGCAACCCAAGGTATTACTGTACTATCATTTTAATCTCATTTATTTGGTCCGGACAGTGGGTCACCATTACACGTCTTACTACCAGCAAGGGAAAAGGAGAGCCAACTTTCCTTTTACCCACTCCTCCGAGAGCAGGTAAAATCTGGAGTCTAACTTCTCCGCTGGCTCTAATGAGCATACTGAGGGGATGGAGACAAACTGAACAGGAGAACCTGCCCTGGCGAAAGGGGGCAGCCGTAACTCAGCTCCAGGTGACACTAGGGGGACAGGAGAAGCAGTTATTGGCAGATCTCCTCATTTTTAGCTTTTAATGCTTTTGTCAAGCAATGTACAAGCCGAACAAAACACGTTTCAGCCCGCAAGTGGCGCACACACTTCGTACTTTCTAATCGTGTTAGCGTATCGAGGTTATCTGCTTCTTCGCTCTGGTCCACTTCTAAGTTGTCTTTGACATGCAGGGTTGTGCTGGGTCTCTGAAATGATATACTATTCATGGCTGACATTCTTCACAAGCAAAAGTGGAAAAGAACTACGTCTTTCAGGTCACTTTGTGTGACTTGGAGAGCAATGAACATAATTATGCAAGTAAAAAAATGTTCTTACCAGAGTTGTCTATATCAGACTCAAAAGTGTCAAATCATTTAGTTTACACTAAATATTTTATGAACTGAAAATATACAGACCTCACTCTTATCTCAGATTTCCAGGCACCATATATTTTTGATGGTGGAGTTCTAATTGGCCAGAAACAGAAAAAAACAAACACTGAAGTTTTCTTCCCCTCTACCCACCTCCACCCATCCCAGCAATGAATGCACTCATGTCTGAACTGAGGCCTGAATCCCTCAAATAATCAAAGACAGAATCTATTATTCCACACACAAAGTAGGCTGATGACACATGAAAATTCTTTCAAATACCAAGGGAAAAACCAAGAGTGAAAACATTCTTCCCAAATGGATAGGGGCTCAATCAAAAAGTGAAGGAGATATCTAGACGATGACTACTCCACAGTGGTCTTAACCCTCTCTGAACAAAACCCAAATCAAATGGCCTCATGTGGTTTTTGTGGTCTCTGATCTACACGTCATTATTTGCGACCACATTGAGATTATTGGTCCACATATGTTATCCAAATACCAAATACCAAATACCAAAATGGGAATTTAATAAATAAATTCCTCCTTAATCACAAAGAAAATAAAAACAACTAACTCCCAATTACCCAACCTAATATGGGGACAGGAGAGAATACAACATAACAGATAATCAAAAACATTGCTTATATTAAAAGGTATCTTTCATCTCAGCAAATCTGAAAGTTGGCAACCTCCTGCAAATTCCCACATTATAAAATAATTTTTAAAAATTACCTGAATAGGGCCGGCCGAGTGGCGCGATGGTTAAGAACTCGCTTGGGATGCCAGAGGGCCCCGGTTCGGATCCCACATATGAGGGCCAGTGACACTGCCCTCCAAAGCTAAGATGCTGAACAACAGCTCAACCTGGAGCTGGGCTGCCATGAGTCGCCGGCGACGGCGTGGGCTGCAGTCCCTGTGGCAGTGGATTGCCATGGGCTACCGTGTGTGGCCAGCAGCCAGCGTGAGCGGCCAGCAGCCGCAGTGAGCGGCCGTCCAGAAGCCGGCGACTGATCTGCCTCGCCAGAGAAGAGCGCAATGATGGTGCCAACTTGGGGCCAGTGAAGCAACATCCTCCACAACTAGATTGAAGAACAAAACGACAGCAACTTGTCTGTTCCCCTTTCCCCAATTCCCCAGCACTGTTCCCATCCCCCCAATTCCCCAATTTAAAAAAAAAAATCTTAAAAAAAAAAATTACCTGAATAAAGGTCTCTCTATTCACTCTCCCTATCCTGTTTCTGTCCCCAAGTGGATTGTAATACACCTGCTCCAAAATTTGTTTTTTGCTATTATTCTTATACCCAGAGAAACTGAAATAATAACTTGCTAAATTGCTCCTCTAGGGCTAATGAAATTGCTTATAAACTCCTATTTATAGATACAATTTGGGAAAATACAATATTTAACTTTATTGAGTAACAGGATTAGTAAGGTAACAAGGTTACTAAGAATTTGTACACAAAATTTGCTTCACATAACTTGGTACAGATGAAATCAGTATATTCATTAGAGTTTACAGATACATTAGGGGTAAAAAAAAAAATCACCAAGAATATGAATTGGTACACAAGCAGTAAATTGAATGAATCCACGGAATTCCATGCCTAAATCTCTATTAAGCACAGCCAACAGCAGGGTCAGAATTCTACTAATGGTAAATCAGAAGAGGAAGTACTACACCACACAAATGGTGAAAAATAAAAAAAGAAGTCTTTTATTTCATTTCCCTTAATAAATTAGTGCCTCTTCTATTGCTACTATTTTTTCCCTTCTTTAGGCAAAGTGGCCACCTACTTTGCCAAAATGATACCACAATTTTTATCCCAACAAATACAATAAAGATCCAAATCAACTCCAGTTTTAAACTTAATTTTCTCCATGATATATATATGAATCAATCAGTCAAATCAAGTTATGTATTATTTAAAGCACCTCTAAGTAAATCACTTAGTGTTGATCTTAAACTATTTTAATAAAAAATAAACTGTTTTAAAATCCATTTTTTTCAGTTTTTACTTTGTATGATTTCTTTGCATGCATACATGTATATTAATTCCATTTAGCTAACCTGAGACATTAATTTTTTTTCACACATACATGCTTATACACACATACACCACTAAAACCTATTTAAATTTCTTCTACACTAACTTTTCAGACTGTTACATTACAAAATAAAATAAAATAAAAACATCAAAAGCAAAGAAATCATCATGAAAACTTTAATATTTTAAATGCAAATGTTTCATAAAATTAACCTGCACAAAAACTGAAAGGATAATTATGCAAAAAGTAAAATTTTACTTTGTACCACAGAAACATCTTTTTTTCTAAATAAACAATTTCTAGAGATGTAAAGAATTATGAAATGCCTTGATACACGTGAAGATTAACATCCATAGTACTCAAACTTTCATTTCAGTAGTCACACAAAATTTTCTGGCACAATATTAAAGACTAAAAGGTAGGAATTAGAAAAAGTGCTAGGGAAAATCCTTTGTAAAATTGTATCTAATTTGAAGCATATAAAAGTGTTTAAATTCTGAAAAATTGAAACCTAGGTTTATTTTTCAGCACTTTAAAATGCTGAAGATTTATTAGCTAATTCGGATGGATGTGCTACTTGAAAACACCACTAGATGACAACCTTGCTTCACAAGTAAAATAGTATCATCTTATCAAAAGCTAAGACTCCAAAGATGTACTAAACTAGCTTTAAAATACAGGTTTCCGACATCTATTGGGATTTTTGTTGTTGTTGTTGTTGTTGTTGGGGAGTAGAGGTATCAGAGAAAATAAAATAGGCGATTATAATTTTAGAATTTGTGTTTGCGATAAAGATCACTCAGGGTTTAAAAAAACCCATTTAGTAAACATTCAAAAGGTACCTCCCCATAAGAAAAAAAAAATGAAGTATATCAAAAGACAATTTTCTCTCCTACATTCATCCTTTGGAGAAAGAGACTTATAAAAAGTACACATAATTTATTACAGACTAATGCTTTTTTGCGGTGGAATGTTACAAAGACTGTTTTCAACATTACTTCAATAGTTGCTTTTCTCTGACATGATAATAAGCATGAGAATTTTAAGATAATAACTATAAGAAGATAGGTGACAATAAATCATAACTTCTATTTTTTATGACCCATTTTCAGATACTAAAATATTTTCCCCATACATAAACCAACACATGAAGACAATATCCCAGAATACTTATTTGGTATTAAAAAATATAACACCTGAGAAAACAAAAATTTGCAAATAATTCCTTTGAAATTCCATAACTAATATATTACAAAGTATAGTGGCAATGGGCTCCTATATTATTATTCATTTTTGCAAATCAAGCCTTCACATAAATTTAAAAGTATACAATGAAGGCCTGGATATTTTTACTTTCATTGGAGGTTTTAATTTATGTTCTTCCTCTAATTCAACATTTTCATACTTCAGAAGCAGAGCTGAGGTTATTTTTAACAAAAATTCATTTTAAAACGTGAGATTTGATGTTTCTGTCATCTTTCCCTCAGCACAAAGGGGATGGCTATAAAACCACACATCAGGTAGAGAGGAGCACGTCAGACCTGAAGCCCTGTGCGGTGATGACTGCAATACAGCAGCCGTTCCTGCACAGCACATGCCAAAGACACCTCAGGATTAGCCCCAGGAGAATGCATGCTCCGTTAAGAAATGCTATTTAAAAACGTAAGATATCACAACAAAAATGAGAGGCACTTTTATGAGTAGCTTGGAGGGGCTGTCATCTGACTTGTGCTTTTTTTTAGTGATATAGAACTAGATGCAAATCTCAGCCTCACTCTTGAAACATGTGGGATCCTAGGCAAATTACTTAATCTTTCTGTGCCTCAGTTTCCTCTCCTATTAAAAAAAATGGAGCCAATACTGAAAATACTGATGGGTAGAATTGTTCTTAAGAACAAACGAGATAGCATGCAATACCTAACGGATGCTTGGTGAAAAGCAGATGCTAAATAAATATTGGTTGTCTTCCTTCTTAAACACTGTACCTTTGGTGTTTGTTCTGGAAAATATTTTCAAAACATAATGCTATTCAAAGATGTCTCCAAAGTTCTTAGAAGACAGCAAAATAATGAAATTTGCCTAACAATAAAGGGAATTTCATTGAAGGCTACAACTAATAGTGAAAAGTATGTATGAATCCTTATTGGAAGACTGAACTACATATTTCTAACATGATACTCACTTTCAACTCACTGAAAACAAAATGTCAAAAAGATGGGAAGAATTTTATTCTTTAGTTTGTTAAAATCTTTCAATTTTACATATACAGATGAATGCACATATATTTTTAACAATACAAAAATAAGTTATTCCATGAAACTGTAGAACTGTTTCCTTTTTTTCTTTTTGTTGTATGTAGACCTGTTTCTATCCCCAAACAGATTTCCAATGCAAAATACACTGCCATTATTTTTGTTCAATCTGTCATTTATGTCAGAATTTAAAACAATGATGTTAAGAAACAACTGATAATACATTTAAAATTCTATAGCACAGAGAATTACAACTATAATATCTAATTTTAAAAGAAGACATATTTTACTTATAATTTAAACTAATGCTGTTCATTCAAAACTTTAAAAATGAAAATCTTCTACTTCAATTATCATAGGAAATTATGACAAAAACCTATTTATTTTTAGTATATGTATCATATGTTTCACCATCTAATAGCATAACAATTCTTCATAAATTGAAATGAAAAAAGGCCTAAAATCAAAAAGGGCAGTCACTTAAATATGCTACTAAATTAAATAAGTAAATACTAAACAAAGAAGTGAATTTTTTTGCCAAAAGAGTGAAATAGTCCACATATATATCTTAGTCAAGAAATATGAATTAATCATTCTAATTTTCACTTCTTTAAATGCATTTTAAATACAAAATGCTTGGCATTGATTAAATTTTTGAAATCAAAATGCTGTAAATAAATTTTAAAGTTTTAATATTTGAGCTTAGAAGACATAATTTAAACATATGCCTGTATCTTGTTGTAGTGGGCTGATGGGTGGCACCCAAATGTCCCAATCTCTGGAACCTGTGAACGCTAACTCTGTTTGGAAAAGTGGTCTTAACATTTAGCTAAATTAAGGATCATGAGAGGATTACCCAGGTAGGCACTAAATCCGATGACAACTGTCTTTATAAGAGAGAGACAGAGGGAGTTTTGAGACAGAAGAGGGGCCATGTGAAAATGATGGCAGACACTGGGCGATGAGGTCTCAAACCAAGGAACGCCAGCAACCACCAGAAGCTGCAAGAGGGCACATACCCGACCCCCGGAGCCCCTGGGGGGCGTGCGACTCTGCACACACCTTGATTTCAGACTTCTGGCCTCCCTCCAGGACTGATGGGTCCACTTATTGTTTTAAGCCACCCAATTCGGGGTAATTTGTTATAGCAGCTAAAGAAAATTAATACACTTATTATGAATTTTAGTGATTATTTGGAAAAAATTGATTCAACTAAATAAAACAATTTTTGAAAGGTCATCCTTTAGATTAGAATCTGTGAAGGAGAACATTTTCTATTCCATTTAAATGCCTTGATTCGTTTATTCTTCCTGAATGAATTTTTTCAGTGAACATGTTTGGTTTGCTCAAATCTCTAAATAATAAATTAAAAACTGTACAGAGGTATAATAAAATGTTGAAAGTGGTCCTTCCCCAATTCTTCTTCCAAAAATGAACATTATTAGAAATCTTGGGTACATCCTTGTAATACGTACATATAAACTGGAGTAGAATTTAGAAAGAAAAACTTGTTTATAAAAAGATTCCTTTTATACAAAAGTTTCTGCAATAGGTCATTTCATTTTAAGAATATATCATCACCAACTTCCATGTCAAACATACAAAGATCCCAGTCTCATCCTTTTCAATAGATGCACAATATTCCCTTCCACACAGGGAGTATAACATAATGTAAGTATTCAGGTTGTTTCTAATTTTATGTTACAATAACTCCTTCAGTATATTTGTAGACACATATTAGAGGGTGAATATTAATATTTTTACAAGATATATTCCTAAAAGTCATGGCCTAGATCATATTATATGTATTAGCATGGGTAAAAATAACTTTAAACTCTATAATTATGAATTACTTTGTGCTTTTGGAAATATTTAAATGTTTTAATAAAATGATTTTTTAAAATTTATTTTTAAAAATGTTAATTGATAAACAAATATCCCTAAAGAGCTTTACAAGTAACAAAGCACCTCCAATGACTGAATACAAATTGAGGAAGACATGCTCAGCTGAGGAGGGAGGACAGGGAGCTACCAGTAAGTTCTGGTCTCCAGGGCTTTAGGCCTCGAGCCAGGAGCAGTCCCAGTGGTGGGCAGCAGCAGCAGCTGCACACAGGACACACCCACAAGCTTTCCGGTCTGGGGACAGGCAGGAACGTGGGGAAACCAGGAGCACTGAAGAATGTGGGGGGTCCTGTAAGAAACAGACCAAAAGAGGAGATCCCCAAACTCTGTCCAGCCACATCTCTAGCTGACCTCTAAATCACCTGTGTGCAGAACAGACTGAAAGCAGCCCAGCTAAAGATGAAAGATTTGAACAGAGAATGGAGCTGCTGCACAAAACAGTCTGCAGTCCCTGCCCTGTGGGAAAAAGCACCATCTATAACACAGGAAACAATACTCATCAGTGAAAAGCAAAAGGACCAAATAGCCACAATTTAACTGCTCATAATACCTAGCACACAATCCAAAATTACCCAACATAAAAGAACGGAAAAATGGAACACATTTCTCTAGAAAAAAGAAAGCAATCAAATTTGATCCCAAGGTGAACCAGATATTAAAACTAACAGACAAGAATGTTAAAATAAATATAACTATTTTCAATTAAGAAAAAAAAATGTTTGCAATACAGTAAAATGGAGCAAAGAAATGAGAAGTCTCAGCAGAGACAAAAACAAAAAATCAAATAGAAATTTTAGAACAGAAAACTATTTCTGAAACAAAATAGAATTAACAGCAGAATGAACACACAGTAGAAAGATAAAGTGAATTATAGGACAGATGTTGCAACATTTCTATATTTTACATGAAGTTAAGTACATTATTAACAGTAAATGAACTGTGAAAAGTTAAGATTATATACTATAATCCCTAGAAAAACCACTATAAAAATAATGCAAAAGAGAAATGACAGCATATATCTATACAAAAATATGTACATGAATGTTCAAACCATCATTACCTACAATAGCAAAAAATACAAGCAACCCAAAAGTTGATCAGCTGGTGAATGGATTTTTTTTTAATTGTGATATATTTATACCACCATAAAAAGGAACAAAATAGTAGTACATACAAAGGCATTGATGAATCTCAAAAACATGATCCTAAGTGAAAGAAGGCAACACACACAAGACTACATACATACAGTGTGATTCCATTAGGTGAAAGTTTAGAAAAAGCAACGTTATTAGTGACAGAAAGCAGATGAGAGGTTATCTGGGGTCAGACTGAGGGAGGGGCTCAAATGCACAGAGACTGGAAGGTGAGAAATCCATTCACACAATTGGATACAATTACTAAATCCATCAAATTATGCTCTTAAAATTGGTGAATTTAATTGCATGCAAATAATGCCTTAATACACATAAAAGAGGAATCAGAAAGAGAGAGGAATTAGAAGAGAGGATTCAGAGAGAGGGATCAGCAGAGAGGGATCAGAATTTCAGATGTTTGCTAATTTACTACACAATTTAGTAAGTGGCAACAGTAAGAGGCAACACTGAGCAAAACCAAAGCCTTCGAATCCCTCCCTAGTCCAGTCTTCTTCACATTATACCAGAGCTGCCTCACAGCATTTCTGTTATGAAAAACAATAATACGTTCAAAGTATAAAACCTAATCAACAAGATACGAGGAACCTAAAATTAAATACAACCAGAAAAAAATATTGGATTGTCGGAAAAGTCATGACACATTTTTGCAATGAAAAACATAGAAAAAATACGTCCTGACTTTTCCGACAACTCAATAAATTATCTATATTTTAAATTAATAATATAACGATGACTGAAAAGAAAAAACAAAACAAAACAAGGAACATTAAAAACTAAACAAATTTTGAACTCGATCATGTAGGTTTCTTCTTCCACAGGGGCATGGCTATAGAGACTCTGAAAATACTTTGAGCAAATGAGTCAATATAACTGATGTTGGAAGCCAGGGTTTTCAGTGTTGTAGAAGGGAGATACAAATACAGATGTTGAAGGCTAGAAATAAACCTCTGGTGTTGCAATAGAAATAGAACTTTCAGAATAATCTCATGATTTATACATCAATGTATTCATTGTCATGTATGGAGGATTGTCTAGAAACAGCACATACCTCATGTAATAGTTATATCTTCACTAATCTCCATGAAAGAATCCTTGACATGACTCAATTTTAATAGGGCTATAAAGCATTGTTTTGTAATATCAGGCATATAAAAATTAGGAACTGTTATAGATTAATATAATCTCAACATTTATTAACACAAAGCCATCACCATTTTCCAAAAAAAAATTTTTCCTACTTTAAAGATGTACATGTGAACAAAGATGATATTTAATCAAATAATACAAATCACTAAATATGTGCATTTCTATTAAATATTTACAGTAGTTTGGGCAAGTATTAATCTAAAAGTATAACTATACAAAAACTGTATGTTGACAAAACTGCATTTAGTGAATCCCTTTTTTTTCTTTAACTTCTATAGTTTAGAAAAACATGAAACCCGCATTTTGGCAGTCCATTCATAGTGCAGGTAATTTTAAATAAGGACTCAAACCTCATTAGTTTATCTGTCAAAAAAATCTGATACTTCATTGTGAGCAGATGTAGAAACAATATACAGATGTAGATTCCAGTGTGTGTAACGGCACTCATATGTCAATTAGGTTACAAGAATTTGGACTTTTACAGGGTCAAAAACATTAACAAAGAGTTTTCTTTTTTTTAAGTCTCCTTAAAAGTAATTCGGTCTCATGAATTCTTTCCTCCTCTCAGCAAACGTTTTATTTGAGAATTATTTAGCACTGTAAGTAATACAAAGTTAAAAGCTCAGAACCACCTTCAAGAAGTCTATGGTCCAGGGAACTGGTAGACATGAAAACAACGAAAAGAAGCAAAAACGTTCTCTTGTTCCTTGTATGAATAAGATGAACTGGGCAGTGAGGTCTGCATAGCATAGAGATAGGGGTAGGCTCTCAGAAGGAAATAGTATCACAGGTTGGGGCGAGGAATAACAGAACCCTGCAACTAGGACATCAAAAAAGTAATCCTCAGTTTTCCTTCTCATTGGCAACAAAATTGTCAGTCATTTCTGTGAATAATAAACTTTGCATGATTGAAAAAAGCTCAGAGCTGTGAAATAGGTATGTAAATTGTAGTCAAAGGCATATTCCATGTCCAAACTGTAGTATCAGTAATATATTCTGTAACTGCAATGTTAAAGTGGTATATAGCATCATAAAGTCTGTGAGAGTGATAAGAAAGGTATCATTTGTCAATTTTATACCTTTTTCTACTGGCAGTTTCCTTATTTGACAAATATGTAACTTCTTACACTCTCTGCCTTAATAAAGGAATATCTCACTTATAACTGAGGCATATTAATACAATTCTAAGGCAGATGATTATTTTACAAAACCCAGATCACCATTTGCCAAAACAATCAGTCTCAGGACCAAGTAAGTTTGGTCACATATCATATTGCTCTTTAAGAAAGTCACAAGAGAAGCTAACATAACACGTTAAATAATGCTCCGAGGAGTCCTGCAGTAAACAACCGGTTTTCTTTCTATTTTTTCAAATACAGAGCTGATTAAACAAGGGAACCTATTTTCCCATTTAACATCCAGAACATATTTTGTATTAACACAGTAGCATTTGAGGATTTAACACTGTTTAAGTAACCCAAAGTCTCAACAGAGTAATGTGTAATTTTGCTAAATCACGAATTTGAAGCACATCTTTGTGGGAGCGAGTCGCAGAAGCGCTTATCCGACCAGCCGGTACCACATCTCAGGGCAGCTTGTCAGGAGTCTATAGCGGCACACGCCACACCAAGGGCACAGGCCACATCCTTCAGCAACATCGAATGTCTAATCTAGTCCCTATAATATATGACAAACACACTGTAAGCACCATGCTATTTCCCTGTACTGTAAAATCAAAGTTGTAAGTAACAGCATGTATAAATTAGACCATGTATGTATAAGTAAACTCAGGCTGTCTTACAGTAACAATAACAGCAGCTAACACTGCTTTCTATGTGCTACACACTGTTCTAAGTGCTTCATGTATAATTAGCCTCGCAACAACTTTATGAGGTAGGTACTATTATTACTCATTTTACAGATGAGGAAGCTTAGGCACAAAGAGCTCAATTAACTTGCTCATGGACACACAGCTGGCATGCTAACCTCAGGAGCCTAGCTCCGGTCTATGCTCTACACTTGATCTTAGCCAAAAGGCAGAGAAGTGATCCAGTCTATGCTCTTAGCACCCGCACTTAAATTCAGAGTGAAAAATGCTCCGCGTCTGAACCCTGGATTTGGCACTAACTCACAGTGTGACCTGAGGTAAGGAACTCACACTTCTGTGCTTCAGGTTCACACAAGGGCTGGAAGAGGTGATCTTGAATGTCCCACCTGGGTCTGAGTCATTAGACTTTTAACATCATAATACGCCTTATAACTGCCAACAGCTCCAGATCTACCTTCCCAGACTGCTGATCCTTTTCCTGTTTTCTCGGCCATTTCCTGGAAAGTACCTCATCATGACGCTGCAAAACTTGAATGTTAACATTCAGGATAATATTGAGAGTTTTGCTTTTGCAAAATAATCCTTTCCCCCTTCTTTTTCTTTCTTTTCTTTAACCACCATGTGGATTGGTCAGGAATGTTTCGGGCTGCATACAAGAAAAAAACAGACCGGAAGCAATCAATAGTGGAAGATGACACACTGATTAGGAAGCTTTTGCATCAATTCAAATCAGAGATGATGACAGCCTGGATTAACATACAAAGCGAGAAGGCAGGGGCCTCTAGAAAAAAAAAGTGTGTGTGTGTGTGGAGGGGGGAGGTGGCATCCAAAGGGAAGGAGGAATTCCAAGGATGTGATTAAGTTTTTTCTTAATCCTACCATATTAACATGTTGGGTTGGATAATTCTTTGTTGTAGGAGGGGTGGCCCGTGCAGTGTAGGACGTTTAGCAGCATTCCTGGGCTCCACACACTAGATTGTAGTAGCATTCCCTAGCTGTGACAAACAAAAATATCTCCAGATATTACCAAATATCCTCAGTGGTTATGGTCGGGTGGGGGTGAGGTGGGGTTGTTGTGTGTAGAATGTTAGGGAAATTGCCATTAATTGAGAACCACTATCTTAAAAGAACTAAACGATATGATAATAGCAAGCAACGTAACAACAAAAAATAATGGCAATTAGAAACTCCAGGAAATACACAAAGCTGTATAAGAAAGAAAATAAAATTTATTTTAGAAATTTTCAGAGCTTATTTAAATGGTTTTTATAAAAAAAATTTACAGCCACAATAATTGGAACACTATAAATTTAATTGTGGCTATAGTGGCACCCAGTAGGAAAGATACAGGAGCTTTACGTATAGCTACATGACAAAATGTACATATCATCTACCTTGACACTGTAAAAATACAGATTAATAAGAAGTGAATCAAGTAATGAGATCTTGAAAATAATATAATTTATTAGGGAGGACAGATAATAGGACAAGGCTATATATTCATCTATCATGTGAATCAACAGAGAAATAATACAATTATAACTTATAAAATCAAGACAGCTTGATAAAAGCCTATTATTTTGAAAGAGAAAACTAACCATCAAGAACATTTAAGAGCTAAAGTAGAATGGGGTAGTGGGAGACAGGGATAGAGCGGGAACAATTGTTTTGCATTATAAATCCATCAGTATCATTTGATTTTTTAAAACTATAACCATATATTACTTTGAAAGAAATTTAAGTAAATTTTTTTAAATCAATGAGTATCTTTTATAAGAAATCATTATTAGGGCCGGCCGAGTGGCTCAGTTGGTTAAGAGCTCGCTCAAGAGTTTGAGCTCTGAGCAACAGCGGTTCGATGCCAGCCCGAGCTGAGCAGCCGCTAAGCTACCAATAGGT
>NW_017732389.1:285196-310228 GCF_001890085.2 Hipposideros armiger | reverse complement strand
GAAGCAGCGTCCTCCACAACTAGATTGAAGAACAAAAACGACAGCAACTTGTCTGTTCCCCTTCCCCCAATTCCCCAGCACTGTTCCCATCCCCCCAATTACCCAATAAAAATCTTTAAAAAAAAAAAGAAAGTTCAGATTGATTAATGTGCCCAAAGTTATACAGTTAGCAAACAGTGGAACGGTACCTGAGAGAAATAGCAGACTTGGTAAACGCGTGGTTACAGAAGTGCTGAACACGATGCTCTTAACCTGCCTTAGGAGCAACAGAGCTCTCGGTTTCTGACCCAGTAATCATACCCCACTTCATACCATAAATGATTCAAGGCAGAAGGAATAAAGCAGAGTTAACTGAAGGCACAAGGCAACTGGAAGGTAATTTAAAAATCCTAAACTCTAACTGTGGCACATAGAAGAAAAAAGCCATGCAGTGCTGCAATGTTCTTTTGAAAACATATAGGAGACTCCAGTTATCTAAGGCCACTTGTACCTGGGTCAACATTTCTTAGGAAAGAGTGAAGAAAAAACACTTAGTAGGTCTAATTTTATTGAAATAAATACATAAAATATTTATTTTGTATTACATTTAATAAAATTTAGCATCTAATTGCAAATATGTGTTCCTTGAAAAACCCTCCTATATCTTTTAATCTCATGAATTTAGCATCTTTAACAGTTAGAAAAACTTGGTACCTCTGGCAGCCTAAAAGTCTTTCTGCTCTCTTCTACACTGCCATCATTTAGAAAAATATCAAACAAAACTTGACTGGCACCTATTCCTGGAAGACTGCACTTTATATTTTTATTTTTATCTGACTAAACAAGTGGTCACTCATTCCTAACTACATGTTACACATGTGGAATGAAGGTTAGCTTATTTTTAAAACTAAAAGAAATTAAAATTATTTGCATTGGAATCCCATACCTTAAAAATTAATATCAAAGTCCAACTGCTACAAAAAAAAGTATATTCTGCTACATAAAACAATTTAAAGGGAAACATTATTCATGACTACTAATCTAGGCTGTAATTAAATAACCCACTACATTCACAATATTATTAACAGTTTTAATGTCAATGTAACACATTAAATCCACTTAACTTAGAGGAGAAACAAACACAAACAATTAGCACCCCAAAGAAATAATCTTTCTAAAGATTTTAAAATTATAATTAAAGTCTGAAAAACTAAGATAACCACCTCAGGCTAAAAATTACAAAGTGAAAATCTAAAGCCTAAAAACACTGTGGTAAATGACAAACGAAAGTGCAATGACAGATATCAAGGAAGTACACCCAACCTCATTATGGCGAGCTAGAATATAACAATATTGCCCCATGGGTAAAATAAACGAGTTAGACTACATGACCACATACTTTCCCATTTAGAAGCTCCACAACATGATTATAGAGATGCATTCAAAAGAACCTTTTTTTGGCTCAGTGATATTCAAGGACAATAGCTATCTTTTGTTATTTTTAAATTCACAGTGGATACAGTCAATATTCTACCTCAAGTGTCCAAAACTTATAATATTTAAGGAAATTGTAGGCTAATTTTAAAAAAATCAAGTTGTAAGGATGATTTTAGAAATTGAGAAGGATGATTAATTAATTATTAATTTCATATTTTTCTCACTAAGAAGAAAGTTCTATAAAGTTAGACATATCAAGAAGACAACATGGATAGATCTTGAGATTATGCTAAATGAAATAAATCAGACAGAAAAAGTTGAGAACCATATGATTTCATGCATAAGTGCAATATAAAACTGAAAGCCACAAATGAACAAGACAAACAAACAAAAACTCATAGACACAGACAATAGTTTACCAGATACCAGAGGGTAAGGGGGGAGGAGGGATGGTAGACGAAAGTAACTGGGGTCAAATATATGGTGATGGAAAGAGTTGACTCTGGGTGGTGAGCACACAATGCAATATATAGATAATGTATTATAGAATTGTACTCTTGAAACCTATGTAATTTTACTAACCAATGTCACCCCAATAAGTTTAATTAAAAAAATAAAAGAAAAAAACCTGGAGTTCTGAAAAGCAGCAGCAGACCATCATTCTTAACCAACCCATCAAAACTAACTGGATAACTACAAATTCATAGGTTTTTAAATCCATCAGAGTTGAGGACCTAAAGAAATTCATATCAACTAAACTCTAGAAAGTGACGAGTCCTTCATAGAAGAGAAGGGACCCACAGTTGTCCCATCCCTGCTGAAGGACGAGGAATTAAACATACTTTGAGTAAGGAGACATCAGCCAGACTTAAAAGAAACTTTAGAGTCCCATGTAGTCTGGCTCCACAGAGTGGAACCCCAAGGACTTCCAGGCACAAGCAAGTTTGCATCTGCTTGCCAGCTCTTATACAGGTCTTCACCAAGTGCTCAGGTGTTGTATGCCAAAAGCTGGGCTCGAGGGGCAAGGAAAAAAGAGAGTTCATCAAAGGCCCACCGGGCTTTTAGCTGCAGAAGGCTGAGTCCAGAGCAGGGAATCTGAGAAGTACTCTCTGAACACATTAGGTTTTCAGCTACAAATGACCACAGGCAGGGCAGGTGAGAAGAAAGTTCTCATCTCCCCTCACCTTCCTCACTCACTCCTGCATCTCCAGACACTCAAAGCTTTCAACTACAGGGAATGAGGTGGGAGAGCTGAACCCCAGGCAACAGGGTTAAAAGAGGCATGGAAAGCCGACTGTGATTCATGAATCTGAGAGTTAGGCAGTAAAACAAGGAAAAACAGATCTTCCCAAGTTTCAAAGCTGGCAACTTAGCTGTGTAGCAGGAGCAGGTCTCTGGAATATACCAGTGCTCAGATCCCAGATCCTGTTGAAGAGCAAGTTATGATCCCCATCCACAAAGCACCTGAACTAGTGGTGACCTAACTCAAACTAAAACGGCAAAAAAGCCACAATAAACACAAGTCTGATTAACTCAGCTCTCCCCACCAAATCCCACAACCCCTGACCCATAAGAAGGGCATGGAAATGAATATTGTTGTTTTTTTTCATTCTCTACAGCTCTTTTATATAAAAAGCATAGCATGCAATCAAAAATCATATGGCATACCATAAAGCAAATATTTGAAACTAAGTATAGTATAAAAAAAAACTCATGGAAGAATTGGACAGTAAACCGGAAGAGATGAGGAATTTCAAAGGATATAAAAAATATAAATGTTAAAAATGAAAACTAGAAGGTCAGAAATAAAGAATTATATAGATAGGCGTTACAGAGACATAACAGAAAAGTGGAAAGAATTAGTGAACTTGAACATAGGTAAAGTAGAACTAGCTAAATAAAAATAAAAAATAAAAACGAAATAAAAAAAAAAGAAAATTAACAGAATGGAAAATCCAAGATAACAAGGTGTAGAAAGAAATGAGAATGAGGCAAAAAAAACATATGAAAAGATAATGCCTGCATAATTTCCAAAATTGATGAAAGATACCAAACTAAAGATACAAAAGCCCAACAAACTCAATACTGAATAAATACAAAGAAAACCACAGCAAGGCACATCACAGTCAAATTGCTGGGGAAAAAATAATAAAGAACAAATTTTAATGCCAGTGAGGGAATAAAGACACATTATATACTGAGAAAAACTATAAGAATTTCCACTAACTTCTCTTCAAAAACAGTTCATTCCAGAAGGAAATAAAACATCTTTGAAGCACTGAAAGAGGAAATCGTCAACCTATAAATCTATATCCAGAGAAAATATGCTTCAAAATGGAAAATTAAATAAAGAGATTCCTAGATAAAAGGTGAGAGAATTCACCATTAGTAGACACACAATACAAGAAATGATAAAAGGAGCTATCAGTCTTAAGTAAAATGATAAAAGATGAAACCACAGGAAAGAAATAGAAGCATTTGAAATGGTAAATATATAGGGAAAAAAATGCAAAGAAAACCTTTTTAAACTACTTTTACATTTATATGTAAATTTCCTTAAAGTGAAATAAAAATTTTGTGAAGTATATATGTGTGTGTGTGTGTGTGTGTGTGTANTATATATATATATATATATATATATATATATATATATATATAATATACAGAGGTTGCCAAACAAATGTATACACATTTTAAGAAAGGAAAAAACTGTATTAATATATACCGATAACAAAAGATGAATACAAGTCAAGTTTGACTTCCGCAATTACAAAAGGTGCTCAAAGTGGTTACCATCTGCATCCAGGCACTTCTAATTATGGTGAACTACTGTTTGAAAAATGTTGACCAAAGTGTTAACATCGCTTAAAAATTGTGTACGTTTTTGTGGCACCTCTGGGTGTGTGTGTGTGTGTGTGTGTGTGTGTGTGTGTGTGTGTGTGTGTGTGTGTAAAAATGTCAGTACAATGGGCAGGCATGGATAAATAAAATTATATTGTTGTAAAATTCTTACATTGCTCATGAAGTATTATTTGAAGGTAGACTGTGATAACTTAAGGACCCATGTTGTAATCTCCAGAAGGGTAGCCACTAAAAGAAAAGACACTAAGAGGTATAACTGAAAGTCAATATAAGAGACAAAACAATTTACAATCATCCCTCGGTATCCGAGCAGAATTGGTTCCAGGAAGTCCCCCTTCCCCAAGAATATTAAAATCCAAGGATGCTCAAGTCATTAGTCTGCCTTCTGTGTCCATGGGTATATCACATCCAAGGATTCAAACAACCTAGAAATTTTTGATCCCTGGGCTGACTGAATCTGCTGATCTGCAACCCACAGATATTGAGAGCTGACTATACTAAAAAATAAACCAAAAATGATACACCAAATAGAAAATATTAAAGGAGGCACTAAGAAAAAACTGGCATAAACAGAAAATAAATAATGAAAGGAGAGATTAAAATCAGACTAGGCAGTTACCCAATGTGGTACATATGAAGTGTGATAAAAAACTACAATGAATATTTAAATTTAAAAGAATGTATCACAGTAAAGGACACATTGTAATTAATAACCCTCAAAATACTCCCCCTTGCTTAGAACACACTTATTCCATCATTCTTGCCATTTTCTGCAGCAATTCTGGAAGTCCTCTTTTGTGAGTGTCTTTAGTTGTGCTGTTGTCGCTGCTTCAATGTCCTGAATTGATTCAAAACATTTACCTTTCATGGTCATTTTAACTTTGGGGAAGAGTCAGAAGTCACACTGTGCCAGATCCGGTGAATAAAATGGATGAGGACACACCTGTAATGTTTTTATTGGATAGAAATTGTCATACCAGAAGCAATGTGTTACACGAAGCATTGTCATGATGGGGATGGAAATAAAGACACTCATGAAAGAGGACATCCAGAGCTGCTTCAGAAAGTGGCAAGAATGATAGGATAAGTGTGTTCAAAGCGAAGGGGAGTATTTTGAGGGGGATTAATGGCACTGTGTATTTTACTGTAACAAATTTATTTTTAATTTAAACATTCACCATATTTTTCAATCACACCCTGTATGAGGAAAGTTAGAAGAAACATAATTTGAAAATGATTTTAAAGGACATAACCACTAAATGAGAAGATGGGGAAAATGATTTAGCATACGTTGATTTTGACGTTTTATCATGTTTCTTTGTCCACAAAAAGTGTATTCTTTGCTATTTTGTTAAAAAACCACTTTTTTGTTGTTTTTTATAAAGGTCTGTCTTTTTGTTTTAGTGGTGCCTTTGTACTTTAATCTTTTTAAATGCCCTTGAGTCCCATTTCCTCACTTAACTTTTTAATCACTGCTTTATCAGGTGCTTTGGTCTTCTTTAATACCTACTGCCTATTTCCTTTCTCTTTCCCCTTGCTCCTGTATTCTAGATGCATTATGTCTAATGTTTTCACATACATAATTTTTACCTTAGTATTTTTACATTAGTATCCCATCCTCATCCACTTCTTTGTTTTAATGTTATATGTATATTTACATACTTTTAAATGTTCACCATCCATCCTTTTGTTGAAGTTTTCCCAATCATTTAGTTGGATGAAGTTCATCTTCTAGATTTCTCAAGAATGACTGAGTGGTACAAATTCCCTAAGTTTTTGCATGTTGAAAACTATTTTTATGTAGCCTTAATATTTAAATGACAGCTTCTCTGGAACTCAAATTCTGAATTCGTGTTTTCAATGACTTTTAAAAAAATGCGTATCCACTTTTCCTTGCTTTCCATGTTGGTTTTGCAAACTCTGATGATCATGTAATTATTTTGCCTTTCTAAATTGTTTGATTATTTTGCAAGGAGGCCTTAAGGATCTTATCTATTAAATTAATTTTTCTAGGATATGTCTTGGAGTTAATTGTGGATTAATTCTTCCAAGTATTTGGTATACTTTCAAAGTGTTGATTCAGGTCCTTTTCTATCTGAGAAGTCGTTCTGTTTTATTACAGTTTTAAATATTAGCTCTTTTCAATTGTTTTGTTTTTCTTCTTCAGAGATTCCAATAAAACCAATATTATTCATCCTTTACTGTGTCTTCCATTTCCACTGCTTTCTTCCCTGACATTTCTTTCTTCTTTACGCCATTTTTAATTCTCATGGTTATTTTCCTGCCTTCCTTCAATGTTCTTTATTAAATTTTCATTTTAGTTTATTTTCCCTTGGGTACCTTGTAGTTTAGTCTTCATTTCTGAGATAATTTTGACATTTTCTTTTCATTTCTTTTCTGAACTGCATCAACTTTTTTTTTTAATTTCTCCCTGTTTATTGCCCATTTCTCTTTTCAGTGTTTAAATTTCTGACTCAATTAATTTTTCATTCTCTCAAATGCTTTTTGGAGTAAACTTAATTCTGTTTGAAGCACAAATTTGTAGGTTTCTGACATTTCATGAGTTTTTTTTGAGGGGAATTTTCCTCAGTTTATTTGCATACAAATCTGTTTTCTGATTTAGAAACCGTTCTCTTTTTGGTTTTCATTTTTGTGTTATTGAGCTGTTTTACCACATGTCTAGTCTAATGTAACCCTTTCCCATCAATGCCAGGTACTGTAAAGAAGTGACTGGTTGGTCTGTTCCCTTAGGAGGTCTGTGTGTGGAAGGAGGTGAATCCTCCAATTTTGTGGTTCTACAGTCTTGTAAGATCCTAACTTTTCCTCTTTTCTTCTTTTCCTCTTAGCTACCCAATTGCAAAAGAAAATGTTTTCCTTCCTTTTGGCTTTTTTTCTCTTCTAGAAGCAACGCATTTAAAAGATCATTCCTTAAATAATGCCTACTCATTGAAATCAGTCTTAGTCTTTTAAATGGAGTCCCTTTACATCACACTCCTGTTCCTTTACATGGCATCTATCTCTAAGTTGCATCATGACCCTTTATTTGGAAACTGTCCCTTTAAGATAATGCACACTTTTAAATACCTTCCTGATATGCCAAGTTACTTTAGAATTTTCAGACTTCCGGAAGATTTCATCTCTCTGGTGGTCATTCTTTTCACCCTCCAGCCACTTCATTTCCCTATCTCCTCCGCTTTCCCTAGTTTTTCAAGGTCTGCCTGAAATCACCAAAGCCCCACAGTAGAACAAGGTTGGGGAGGGAGTGCGCGGAGCCACGGTGCTGGTATTTGTTAATTTTTACTGACAGCTTTTTGATAGTTTCAGCATTCTCGATCTTCCTATAATGTTGAGTGTGGTTTTTACACAGAATTTTCATAGATGTAGTTATCTATATATTGGGTTGTCGGAAAAGTCATGACGCAGTTTTGCAACGAAAAACATAGAAAAAATACGTCATGACTTTTCCAACAACCCATTAGTTTAAGGAGGAGACTTTGGGAGATTGTTTGCTACACTACCACCATTTTGTATCTATCGGATTTCTCAGCAGGCTTTGTTCAATAAATAGATAAGCTGATTCTAAAATTCATATGTAAATGCAAATAGGCAAAAATAGGCTAATTAAATTTAAAGAAAAGATGGGGACTTACTAGTACTGATGTTAATCAGTACTACTTTAAAGCTTTATTAATCAAAACAGTGTGAAATTGGCATGAGGACCATCAAATAGAACAATAAAACAGAATAGTGTCTAAATATAGATCCACAGAGTATGCTCAACAGACCTTCGACAAAAATGCCAAGTCAATCCAACAAGGAGAGAAAACTCTTTAACAAATGCTACTGGAGCAAACGAGTATCTATGCACATATAAAAATAAATAAATAAAACTCAGCCTCTTTCCTACTCCACACACCAAAATTAATTTGGTCAGATACTTAAATATCATCCTAAAGCTTCTGGAAGCAATCATAAAAGAGGGTTTTCACAAACTTGAGGTAGGCAGTGATTCTTGGACAGAACACAAAATGCATTCATCATAAAAGAAAAAACAAGTAAAATTGGTCTTCTCTAAAAGTAAACACTTCTAATGCCAAAAGATGCCAATAATAAATCAAAAAACCACAGATGGAAAAAAATATCCACAGCATATGTATCTGTCAAAAGACTTGTATCAAGAACATAAACAACTCCTACAAATCAACATTTAAAAGTCCAATAACTCAATATTTTAAATGTGTAAAAGATTCAAATAGATACTTCATAAAAGAATATATACAAATGGCAAATGAGCCCATGAAAGGGTGCTCAACACCTTTAGACATCTAGAAAATGCAAATTAAAACCATGATGAGATAGTATTTCATACCAGCTAAATGGCTAAAATCAGGAAGCCTGAAAACACTGAATACTGCTGAGGCACTGGAGAACTGAGATCTCTCACACATTGTTAAAGTAAAAAATGTTGCAGCCACTTTGGAAGATTTGGCTATTTCTTGTAAAGTGAAACATAAATCTGCCCAATAGTCCACCAATTCCACTCCTAGATATTTTTCCCAGAGAAATGAAAACATATGTCCACTAAAATACTTGTACAAGAATGTTCATGAACTTTATCCTAACAATCAGAAACTAGGAAAAAAAAATGTCTCCCCCCAAAATATGACTAAACAAATTACAGCATATACGCAAACATGTAATGCTACTCAACAATAAAAACAAATAAACTACTGTTACAGGCAAGAACACAAGGGAATCTCAAAAACATGTTAAGCTTCTAAGAAGTAAGACAAAAATGATTTCATTTTCATAATATCCAGTTACAGGAAAAATTAATTCTTGATGACAGATGTCAGAAAAAGGTGACCTGGGGGCAATGCACCAGTGGAAGGGACAGAGCATGCGAAAATGTTCTAGGGTGACAGGAATATTTTCTGTCTTGCTTGGATGGCATTTATGTAAATGTGGGATCTGAACCGGGGTCCTGCTGCTCAGAGCTGGTGTCCCATTTTTTTTTTTTTTTTTAGCTGAGCCATTGGCAGCTCAGCAGCAGCTCAGCTTGGGCCGGGATGTGAACCGCTGTTGCTCAGAGCTCAAACTCCTGAGCGAGCTCTTAACCAACTGAGCCACTCTGCCGGCCCCTAGAGCTGCACATTTTAATATATGTTAATTATGCCACAATTTAAAAAGAAAAGTCCAATCACTTTATTTTTTCAATAAACATTTGAGTTCCTACTCCACTAACAACATAGTGCTAGTCTTGGGAATTCAAAGATGAAAGAACATGGTCATTGACCTCAAACATGTTTGGTTCCAGTAAAGCTTTGTTGACTTGAGGGGAGAGACATAAAGAATTGTAGCATAGTGAGCTAGACATCGAATGTGATAGGAGCTCACAGGAAGGACACCTATTTCCCACCAGAAAAGACTTCCTGTAACAAGTGACGGCTATGTTTTAAAATGATAGGCAAGAAATAACTAACAAATGGAGAAAATCATTACAGGCAGAAAGAGCAAAGTGAGAAATGGCACAATGCAAGGCATACTACACCGTATACGTGACACCCCACAGTAGGCTGGCGTTATTAGGGCATAAAGTGCAGGGAGGGAGAACAAGAACGGAGGCAGAGAGTTTAAAAAAGGCCACACAAAACAAACCTCTGTGAGGAACACAGACTTCATCCTTAGGTGACAAGAGATCCAAAGGTCAGATAGCCATTTCAGATAACTCATTCTAACAGCCACAGAAAAGACAGGCGTGAGAGAGGCAGCCAGAAGACCAATCAAGAGGCTACTAATGTGCTCTCGAGCAAGAAGGCCTGAAGTGGAAAGATATTTACAAGGAAAAACTGACAGGACTGATTCTTTATTTAAATGTAAGAGAATGGTAAGAGTCAAAAAATGACTCTCATGTGACTAGTGAGATGAGTACAGCACCAACCAAGACAGAGTACAGTGAGAAGGGTCCTGGCGACTGGGAAGAGCAGCACAGCTAGAAGAACGGGAAGTCTGAGGCGCCTCTGTGAGAGTTCAGATTGTGCAGCCAGTGTTTCATCTACAAGGCTGCATTTTGAATTACAGACCCAGGCAGATTTAGGAGTCATCAGCATATAGAAATGAATCCAAATGAGACTGATCAGTTAAAGTAAGAATGAGAAAGTGGAACAAAACCAGAAATTTGGTAGTACCAATAGGAAAGGTAAGAAAGGGCAGGGAAGGGTGGGATAAGAATACCATTAAAGACAAAAAATGGATCATCAGAAAGAGATGAAGAGGACACGAATTTTGCAGTATTTGGGGAGACAAGGAATAGTGGATTTCAAGAAGTAGGTTAACCAATACCTTCTAATATCGCAAAGAGGTCATGGAAAGGCCTGAAAAGTGCCTTGCTGGGAGGCCACTGGTACAATAACTTTGGCAAAAACATGTCGTAGCGTAGAAGAAACACAAGCCAGACTCCAGCGGACAGTAGCGGGGATGATAGGGTTAGGCGAGGAGGTGGAAAATATAAAGACTGGTGTAAGAGTTCTACACATAAACACAATCATACATGCGCTCAACATTAAAACTGCACCTTTCAAACCAAAGAAAAATACCCAAAAAGAAACAAAATTTTCTTAAAAAGAAAACTCAGACCTTGGTGAAAAATGTCTTCCTTAATAAACATCTGATTAAACAAATGTTTCAAATAGAGCTTCGTTCACATACTGACCTAGAAATAACACTAAAATGAGAATGGAATCAGTTGATCATATCAGCTCGATCTTTGGAAAGCTGAGAGCAAGTATTCCCATCTGACAGTAATCACTGCTTTCTGTCAATATGTTCTCAAATGCATTTAGTTAAAAAAAAACATAACGGGGGCCGGCCTAGTGGCGCGATGGTTAAGAACTGGCTTGGGATGCCAGAGGGCCCCGGTTCGGATCCCACATATGAGGGCCAGTGACACTGCCCTCTGCAGCTAAGATGCTGAACAACAGCTCAACCTGGAGCTGGGCTGCCGTGAGTCGCCGGCGACGGCGTAGGCTGCAGCCCCTGTGGCAGTGGGTTGCCATGGGCTACCGTGTGTAGCCAGCAGCCAGCGTGAGCGGCCAGCAGCCGCAGTGAGCGGCCGTCCAGAAGCCGGCGACTGATCTGCCTCGCCCGGGAAGAGCGCAATGATGGTGCCAACTTGGGCCAGTGAAGCAACGTCCTCCACAACTAGACTGAAGAACAAAAAAGGACAGCAACTTGTCTGTTCCCCTTCCCCCCAATTCCCCAGCACTGTTCCCATCCCCCCAATTCCCCAATAAAAATCTTAAAAAAAAAATAAATGGACACTTTAAAAAAAAAAAAAAAAGAAAAGAAACATAATGCCCCTGCCACTCTTCAGAAATCTAGATCTAATAGCTGAGGACTTGCTCGTCTTGCTTTACAAATCCTTACATTTAGAAACACCTTCTTTATTGAAGGGCATCCGTGAAATGAAGTAGGTCAATTTTGCTACGATTTGGTATCACACCATGTTAAATCTTAAGTCACTATTTATTTTATCAACTTACAAAGCACAATTTTTGAGACATCCTACAAACTTATGAACTCTTAAGCAAAGGACATCCAGAAACCACCAGCAGTAACGCTAAGAGATACAATAGTAATAACTGATTTTATTTTTAAATTGGGGGGAGGGGAGAGAGGAAACAAGTCAAAGACACTAAGAGAAAGACAGAGTTCTCCATTTCTTTAATTTCCCTTAAAAAAAAAAGCATGTTTTTCTTTAAAGTGTCCCTGCCAAAGTATTAATCTCTTAACCCATCCTTGAAATAAAAACCAGAATGAGCTTTGTAAATTCAGCAAATTTGATCTTTTCATGGAGGGGAATGGAGTCAAATTTGATCTTATCATGGAGGGGAGGGGGTCAAGTCATCCATACAAAGTTTGGCCATTTGAGAAAAGAAAGCAGGTTTATTTGCATACATCTCACATTATGATATGTAAAGGTAATCATGACTTTTACAGAAAAATTAATGTATTCTTCAAATTTATTATATTCTTTAAGTGTGTGCATTGATCTGTTTAATTTAGCTAAAATTCAGGGCATGGTTTTCTCAATAATGGCATTTGCCTATTATTGGTTATATTTGTTAAAGGGCATGTTTGCTCGTTATCACCATGTTAGCTAGAGCCCAAGTGCACCAAAGTGGTTAGATGAAGTGTAAAAGCTCTGATGAAATAGTAATGCCATTTCTACAAATAGAATAATGTCAAAAGTGGAGACTGTGCACTGGATCCCAGGGAATATGAATCTCCACACGGTAGGACTGGTAATTCTATAAGTCTGAGCACACATATCCAAGAAGGAAAAATATGAATGAGTATGGTAACTAATATTGAAAATTGGATTCTATTAGACCCTTTAAGCCTAGTCCCCTGAACACTGTTAGGAAGCTTCATCAACCTCTGTCAAATTGAGGCATGAAGTTATTTTTCTCATAAATTCAATTTCTAATCTAAAATAAGAAGCTTGTTACAGGTAAATTGGGTTAATTAAAATATGATTGGCTACCAAATGTCTTTTGTTATTTAGAGACAAACTTCTAATTTTACTCAGGATTGATATGTTTTAACAGGTTTTTCAACCTCTCATCCACTCTGCTTCATCCCTTAAGCAGTAGAGATTTGATCAAAACTCTCTGTGGTCTAAGTTTTCTATAAAATTCAAAAGTTGTTCAGGTGTGATAGAAATTCTCAATTGAAACCAATGAAGGATTTCTATCTGCCCCAGGACATAATGGGAAAGTTCTATTAAAATCAGCAGACCATTTCAAAAACACCTGGCAATTCTGTATTTGACAGGAAGCCCCACCGCAAGGACTGGCACATTCCTATCAAATCGTTAGGGTTTATGAACCTGTGAGGTAGCTCCATTCATAGCAGTCATTATGAATACAGATAAGAACAAGAATTGTTTTAGAAAGTTATTTTTGACAAATGCTGGACAAGCAGTTTGTGTTACTTGTTCCAACCTCAGTGTTTTCTAAGTAATAATGAAATAACAAATCTATTTCACTAATTCCTTCAGGCAGAAATCGGAAACTCTTCCTGTAATGGTAAAAATTTACCATTACACATAGTAAAAATTATTCCAGGATCTCTGTCACAACTACTAAACTCTGCCCCATAGCACAAAAGCATGGTCTGGCTGTGTTCCAATAAAACTTTATTTACAAAAACAAGGAGCAAGCCAGATTTGACCCATGGGCCACAGTTTGCCAACTCCTTACTTAAGGTAAAGCTATATAATCTTTCTGTCTTCAAAATCTAGATGTTACATAACTGGCTTCAAACATTTAATTTTTGAGGAGGACATACACTACTCAAGTAAAATCCTTATTTACAAAAATAAAAAGCAAATACTTAATAACAATGCAACATTTCAACAAATATGTGAAATTACCTGCTTTCTGCGTCTGAGGCTTACTAAATTAGCATTCACAGTAAGAAACTGAATAGTGACACTTTCCTTTTTCAAATGTCTTTCTAGTCTTTCCATTAAGTGAAATAATATTATACGAAATATTTTATCTGTACCATTTTATCTTGAACTTGAGATGCTAATAAGATTACCAAATGATAAGATATACTTTATTACACGATTCAAAATCCACACAACATAAAAATTTTGTCTTTATCAAAGTAATCCTTTTAGAGACTACATAAGGTATTCTAAAATAGAGTAAGGACATCAACTTTTTCCAAAAGTGACACATCTGAAATCCACATATTTGCAAAGCACATGAAGCACTGTGAATCTGTAGTGGGTGCTCAGCATATGACAAGCAGTGTTCTAAGCACTTTGTGGGTATTAACTCATTAATCCTCATAATTATAATATGGGCTAGGCATTACAATTGGCACCATTTAACAGACAAGCAAACAGAGGCAACAAGCAGTTAATTAACGGGCTCAAGGACATAGCTGAACAGCAACAGAACCAGGAGTGAACCTGGCTGAGAGCTAGACTTTAGAGCCCATGCCTTTAACCGCCAACCATACTGCTTCTCAGGAAGCAGGTACAAATCTAACTGAAGATCAAGCATGCATAGTGGTGTCTTTGTAACTATTTTCTTTTTTGCAGTTATCCTTCAGGATAATCCAGTTTGGGAATGTAATTCTAATTAATCAGTTCTAATTAACTAATAATTCTAATATAAAATGTTAACTATTCAAAATCACATTACTTATTAATATCAGTTTCAAACGCAAACTGATTCAAGCTTGCAAGTCTGGTTTTTGGCAGCACTTTCCCAGGCTTCCCGCTCACCTGTTAGGTAATACATACTAGGTGCTTAGGGGGAAAATCGGAGTTGCAGGGCGACACCAGGCCGATCAGGACAGCAACAAACAAGCGTGCGGAATATAACAGCCGCTTTCAGTCAAATATTGGTCTATTTTTCCACTTTTAAAGTACATGTCTTAAACACACAGAAATCTACAATCATACATTTTTAAAATGTACTTTTGCAGAAAGCATTAAAGCATTACCAATAACTATAAACAATTCAATTTACACATCAAAATTACTGTGATAAGGTAAAACATTTTATAGGACCACCAACAGTCCAATTCAATTTTATTTTCCATGAAAACATGCTGAGGCAGGAATAATGCAAACCATGTTAGCCAATCTGATAATGGCCCAAATAAGTCTCATAACAACAATAAAACTAATATGAGTTCATATTCGTTCATAAATAAAAGTATGTTACAAAATACATAAAACAGTGATTATCTCATGACAAACATGACCGTTCTTTGATATGCCGTACATGGTATCACCAATATAATTAAACCAAGGTTTGCAATCCTCTTTTATAAGTAAATATGATAAATTCATACATACTACAACTTATAATGGAATAACATATAACTAGGAAAGGAGGGCTTTGCAAGCTGAAAAGTCCTTTACAGACATAAGATTATCACTAAAAATAATATAATTTTTAAAAAGAATAATATTAACAAGTACATTGTATCAAAAAGTATGAAGGGCTAAAAAAAAATAGTGCCTCATTCATTCATACTAATTCATGCACCTTTACCATAATTTGAACAGTATCACTGAGTGAAAAATTTGTTGATAATATATGTATATATAATATTTTCATTATTTATCAATTTTTAATTATCAAAGACACTCCTAATTAATACACGCTTATACATATTTCTCATGAATATGTAACTAATTAAATGAACAATAAAAAAACAATAAAAACAAAGCAAATAACTGCAACCAGAAAAAGCAGTTAAAAAATTTATCAGCATCAATAAAATAAGAAAAAATACATCCTGATTCTGTAAAACTTCAAAACGTAGCAACCAAAGAAGATTCTGTTGGGTCCTGGGTGCTAACCTTACCCAACCCTCTTCAAGAAGCACAACTGAAGAAAGAAGGCAGATCAACACAACCCTGGAGAAATATCAGTATAACTCAGCAGGGAGCCTAGACAAAAGCTCATGGCAAACCCCTAGGAGTAGAAGCCCACATACCATCTCAGGCTCTCAGCTCAGGCACAAAGAGTCCCTAGTACCTGCCATTCTGAGCATGGTGAACTGAGGAAAGGCAGAGAAGGAGCCTATTTCACGTGGTTTGTGTCCTAATTAGTAACATCCACATGGTCTGTTTTGGTGTCTATAATTGAAAGTTAACAAAAGAGCAACCTGTGCTTGGCAGGGTCCTTAGGTAACAAACACCCCAGTGGACTGGAACCTTATGTCAGATTGCTAGACTGCAAAGCACCTACATGCCTACTTTCCTGCCCCATCAAAGGCCCTAGAATGAATTACAATCTCTTCATCTTAATGCCTTCCTAATCAGGGACTCTCTGACATAAGCAATTCTGAAATATCAAAAAAGAAAAAAATGGTAGCATTTCATAAAATATCAAATGTGTAAAGAAATAATTAGGACCTAGGATAAATTCATTAATTTACCAAACTACTGAAAATAGCTTCTATTAACATTGCTTTGAGAGAGAACATTTCAAAGCCCCTACAGAAACAGTTGTCACAAGCAAAAAAATTTAATCAACATATTTCAAAATTTGCATCTAACTAAATACAAATATATACTTGAGTTTGTATTCAGCTAGAATATCACTAAGCAGAGAAAGCTTTTATACATAACAGGTTATTTCCCAAATTTCTGTAGAGATTAATTTTTTCATAAAACTGCATTTTAATTTCACAACTTTCATTTCAGAAATAAATTTCTCCTCTAAAAAAATTTGAACAAGTTTCATGTTCCTTGAGAATACAAAAGCAATATAATGAAAGATACTAACACTAATTAAGATGACGCTAACATTCATTCCACAATCATTTAAGTGTCTACTGTGTACATCACACCCTGCTAAATACTAGGAATACTATGAAAACATAAAAACAATTGATCTTTGCTTTATAAGAGCTTACAAAATAATAAGGTGTCAATCAAACTATTTTAACTAATTAGAAAAACCAAATAGTCATTTATTTCTCTGGATGCAAACTTAGAATATATTTATGGCAAAAGGAAGAATTATTTCATTAACTTTATCATGATTACCTATCAACTTTTTGGATACTTAGGTACACCTCTATTTCTCTCTTAAAAGGAAACTTAAACTGAAGCAATGCCAGAATCCATTATAAAATGTTGGCTTTATTTAGCAAGTTTTTCCATCAATACTTATATTTAATGTTTCATATTTTACAAAATCCACCTTTATTAATTTTCAAACTTTTCAAGGTTCTGCTTAGGAATTTAGTAAAATAAAAATATTTTTTCTTAACATCCTCACTTAATATCCCCAAAAGAGTGTCTTCTGAAAAGCTGCTACTGCATTTTATATTTAGAGGTGCTTAGGGGAACTTCAGAATAATTAAAAGAATGGACCTACAGGTATCTAAATTTATAAAGATTGTTTTAAAATCTGAATCTCTAATATCAGCAAGTCAGCAAATTAATATGACCTAATCAAATAATCTTGTCACAGAACCCTTAAAAATATGTCCATTTTCTCTTTTAGAAAAATCAGCATTTTTTACAACACATTCCTATGCTTTTTCCCTTCTCTGGCAGCTCTGTAAAGGCTAATTCTCTATTAAAAATGCTGAAATTTCTCAGTGCTTGCACACTAGCTCCCTCTTACTCAAAGTCAGTGCTAACAGAAATATAATGCAAACCACATATGTAATTTACAATTTTCTAGTAGCCTCATGTTAAAAAAAGAGAAACAGGTGAAATTAATTTAACAGTATATTTTAATATAATATATTGAAAACATCAGTCCAATATGTAAACAATATAAAAATTAACGGGATACGTACATTCCCTTTTTGTACTAAGTCTCCCAAGCTAAGTGTGTATTTTACATTTACGGTACATCTGAATCTGGACTAGCACATTTCAAGGGTTCCGCGGACACACGTGGTTAATGTCTACCAAACTGGACAGCGCAGCCACACACTGCTTCGATCACCAGCTTACTCCAATAGCTCTGATTTTATATTTCTAATCCAGTCTTCTCTTCTAAGTGCAAGAATAGTGTTTCCTAACACCTAGCTGGAATCTTGTTTTACATGATTAATCTCAAATAATGTCCAACTTGGGTGCATGACCTACCCCTCAAAACTGCGGCCCCTCCTGAGTCCCTATCGAGTCTGTTCAGGTATGCAACCGCTGGGCTCGTCTTTCTCCCTCACTCCCATATCCAATGCATCAGGAAGTCTGGTCCATTTTACCGCCTGGACATCTGAACTCTACCTACTGCTGTCCATCGGAACCATCGCAACCACGCCATCCATCTGTTCCTGCCCAGCTCTGGCCCACTTCCTTCAATGCAAGGTTACCTCAAAACTATGGTCATCCCGACTTCAGCCCTCTCATCCCTATAAAACTTTGCAAGGGATTTCTATCGCCTCCAGAATAAAAACAAAGTTACCGTGTCATCAAGGCCCAAGCCACACGATTTAGCTGGGTACCTCTCAGCCCCGTCTCACTACACTGCCTGTCTTGCCCTCCTGCCATCCTGGCCCTTCAGATCTTTGCACCCACCAAGCTCCCTGCTGTCATGACCCCTGCATAGGCTGCTTTCCTCTTCCGTGGGTTACTAATTCCCACTTGACGTAACTCTGGCTCTCAGGGAGCATTCTCTGACAGCAAACCCCCCTTTCTACGAGCTCTGGCACACCCATCCCTCCTCCTCTCTAGCAAAGTCCACAGATGCAATGTGCTTAGTTATGTCATTAGTGGCTTTCTCCCCACAAGACTGCATCAGAAAGCAAGTTCCTGCCACGACCAGATGCTCAGTGATGATGTGCTGAACGAGTGTGTCCATGAATCCACCTTGCCTTTTCCCGGGACAGAGACCAGGCACCGTGTTGTAAGGTGGCATACACACCATGCTCTGCTTCTTACATCATTAGTGCTGGGAACCCCTCCAGACCGCCCAAGTCTGAGTTCACTGCTTTCACCAACACCCTGAAAGGAAAACACCAATGTGGAACACGTTCAAATTCTGCCTGTCTTGTACATCATCCCAACAAAAAACACAGTGCCTTGTGTATAAAAGGCATATAGACTTATTACATGTAATTCAGTACGGACATTACTGTATATGGTTCCATATTTCTCTGCATTATGCCTGACTATTGTTATAAAAACTAGCATACCTTCAGTAGCACTATACTAAAGAGAGTGCCTGCCACAGCAAGAAGCCTTGCTGGGTAGCTATGAGGTGCCCAACCAGATGAGGGGTGAGGGGAGCAATTTGTCTCTACTATAACGGCTGTACATCTGTAATATGTGAGAAGCACTGACATGTGTACACAGACTCACACCCACTGAGTGGGTGTCACAGGTGTCACAGGGTTAAGTACTAAGGTACATGGAGGCTCAGTCCAGCCCTGTAGTTTGATGAGTTCTTCCCTCATTCTCTACTTTACCAATGTGCTCCTTTTCTGCCTCAGTATCATGCATTTGACATCCTTAATACTTTCCATTATCACCACACATTTCTTGCCCTCTCTTCTCTGCTTTTCTTTGCCATTCTATGACTTCACAAATGTTTCCCAATTTTTACATGAAAATTTGTGTATTGCTGGGAATGCAGTCTGCTTCTTGTAAAAATTATCTGGAAGTAAAGTGTTCTTCAGCTACTTCCAAATCCTACACCTTTCAAAATGTCAGAATTTCGAGATAGGTGGGATTAACTGTAACATAAGTCAAAATGCCAATATTCTATTGTCAAAAGGAGAAAACATAAGCCAAAAAAGGTAATATAGTTATAGTTTTATGATTCTTAAAATGTTACTATGCAATTTTTACTTGATTTAGCAAATGCTGCTGTGAGAAGAGAAAATTATTTTCAACTTGCTGAGATAGCAAGTTTCTTTTTATACCCCCTTTATGCTTGAGGCAGTCAAGTCTACAAGGCAGTTGAAACTAGATTTATAGGTTATTCGCCAAAAAAAAAAAAAAAAACAGCACTGCAAATGGCATCTTAAAATCTGAAAACTTACAGTTTAACAGAATAGCCAGTCATTTCTAGCAGTTTACAGTACCAATAGAAGCAGCCAGGCAATATGTAACATATTTTGAGGCAGAAGGTCAAGAAGTCTTATTACCTTATAATTTCACAAACAATATAAACTAAAGAGAGAGTTACAAACACTCATTAAACAGGAAATATTTCAAAATAGCAGGATGTCTCCAATAAGCTCCCCTTAAACCAAATACAAAGCATTTGGTTTCTTCCACTGTTCTTCAGCATGAGCTATTATTACTCCATTTCATCTAAAAAGTGTTTTAATGGTTCTGATCCTTTTCCAAAGAGTGTCCCAAGGGTACATTTATATCAAGTGGTAATGATAAAATATTTAACAATTGTAGAAAATTAGAAGCTCCTGTACTTAATATACAACCTTATAAAAAACTACCAATATTTTTTATAAATATGACTATGCCTAAGAGTTATATTGGAATAATAAGAAGCAAAACTTGATAAGAGTTTGCATAAACTCTTACAGTATGACTGTTACCAATAGTGTATTCTTGAAAGTATAGTAGTTCTATTAATGATGCTGCAAAGGTTGTTTCTTATTTAAGATTGAGATGGTTTACCAGCAGTCTCCCGGGGAATAGGTGTGTCTCTCAGAAAACTGAAACCAAACAAATAAGAAAGGCACAGGGATGAAATGCAGATCAGAAATCTGACTTTTTTTGGTCTTGATCATTAATGTGTTTGAGAGGAAGCTACTGGGTGATGGGATGTGAAAAGTAGCTGTCCATCTGTGAACAGGTCAAAAGCCAGGGATTAGAAATTCCAGCAAAAAGTCTTGAAGTTGTTCCCCCTCTTTGGCGGAGCTATCTCAGACAACATGAAGAATAGGGCAGGCCACTCAAGACAAGAGAACAATCACTTTATAATCCATACTGCCATTGTGCCTCTATTTTCTCTACTTATCCCATGGTTTTTCTCCTGTAGTACTAAAGTCTTATAAGCCATAGCCTTTCTTAGTTGTTCAAAGGTGAAAGAAAGGGAATGAAGTATGGTATACACTTGGGCCAGAGGATACCACAATAGTGGCAGCCCAGTCACTAAACACCGACCACTTCAAAAAGGTGAAATTCAAAGGGAACAAGGATACCTTTGTATTCATCCCCTCTTTCCCCTCCAACCTCACCCTCTCCGCCAAGAAAACAAAACAAAAACCCCTGAACACAATCTGGTTAAACATTGGATGTTAAAAACCTGGGGTTTCTATAAAAATATCTTCTTTCAGAATACTATGGAGACACACTATTTCTAAGGCTATGTTATGGTATCTTCAACTCAAAACTGCTACATAAGGCAACAATATACAATATAGTGACTTACTTTTTCAGATATTTTTAGATTTAAAAAAACTATGTAGAATTAATCAAATTTTTAGATAAGCTTAATCAGCAATCAAGTGAGCCATTAAAAAGTAAAGGTTTCCCTGATTCCAATACCATTGCTCCAGAGAATAAGCACCTTACCTTTACCAAATAAAAAAGTAGATTTCCATATCACAAATGCTTTAATCCAATTTTCAATTCAAAAATGTTTCATTTTTGATCAACAGTTTAAATTAGAAGTGGTCACCACTGCTGGTGGAAATGAGTACTGAATTTTACTCCAGACGTTTGGGCTCTAGTCTAGTTCCACCATTAATAACTGAGCAAATTGTGGATACTCTCTGTGCTTCAGTTTCTTCATCTGCACACAGAGGGAGTCAAGCTATACAATCATTAAGTCTACAGAAAATATCTTTTGAAAAGCACAAACACAGCTGATTATATTCCCTTACTATCTTTTGTTCAAAAGAAACAACAGACCCCAAATGGGGTCAGTGTGGTAAGCCCACCAAGACTTAATACCTAATTATAGTTTCAGCCTCTCCCTCCTCAGAGCACCATTCAATTTACTAGATGGGATGCTGTCCAATTCATGAATTGTTCAATAAAACCAACTAGATCTTTAAATTTACTCAGTTGGATTTTTGTCCTTTAACAGTTTCTATTTTTCAAAAGTTTCAAAGGTTGATATTTCTAAAAAAATAACATTCAAAAGGTTAGTAGAAATATACAATTCCTGGGCCAGCCAAGCGGCGCGTTGGTTAAGAACTGGCTTGGGACGCCAGAGGGCCCTGGTTCGGATCCCACATATGAGGGCCAGTGACACTGCCCTCTACAGCTAAGATGGTGAACAGCAGCTCAACCTGGAGCTGGGCTGCCTTGAGTCGCCGGCAATGGCATAGGCTGCAGCCCCTGTGGCAGTGGGTTGCCATGGGCTACCGTGTGCAGCCAGCAGCCAGCGTCAGCAGCTGCGGTGAGCGGCCGTCCAGAAGCCGGCAACTGATCTGCCTCGCCCAGGAAGAGCGCAAAGATGGTGCCAACTTGGGCCAGTGAAGCAACGTCCTCCACAACTAGACTGAAGAACAAAACGACAGCAACTTATCTGTTCCCCTTCCCCCAATTCCCCAGTGCTGTTCCCATCCCCCAATTCCCCAATAAAAATCTTAAAAAAAAAATTTTTTTTTTAAAGAAATATACAATTCCCCCTTCAGGGCAGGAAATCTCTAAAGAGAAAAAACAAAAGGCAGAGAGTGAAGTAAAGCTGTTATCTAGACAAACCTACAGTCAAATCTTCTCTCAGTAAAGTTATTTCATGCATTTAATTAAGCACTACAAAGAACCAATGTATCATTTAGTACATTAAACATAATCGCTATACTGTACAAGTCCCAGAAACTTTTAAGTTCAAATCAACAAAACCTAGTACTTTCTGCACTACTGGCCACAAAGAGAAATTTACTGAAACATAAGTGGAATAATAGATTGGTCTACATAGATCCTCTGTACCCCCTGAAGATCACATTTTCAGAAACAAAGCTTTTCACACTAAATATTTCCTAACTTTCTATTTTAGGTAAAGCTTACAGAACAGATTTAATAATAGCTTAGGTGTTTTAGCATCTATTTCTTTTTAGGGCCTACAAGTCATTAAATGAATGACTGAGTACTAAGCAAAATGGTTTTGTCAGTGACAGTAACAGAGAATTCGAAAAGTTAGAGGAAACTCAGGATGTCAGAACTGGAATGAGTTTGTCAAAGTTGCTCTATGGTCAGAAATTCTTCCAGCGCTCTTCTCTGCCTAAACCTTTGAGATTGTGCATTTTAACATAATAAGTCTCTACTTAAATACAATACCGGCCACCTGAAAGCCTAGGAGAGCCTCTTGTCTGGCACAAATCTAGTCTGTTCAAGGCTCATCAGGAATTATATGACACTCTCCAACTCCTAGAAACTCACAGATAACTCCTGCCATTATGAATCAAAGACATACAAAAGTGTGGTGGGAGAATCAAGTAAACAGATAATCTGTAATACAAAGTAACCTATGTTACAATGTAACAATGCTAGAGATTGATAACAAAATAACAAAGAAGGGAGGAACTCTATCTATAAACTTGATTAGAGACCTGGCTAGGGAATTATGATTGGCAGGGACATTCCAAGGTCAATTGTATCAGACTTTAAGGAGGAACTACAAAGTAGTGTGCTCTCTGGCCCTACATATACACAGAAATATAAGACACAATTCCCCACCTTTAAGAAGGTTAGAGTCCAAAGAGGAACAATTTATTACATGTTTGGAAGCAAAGTAAAGAGACTAGCATTTCTAAAGGAGGTGGGGTCAGGTTGAAAAGCATTAAAAGACTAAGTTTATAAATGAAATTATAAAACAAGTTTGAAGAACTAAGGCTCAATATAATGCAGAATGGGGAAGGATTCAAATTGAACAGTGATCCAAGATTATTCAAGACAACCTCATGGGATAAACAAACTGAAGCTAGAGATTCCAGTTAAAAGAACAAAAACAAAACTGAATAAGGTGAGTTGTAAACTCACCTTATTATGTTAATGGTGTTCTACACAAAAACTGTAGAAACAATAACACATAACAGCTAAAAGCACCAGATTTGGAACCAGCCCGCCTGCCATCACCGCTCACCTCCACCCACTTTCTAGCTATGTCATTTTTGAAAAGTTACTTAACCATCCTGGTCCCACTCTCCACCTGTAAAATGGGGTGCCCGTGGAGTCAGGAGCAACTTCTTCAAAACACACGTGTTATTATAGGACTCTAATCAAAAACTTGATTCACAATACCAAATCACATCTTTTAGGTACTTGTAGCCTCCATAATCTGGCCCAAACCTTTCTGGCCTTAATCCCCATGGACACCCTCCCACTTCCACGAAGCATATGGTGCTAGTGCCAGTTCTGCAAACCAATAAGCACTTCCCTACTTCTGTGCCCCATCCCCAGCAGCTCAGTGTCTAGAAAGCCTTCTCCTAGGACATTAACTCTCCTACCCCTCCGACTCCATAGAACATCGGCCTGCTCCTTGGTAGTTTACCACGATTTGTATGTACCCCTGTTTGTTCTTTGAATGCCTCCCTCTCTCCTCTTTCCACTGAGACAGTGAACTTCTGGAGCAGGGCAAGTAAGTGTCTGTCATCCTCCTTTACAGGCTTTACCCAGGAAGGCCTGCAAAAGCGTTACTGAATTACATTAGATGTTTGCAACTGTAATGGCCGCAGTTCCAGAAACTGCTTAATTTCGCACAACTGTTTATTGCTTTCAGAGCCTAAAAAAATTCTTGGCATGAAACGTGTTAAAAAAATCAGAACACCGCCATCCCTTCAAGAAAAGTTCTATGGAGCACCCACACGAGTTGACAATGCGGTCATTCTTAGCTTCAGAAGTTGTGTGTGTGCCATGGAACTGAGCTTCACACCCGTCGGTACTGCACTTTGAAATACGGAGACAGAGGCACCCGGGGAGCAGCACGGGCTGTGCTCTCGTCGGCCCTGAACTTCCCGCGGGCCCGCTCCACCTTCTCCGCAGCACTTGGTCCTCCAGCCTTCACCTCCCCTCGTCCCGTAGCAGACCCCCCCCCCGCCCCCAACTCGAAGCGGCGCGGTCTGCGCTGCAGGTCCTCCCGGGCTGAGCGGCTCGGGCCTGGGCCTGGGCCGCCCTGCCTGCCCTGCCCGTGGCCCCCCGGCCTCTCCCCGGCCCGCCGCCCGCCACCCGGGGCCCAGGCCGCGCCGCAGCCCCGAGGGGAGCTGGGGGACTTGCAGGGCTTCGCGTGGCGCCGGGGGCGGAGCCGGCCCGGAGGGCTCGGGGAGAGGCCGGGGGCG
>NW_017732389.1:272605-284884 GCF_001890085.2 Hipposideros armiger | reverse complement strand
AAAAAAAACTCCTCTGGTCGGCTCTGCAACTGGGCATGCTCAGTGCAGCCGGCGCTTCCGCGCGCGGGTTCCGCTCGCCGCGTTTTCCGAGCGGCCGCAGGGGCAGGCCCGGTGTGGGGCTGGGTGGCCGCGGCGCGCCGGAGGCGGTCATCCGCCGAGGACGGGCTGGGCCTGGAGGTGGGAGGCCAGCTGGTTAGGAAGGGCCGGGACGCTCTGCCTCTCCACCGAAGGCTGGCTGTTTTTTGCTGTGGGCCACTTTTCTGTGTTGCACGGCTTGGAGCCGAGTTGGGGAGTTGGGGAGATTCTTTGTAGACCCGAAAGTCACGTCCGCGTCTCCAGCCCGCGGCCGGCCAGCTCAGAGCCGGCAGATCATGCCAGAGTTGAAACGGGTCAGGTGGGCTGCGAGGGCACGCTTCCAGTACGACGCTTCCGAGGCCGTGTTTTATGCAGTAACACACAAAGGAAAGGTGTCTCCAAGCCCACTCTGCATAGGAAAAAAGTTTACTTTCTTATCAAGACTCGCACTGTTCTCCCAACTTTTGTTTACCTAGACGCAAAAGCAGCACGCAGTCTTATTTTTTGAGAGTCCACATGGGCAAAATGGTATTGTCCAGGTCGGACACCACAGTGAAAGTAAGTGGTCAACCCAAGAAAACGCGAACGTAAGAGACGTGGGGAAATCGCGCCGTTGTGCTTATTTTTCTTGTCGCTCTCACTGGGGCCGTCCATGTCCCAGCGCAGCCCTGTGACGTGGGAACACCCAGGCCCGGCTCCCACCGCCCCCTTCCCTGTGCCCTTCTTAGGTTCTCAGGACTGAAGCCCAGGGGCGGTCCCCGACTGGGCATGCGCGGCGACGGCGCGGCCAACGCGCCAGCGTGATTGGGCGGCTGAGACTCGAGCTAGCCAATCACGGGGCACAGGCCGGGGAGTCGCTCCCTAAAAGCTTGCTCCACCCTCTACGGTGTTTCACCTCTACGGTGCCCGGGAAGAGGGCTCTTTCAAGTGGCTGTGACACCCAACTGCAAAGTCCCAGGATGAGACTGTTAAAAAGTTAAATTTCAACCCCGCGGTTGCCGCCTTTGAAGCCATCCGCATAAGCACAGATTTAAAGCAGACTGCGGAACTGGGCAGAACCGCACCTGCGACTTGGGGAGGAAATTGACTGTTACAGAAAGAAGGGTACGATTGCCTGGGGTGGAGCTACACTTCCTTAATACAAATTTTGCTCATTTTAACGGGTATTCCGTTTGAGCTTCCCAAAAGTCATAGTTTAAAGTCGTGATGCTTTGCGGAGTTCTAATCCTATTGTAACATGTTGCCAAGCAGTTTTAGAATCAGAAGTAACTCCATTCTATTCCCTACAATTTGCAGAAGTATACAATGTTTAGGCCATATAAGCGCTACAAGATCATTTCAATTTATAGGCACCAGTTATATCCAGGAGCCTGGAAAAGATTTACCAATTTGAAATAAATAGATGACTCAAAATCAAACTGCTAGTAATTTTTATTGGTTTTTGGATAGAATCGTCTCTTACTAATTATTTACATTTTGCAATTAATGTAACTTGTTAACTATGAAAATGACAAATGAAGAATGAAAATTCTTCACTGGTTAAATGTGAAGCCTTTCCACATTCTCATATGTAGTGTATTACAATAAGAAATTACCATTGTGTGGTGCTTACGATAAAATGATCCACAAAACACTATATTCCCTTATTTAAAGATATACTTTAAAGAATGGGTTGAGGATTTCTACGGGAGAAATTTGAGACAATATGAGCTTTATAGAATTATAGTTAATTGGATAAAAAATTAGGTAAAGGAAAATACATGAGTTCAGAGTGCCACTGAAAATAAAGGAAGGAAGATGAAAACTTTTCTTTCAGAGGAATGCTAGAGATTAAGTATAGAACAAATAATAGAATTAGAAAATCACCATTTTCCAAATCAGTTACAATTGATTCAGGCAAAATTCATCAGAGGATGCTTAAAGCCACTGGGTGGAAGATTGTAGAAGTACAAGATTTTCATATGGTCTCAAAATATCAAGCCATAACTTACTTGTTGCAAAAAAGAAAACATACCTTTACCTTAAGGAAGAAAGCATGGCCTTAAACAAGTTACCAAAGCTAGAATTGCTAATAATGGGACAATCTGATACTGTGTGCTTACCGATGTCATGCAATTAGAAATACACATCATTTAACAACTATTCTTGCCAAAATTGTTTAACTTGATTATTCAATCAAGCTTCTAGACAGTGGTTCCCAACTAAAGGGTGGACCCCATCCCACTCGAAACCTCCTACCCTACCCTAGGCACTGTGACAATGTCTGGAGCCATTTTTATTTGTCATAACCTGGAGGTGGGGGGTTGGACAGGGTTGTTACTCCATCTAAGGGGTAGAGGCCAGGGATTCTGCTAAACATCCTACAACGCGCAGGACAGCCTCTCCAACACAAAGAATTATCTGGCCCAAAAGGTCAGTAGTGCCAAGGTTGAGAAGCCCTGGTATAGACATAAGTGCAAATTTAAAGGATATATAGGGAATATTATAACAAGTTAAACATGAAGAATAGGCAGATAAATCCAGAATGTGGCATATTCTATAAGAAACATGGCCTGTTCTAGAGTCGTAATTTCTTTAAAAGCAAATTCTTCTAGTTTGAAGAGATCTAAGAGACATGACAACAGAATGCAATCCTGGATCTTAAAAAAAAAAAAAAAAGATTTTGTGGTATTGTCCTTACTCTTGGAAGTTTTATGCCAAAGCATTTATGGCTTAAGAGTTGTGGTATCTGAAGTTTGTTTTCAAATGGTATATGAGACAAGGAGAGAAGGTAAATGTGGCAAAATGTGAAAAACGGGTGAATCTAATTGGAGGGCCCAAGTGCTTATTTTATATAAATATATATTTTAACTTTTCTCTAAGTTTGAAATTCTTCAAAATAAAAAGTTAAGGAAAAATGGTGGACTATTACTAATTTCATATCAAAAAAAATTTTATTGGAATTATGTTCTGTATAGATAAGTTGGTACCACCATGGAAAATCGTAGCAGCTAACTAGACAAAAAATGGATTTCAATTTTTAATAAGAAATTGATTTACAAAAAATGTAAAGTCTTGCAATGAGCTGAAAGTTAGAGGAAATCCAAAGATGACAAAAGGGCTTTGTTAGGTACAAGAGTACAAAAAGGCAGAGTTAAATTTATTTGGAGTCAGTGTTATAAATTACCAGAAGAGAGAATGAGGACCCATTCACCTCTGTTTTGCCCCTATCATTTCAGTGAAGGAAAAGGTTCTCAGACTGAAGGGTAGAAATCTAAGGATAAGTAGGAATAGAAGCCACAATAAAATGTGAGATTATCAGAGTACCTAGCCCCTGTAAGGCACATTAAATCTTTTGACCTTAAGCCATTTACATCTAGAGAATACTAAAATAACCTATGAAGGACTTAAATGAGCCAATGACAGGCAGCCCTGAAGAGCAACTGAACTCATCAGGAAATACGCTAGAAGCCTGAACACAGGCAAAACTATTTTTGGTTTTAAGAAAGGGAAAAGAGTCTTTTCAACTGATGGTGCTGGGACAACTGGATATCCATGTGCAAAAGAATAATGTTGGACCCCTTCATCATGTCATATACAAAAATTAACTTGAAATTGATTATAGATTTAAATATAAGGGCTAGAAATATACTACTCGTAGAAGAAAGTGTGGAAGTAAATCTTCATGATATTGGGTTAGGCAATAGATATGACATCCAAGCACAATCAAAAAATGAAAAAATAGATAAAGTGGACTATCAAAATGTAAAACTTTTGTGTCTCAAAGGACACTGAGGACAGTGAAAAGCAATCTACAGAATGGAAGAAAATAGAGGTTTATATTGAGAATATATAAAAAACTCTTACAACTTAATAAAAAAACAACTCAGTTAAAAAATGGGCCAAGCATTTGAACAGATATTTATCCAAAAAGGATACACAAATAGCCAATAAGTAAATGAAAAGATGCTCAACATCAATAGTCACTCGGGAAATGCAAATAAAAAACACAGTGAGATACTTCACACCCACTAGGATGGCTATAGTTTAAAACAAATGGACAATAACAAGTATTGGTGAGGATGTGGAAAAATTGGGAAACTTCACAATTGCTGGTGGGAATGTAAAATCATGCAACCACTTTGGAAAACAGTTTGGCACTTGCTCAAAAAGTTAAACATAAAATTACCGTATAATTCAGTAAGTCTACTGGATATATACCCAAGAGAAATGGAAATGTGTCCACACAAAACGTGCACATGGATGTTCATAGCAGCATTAATCATAATAGCTGAAAAGCGGAAACAATCCAAATGTCTGTCAACTGATAAATAGGTAAATAAAAGAAGTACAGTTCCAGAAGCTAAAGACGAGGTAATTTGCTGTTAACCCATTAGTCATGATTCTAGAACTTGTGGTTTAGGAGATGAATTCTCAGTAGTAAGAGAAATTGAAATAGCTGACTTCTAAAGATTGTTTCACTCCTAGAATTCTGTTTCCAAATTATGTCAGATGAGCCTCATTTCCTTAAAAAGGAAGAAGTTTCTAGTAAGTACAAGGAATAGGGTGTGGCCATCCAGATAGACTAGGTTTTGCTATGAAAATAAACAACCACAAAATATTAATGGCTTTTTAGAATGTCCACCACCAATGTAAACTATGGACTCTGGGTGACAATGACGTGTACATGCAGGTTCATCAACTGTCCCATCTGCTGGGGGTGCCGACACTGGGGGAGGCTGCTGGGGGAGGTGGGGAGAGAGATGGGAACTCTGCACTTTCCACTCAGTTTTGCTGTGGACCTGAAACTGCTCTGAAAAAGTCTATTAAAAATAATAATAATAGAGGCTTAGTGTAATAAAAACCGGTGAAGGCATACGAGCCTGTCAGTAGTCTGAGGTCCTTCCCCCCACTACAAACAATGCTGTTGTGTGTGTGTTACTGTAAATGTTTTTGTAAACTAAATTCATAAAAAAAAAATTAATGGCTTTTAATGAAAAATGGTTTTCATATGTGCGATGCGAATGTCTGCAGGGAGTGATCATCCTCACTCCAGGACCCTGACTGACACTAATAACCATCTCAAACCCTGCGGACCAAAGCAGTGGATGGAAAGAAGGCTCTGGAGGATCTTACACGGGAATGAAATGCTCTGCTGGGACTGGGCATGGACAACACAGGAAGTCAGTCACCAGATGCCAGAAGATGGACAGCCAGAAATATTCAGTGAGCAAGATGAATGACTGGTGGTCAGCGAGGTGCCAGTATTATTGGTAGTAACAAAACCCTGAAGATGACCAAAATGTTTATCAATGGGAGAATATTTAAATAAGTTATAATAGGTACCATGTAGACACTACCAAAAACATGAAAGTAGATCACTGTATACTGACTAAGATATATTAGGTATGTATATGAGTATATATGTGGAGTAAGGGACTAAAAGCAACTTTTAATATAATGAATTACTATAAATCATTAAGAAAAAAGGGAAAAATCCCATTAGAAAAATGGGCAAAATATGAATAAACAATATATAAAAATAAAATGTAAGTAGTCAATAAATATGTGAAAGTGTTTAACCACATCAATGATCACAAAACTAAAAATTGAAACAATGAGATCTCAATTAAATCCCATTTTCAACAAACCCAATAGCAAAAACTAGTAAGCAATATCAAATGTTGGCAAGGATTTGGGAAAGCTGGTTTTTGAACACACCACTCAATAGGAACGAAGTCGACAGCCCCTTTGGAAAGTATTTTGGCAATTTCTAGCAATACTGAAAATGTGCAGACCTTATGATAGAGCATTTTTATTTCTAGATAATTATTCTAGAGAAAGATGTTCATTGACACATTGTTTAAAATAGAAGAATAAAAACAACTTCAATGTCCAAATGGGGAGAAATAGTTTAAAAACAAAACAAAAAAAGGTATGTTCGCAAAACAGAATGTTCTATGCCAGTTTAAAGGAACACACTAGACCTCAATCAGTTGGATAGAAGTCAAAAACAAAATGCCAATTAAAAAAAAAAAAGCTTGATAAACATACACAGAATATTACATTATATGAAATTTTAAAAGCACCTACTGAAATCATTGAAACATCCAACAGACCTCCCTGCAGTGATCTGTACTGTCCAAAACAGTAGCCACTATCTACATTCAGCTACTGGGCACTTGGGATGTGGTTAGTGCAATAGAGGAACTTAGTTTTTAAGTTTTATTTTAATTAATTTAAATTTAAATAACCACGTTAGCTAGTGGCTGCATAACGGACAGCACTGGTATATTTATCTCTGGCTATATAGATGCGTATGTATGTATGTACAACTATTAAATAGATTTGAGGGATGCACAACCAACTCAAAATATGGGTTGAAGTAGGGAAGAAAAGGAAATGGATCTGAGGATAATTGCCAAAGAGATTTTTTGCTTTATCAGTAAAGTTTATTTCTTTAAAAAGGAATAGCAACAATTATGATAATGTATTAGTTACTGCTCCTTAAGTAGTAAGAATATAGATGTTTTTATATTATACTTTTGTTACATTTTAATGTCTCAAAAAATCAAGGTGTGTCACTGATGTATTACAGGATACTTTATAATATACTTTTATTTTTTACAGTATATTGTTTTGTTATATTGTTAATCAATATAAAAAAAAGGGGGGGTAAGGAAGGCCAAAAAAATGAACTATAATAGTGACCTTCAGAAATTTGAATGGCTCTCATGTAGAAGGAAATTCTGATTTGTTGTTTTCAGTCCCAAAGGGTGGCCCTAAGTTCTAAAGAGAAGAATTCAGCTTAACATAATAAAGACTTTTAATCTAGAGGCAGTCCAACAAGAAACAGTCAGCCTTGGAAACAGTGAGTTCCCCGGTGGTGGAGCTGTTCAAGCCCCTGTTAGATGGTCAATTGGTGTAAACATTATAGAAAGGAATTCAAGCAGTTTGACTGGTTCAATGGTTTTCAGAGCTTTTCCTAAGAAGCCCTAGTGGCCCCACTTTGTATTTCAAGAACCATAGTTGAGGGCCAGAAGGGTCAGCCGGCTGGAGGCTAGGCACCCCCAAGCTCATCAAAGCAGAACAGCACTTTTATCTGCTTTACGTGTTGCATTTTGATCAAAGATTTAATTTGAATAAAGGATTCAACAAAGTTTTTAAAACTTTGAGGCTAGATGAATAAACGAGTCATTCATTCAACAGGGATTTCTCGAGCACAACAGGCACAATCACTGCACCAGGCACTGAGGATGAACTCAGCAGGTATGAGCCCCACCTTTGAAGTTTATAGTCTGTCGGAAGATAAAAACATTAAGTTACTTATACACAGATAATTAGTTATAATTGTAGTAAGTGCTATGGAGACAGCCCGCCAAACCCCTGAGCTCTTATGTATGACACTGTGAATCCCTATTTTCATCACTAAAATGACTAATTTTTGTTTTTGTTTTGTTTTTTTACCCAGTGGTCTGATGGAACCAGACCCTATCCACTCGTGAAGGCCAGCCAGGCACATCTTTTCACAACCCAGCATTCACATCATGTTTGTAGCTTGACATTGGCCATGTTGTATGTGAGCACCTATACCACGGCAGATGGCAAGTGCTCCAAATCAGCTTTGTTTATTTTGTCGTTTGCTTGTTTGTTTCTGCACGGCCAGTTGTTAACATTTAGTATCACACCACTAGGTACACCTGCAAGAATGAGAGCATTTCAGGATTAGCAGACATGGTTTTAGAAAACATGAACAGAGAATGCACAAGTCTGAGTTCAAGGACTGAATTCTATAGAGATAAGATTCTTCGGAAAGTGAAAAAAGGCATGCTACCTTCATTTTTTACATGGTAAGAAAATGATGATGCTACTTCTTTACCCAGGTGAGGCAATGGCAAAATCATTTACAGCTAAGCCAGCACTTCTTCAGAGAAGGTGGACATCACTCTCCCAGCTCTGACACAATTAGTGTTAGAAGTTTGATTCTGTAAAATGACTAATTTTAACTAATTTGACTTTGTACTATGTCTTTTATATTTGTCCTTGAATCAGACTGTTGCCTATTTATTCAGTTATCATTTTAACAAAAATTTATTTACTTAAGGCCTAGGCACAGGGAGACAGCATTGAATAAGACCAATGGGGTCTTTGCCCTCATAGAGATTTCATTCTGATTGTTTAGGGAAGAAACCATGCATTTTATTTAGTAAATTAAATATTAGAGTTGATCACTGTGGATTTTGTAAGTACTACAAACTGTAACAGACTATGAGCATAACTAGACATAAATACAGCAAAATGATTTATAAGTAAAGAGAAAGATTGAGAAAACATATGCATAATACTAGTGTAGCTTTCTGAGTGGTCACAGAAGGATAATTTTATATCCTTTAAATGAATGTATGTTTTCTAAAAGTAGCATGTATTACTCTTGCAAAAATTATACAGAACCAGTAAGAATATAGCAGAGTAAATTGTGGCATCTTTTATTCTGTGAAGCCTTGGCGTTTCACATATATGTGCATATGGTTGGTAGCTGTATCAGTTTGAAGATTTTTCTACGCTTGTTAAGAATTTTATTGTTTAATATACTGCAGCATTTCTCATGATATACATTTTATATTTCTGTTATATTATTTCTCCTTGTTATTTGCTATGGATGTCACAGATTATATTTTTGAAATACTGTTTCTCCAGTTTAACACTTTAGTGGATATAGGTATTCTGCATATCCTTTTCATTTCATTTCTTATAAGTCACTGAGTACTTCAAGTATCTTTTAGATTTCACTGGACATTTCTGAATCTACATTAAGTAGTTTTGATAAATCGCTGAAAGTACAATAGATGTTGTCTTAGGACTCTCTGCTTTCAATAACACCTACCTTAAGCAAAAAAGAAATAGAATGTGCAAAGATACGGAGGATCCTGCAGAATCCAAGAGCAGAAAAGTAGTGAACCTAAACAAGGACTGGAAGCAACAGCTGAAAGCTCCTGGTTGCATGACTGTATTTCCTTAACTCCTGAGTTGATATATTATAGTTCCATCCCACAGAGAGACAAACTCTTACTCTTGACCCCAAAGGGAAATTTCAGGGAAAGCACTCTGGCATTCCATGTTTAAGGAGCCCACCATGGGGTTGAGTCAGCATGGTCAGAGGATGAGGTCACATCTTACACAGAGCCTGCCAGAGGACCCCTGTGTGAGAACAGCAGGCAGTCAAGGGGGTGTTGACTAGAGCAGACACTCCAAAAAATATCCATCCCAACTGTATTCCTTCTAAATGCATACAAATCAATATTGTGTTATGTATTATATTGTAAGTTACCCAAAGACCGTATACTTTAAAAGAATGCTAGTTATACCCACTTTTAAAACATGAATCTTCACAGTTTAATGTATCTTCTGGATACATTTCAGTTTTCAAATATTTACTTTTCTTTAAATAAAAGTTACTGATAGTCACATGAGGAATTGGCCTGTTTTGTTTTCACTTCACAAAGGTAGGCTAAATATATTTCAGTTATTGTATTTTATCCACTTCAAGCACTAAACTTTGCCATATTCCTTAAAGCCACTGAAGTTACCTGTTAAGCTATGTAGGACAGCAAACGTATGTATTTTGTGTTCATAATGTGATCTGATACCGTGCGCAGGATGATGTGCTTTTAAAGAGTAGAGAACGGAGCCTCCCCCCAAATCTTTGTAGACTTTTCATATAATTTTCATACTTAATGAAATTTGCTGATTATTTCTGATATTTTCTTACCTTCCTCAAAATTACCATATTCTAAATATTTCACAAATCGTTTATCCTGGCCTAACATGCCATCTTCAGACCTTCCCCAGAACTCAGTCACTGTCATTTGTACTTCGCCAGTTTTCAGCACACTGATAACACTTATCTAAGCTAATTTGAATTAATGTTAGCTAACGTTTCACAAGAAAGTACATGAAAGAAAATATAACCGTACTTTATTCACCTTTTTTCGACTGATGTTAACTCCTTTATAGTGGCTAGATGAGTAATAAAATGCATATACAGATATATGTGTATTTTTAAATATACATATATATTTTTTAGTGGGATCTTGTAGATGAGTCATTTTCATCTAAATCAGTAAATGGTAGAGCCAAGGTTCCAGAGTGTTCTGACTCCAAGCCACCTGCACTGCGTTTCCACCATCATAAGAAACTGGAAGTATGGTGGGATCTTTGAAAAGGAAAAGGTGAAATGCATGTTTCATTTTTAGTTGTGTTGAATATAATTTTAGTTGTGTTGACTATAAAGTGATGGGACATCCAAGTATCAAGTAGAAATTTGGTCTGTAAACAGGTGAAGGGCAGATTTGGAGATACGGATTTTTGGGCCCACCTTCTTGCAAGAGATTGTTAAAGCCTATAGATGAACAGCCTTCTGAGGAATAGTGTGAAAACTGAGACGAGACTTGAAAACTGAGCCTAAGGAACAACCACAATCACCAGTAGGAGAAAGAGGAAGCAGCAAAACAGAGAAGCTGTAGTCAGATTGCTAGAAGAACGATGATGCTAGAAGGACAAGTAATGTCGATGGATTGTTAAAAGACATAAACTGAATTAAGCCAAAATGTATTTGCTTGACAACCTGTAGACAACAGCTTAATAAAAACTATAGAAAAGTACAGAAAGCCCCCTTCCTTAGCTTATCCTATACATTAATATTCACATTATCATCATCTCGGTTGCCATCACAATAAAATTTACTCAGTGTGCTAAATACTTTCTTAAATGCAAATGGTGAAACAGGATGATAGTGGTAAAATCACCTTTCTGAGATAGCTGTGCCAGTAGCTGACAAAGCTGGATTTAAACCCAGGTCTGCCCAACACTCAGACCCCCCTCTTCACCAATATAACATTCCCAGCACATGGGACAAGTGGAGATGGAGATCATTTCTAGATTTCTGCTATGAAATTTATATTGTTTCTATCATAGACATTTTTATCACGTCTGTGGACATGATATGAAATAGCATTGACTTAAAAAATATTTATTGAATTAATCACATAGTGCGAAGGTTATTCCCCTTTCCCATTTCTCTTTCAGTTTGCCTGAGGGCCTCAATGAGGAGGTGTCAGTTTGGAGCAAGTATTTCTAACATCTCTCTAACATTTCTTACCTCCATTTTTAACCAAAAAAGATAGCAGGCCTTAAAGTCAGCATCTCCTGTAGACAGAGACATCTAACTGTAATGACGTTGCTTTGTTTTCATTGTGTTTTTTTTAGGGAGGGGGTATTGGGGGAGGGGAACAGTGTTGGGGAATTGGGGAAGGGGACCAGCCAAGTTGTTGTTCTTCAATCTTAGTTGTGGAGGGCGCCAGTCACCATCTGGCTTCCTGTCGACATCTCGTGGCCTCTAAGCTCAAGGTACTGTGTTACAATCTTAGTTGTGGGTGGGTGTAGCCACCATCCCATGCGGGAGTTGAACCAGCAGCCTTGTTGTTAAGAGCACACTATCCACTGAGCCATCCGGGTGGCAGCTCAGCTCAAGGTGCCAAGTTCAGTCTTAGTTGCGGGCAGGCGTAGCCCACCATCGAACAGGCAGTCTTGTTGTTAGGAGCACGTGCTCTCACCAGCTGAGCTATCTGCCACCTGTTGGCAGCTCAGCAGCAGCTCAGCTCAGGCGCAGTGTCACTGGCCCATGTGGGAATCGAACCAGCAGCCCTGTTGATCAGAGCTGACACTTTTAAGCTAACTCTTAATCAACAGCCACACGGCTGGACCTTATTGTATTTTTTTTATAGTTAATTTCTACTTATGACAAATTGTTCTAGTTTTCCATGTTACAGTAGGGAATAGTTTCCTCTCTAGATAAACATAAGATTTTTTAAAGTGGTTCTGTTAAAAAGAAAAACATATATTAAACAAAAAATAATACAGGCAGCATGTGAGCCTGGCAAAATTGTGAGGGAGACTTGTGAGTGACTAAACTTAGGATAAACTGCATTATATTAAACACTTTCCCCCTTTCTGAGAAATCTTGAACCATAACCATGGTGCCAGGGATCAGTCACTTATCTTTCTCCTTCCATTTCCTTCACTTCCTGTAGCAGTGATCCAAACAATACCTTCCTTGTGATCATCCCATTCATATGGTAGGTTTTCTTTCTTTCTTTCTTTCTTTCTTTCTTTCTTTCTTTCTTTCTTTCTTTCTTTCTTTCTTTCTTTCTTTCTTCCCTCCCTCCC
>NW_017732389.1:198902-272574 GCF_001890085.2 Hipposideros armiger | reverse complement strand
CTCCCTCCCTCCCTCCCTCCCTCCCTCTCTCTCTCTCTCTCTCCTGCTCACTAGCTGTAGGCATGCTGCTGGCATATTGCACTTCCAAGGAATGTTAGCAGGCCAAAAAGTTGAGCTGGGCTTTGAGAGTCAGCTCTCAGGGTCCAAATCCCTTCACTGACTTTCCAGGCTAAAAATAGTGAGAGCTCTCAATCACCAGCTGGGAGCCACCTCTGATAATTTTTGCTGTAAAGGACTTGGAAGTGGAATTTCCTAAGCCCAGGGGAAGTAAAGCTGCTCACATTCACTTTTATGCCCCAAATACCTGAATAATAAATAAAAGGTTGATTATTTTTCAAAGCTTTGTTTTTTTACCCTTCTGCTCATCCAAAACTATCCGGGTAACATCTATTCTTCTCTTCTGGAGAAAGACCTTGAGGCACAGGTCTGCTCACTCAGAAGAGGATCATGTGAGCAGGGATTATGGGAGGTGTTGGGTGGGTGGGTCCTATCTAGTTAGTGCAATATTTGAAAACCTCGGCTCAGAACCCTCCTATGACCTAGGTAATGGGAGTTCTCTACAGTGTGCCTGTACCTTTGTACATATTCGCTCTTTTAATTTTAGCAACAAAGCTATTAGTGAGTGTGCGTGTGTGTGTGCGTGTGTGCGTGTGGGTGTGCACGTGTGCATGTGTGTGTGCGTGCGTGCGTGTGTGTGTGTGTGTGTGTATGTGTGTGTGTGATCCCTATTTTGTAGATGAGGAAACTCAGGCCCAAATTTGTTAGTTGGTTAACGGCAGAGCTGGGGTTTGAGCCTAAACTCCTGCTAAGAAGTTACCCATTCTCTACTACCTACTCAACTCCACTTCACTTGCACACACCATTCCAGCTGCAGTTTTGTGATTTTTTGTTAACTCCTGAAGCCACCCTGGATTTGGGGTGGAATGAGAAGCCTTGGAAGTGACAAAAGAGAAGTTAAGATTCTAGGAATAGCAAAGAATAAAACAATAAACAAGGCAGCCAGATTGAGAGATCCAGAGGCTGTGGATCTCTAAATTTCAACAGCAAAACACCCTATAATGATGTTTTCAAATAGTTAGATGCTTCAGTAAATGTTTTTGAAAAGGATGATAGTGGAGTAAGTTTATAATGCATCTTCTTGACCCAGAATGAAGGGAAGAGGTTACAGTTCAGTTGTAGACATGCTGTCTAAATCGTTCCTCCAAATACCCTTCAAAATTTTAAGAAGTCAAAATCATTACTAATTAAATGTTAATTATAGATAATTTATTAATGTGATGCAAATTTTCCCACAGGTCTTATCTGCCTATGGGTTCAAATGAGGCTACATTAGTATTTATACCTCAATTTTACTGTCACTCTTCACAACTTAATTACTGGACTTAAGCATTTTCGAGTATCTCTTCCCAAGCCCCCCGCAATAACTAATCCTAGTTTTACAAGGATTCCTCTGGAGCATGTAACACAAGAGCAGCACCAGCCCTCCACTGTCTCCGTCCTGGCCTCTGGTTTCTTCCCACTGGCTCACAGCCCACTAGAGGAAAGTACTGGGATATTATAATGGCCTCTCTGAAAATGCTGTTTCTCTGTCTAGGAGGTTGGTCATGACTGGCCCCAAACCTGCAGAACCTTGCTCGATATGTCAGATGGCAAAATGTTCCCTCCATCATGTCCTGTGCATAAAATGGGAACTGTCTCTCTCCAGATCCTGGGTGCACTTGAGTGACAGGTGACCCAAAGCATCTCTGTTTACTCTATGAGTCTCAGAAATTACTGATGAAACAGCTTTTGCTTCAGCTCTCAGATTCCCTAAAGCTCAAACAAGAAACGACACAGAACAAGATTGAGGAACAGACGGTACACTGTCCTCTCCACTCTCTGTCTTGCTGAAAACCACCCCATACACCCAGCTCTCGCAAGTAGATGACAGGGAGGTCACGAGCCAGCCTGTTTATCAGACACACCCACCCTTGGTTAACCACAGCTGGGAAACACCCTCTCCCAATATTAGTTTTAATAAGTCAGATTTCTCATATATAAAATTGTTTTTTTTACACAGAAGGATAGTTGTAAATACACCAAACCCTTTTTCTAATCAATGAACAAAGTCAGATACATTTTATGGGATGGTTATATGGTAAAGTACTATAGAATTGAGATTCAGCAAACCTGGGTTTAACTCCTGACACTAGAATAACCAGTTGAATGGCCCCACTCAGATCGTTTATTTCTCTGGGATTCTGTTTTTTTTCTTCAGAGGGTTGGATTTCCAAATAACTGCATTATAAAGTCCTCTGGACCTTTGTAATTTCTATGATTTCAAATGTAATTTTATTATTTCAAATTATTGGTAAGTTGGCAGATTGTATTTTCAAAGATGGCTGCACCAATATACCATACCCCATCCCACATGTTCTTCTTACAGTGTGACGTTCATGTGCTTCCACTGATAGTGAAGCTGGTGTTTCCTCACTTTGGTTCTCTGTAATTCCCTTGACCACTTGAATATGACAGAAGTAAGGCTGCTTGATTCCTGAGGTTAGGATCATAAAAGGCAGAACAGTTTCAGTAGTCTCTCTCTCTCTCTCTCTCTCTCTCTCTCTCTCTCTCTCTCTCTCCCTATCTATCTTCTATGTTTGCTCTTAGACCCAAACCACAGAGGAAGCTCAGGCCACACCAGGGCCACGTGTAGGTGTTCCCGCCAGCAGCCTCCGTTAGACCCCAACCAGTGACCCACCAGCAACTGCCTGACATGTGAGCGAATGAGCCTTCAGAGGATTCAGCCTCAGTCTTTGTTCCTTCCAGCTGAGGCCTCAGACGTGTGGAGCAGAGAACAGTTGAGCCTGCGCTACCCTCTCTGATTTCTGCTCCCTGACCCACAGGAGCCATGGGAGAGAATAAGTGACTATTAACATTTAAGCCATTAAGCTTTGGGGTAACGTGCTAGGCAAAGTAACCAGAACCTGGGATAGGAGGGACTGACGTGTGGATAGATTGCCTGCGTGTATGTGCCAGGCCCTGTGACAGAGTGCTGACTTGCCAAATTTCCTTTAGTCTGGACTATGACTCAGCATTTACTTCTTTACTGTATTACTGGACGTATCTGATTTATTTTATGTCAAAGTTTTGGTCAATAACATGACTCCCAGTTATAACATTGTCCCTGGGAAAAATAATTAATACTGTAAGATATTCCATTTCCTAGCGCCCTTCCCAGAAATGCCCTGTGCTGCCTGATTCGTACGAAGGGAAAACTGTCAGGCAATAAAAACCCATTTCAGGGCTGATGCTCAGAGAGACATGTTTTGATGTTGGCAGTTTTGAAAAAAATATATTAATGATTAAAACTGAACTCTAGGCTGCTTTCTATTTCTAAGGTTTAATTCTTCATATGCCTTTTAAAAAGAAGAATTTTAGTGCCTATTATAAAATATTCCTTCTAGCTCTTTCTCATAATAACTAATATTCATTTTTCTTAAGCTTTCTTGAAAGTAAGAAGTATAAGGAAAAAAGTGGTCAGATGCCATAGAGGTGTTCACTCTTATAATTTTTTAAATACATTTTATACCAGACTCTGATTTTTTACAGAACTGCAGCTGGGGCTTATAGCTAGTGTTGGAGGAAGATACGTATTTTCCCCAATCAGTCTCTATTATACAAAAATAAAAATAGTAAATATAGTAATATAGTATAAATATTGACATACATGTTAATTTTATGTATTCATTATGATTAATTCTAATTAGTATCAGACACAATATTTTATTTGTAATAAATATTTTAATAATAATTATTATTATCATTATTATTGAAATACTTGCGGCAGTAATTCCACCCATATTGAGTTCACAGCAGCAATTCAAACTGCTTTGTTTTATCGGTCATCAACAAATGGAACAGATGCAGTGTTTTGTTGACAGATAATATTCAGTGGTATATTGGATCTTGAGCTAGAAACAGTGGTGAATATTAAAGTCATAAATAATTCAATTCTTTGTAGCATCAGTGTATGACCTCCAAATAACCCTGCTCAATCTGAAGCCATTGGTAATGGCCCAAAGTTCAGCAAGGCCATATCATCCCCTGCCATATATAGTAACACACTGTAATATAGAGTTTCAACAAAGAAAATACAGTTAGCATAATAATGAGGCATTTGCTGAAATGTACACGGAGTTGTTGACCTGAAACAAAAAATCTACAGAAAGGATGTGTTCTGAAGGATGCTGGCAAAGTAATTAAAATAACTAGAGAAATAGACCTAGCTTAAAATTTAGCAAGTCATAAGTCCTGTCTTAGTCACTTAACCTCTAACTTATGCTCCCTGATCCTTACAGACTACTTCATTATTCAGTGATTCAACAGAGTAAATCCAGAACATTGCCATATTTAATTCTTGTGCTCCTGCCACGAGCACCTCTACCCTAATATCAAACTTTGTGCTAGCATATTTTCCTCTTTGGTGGCTCTTTACTTAACTGTGCTCTTAGCCTTGAATACCCCTCTTTTCCTTTGTGCCTGAAATTTCACTCCTGGGAACCCTCACCTGATGTACCGACACAATTTCTGCATCCCACCTCTATTCTCACCTGTCATTTTGTATACCCATTTTTGACACTTCTCACTGTACCACATTGATATTATTACTGTGTTGATCCATCCATTTCTCCTTCCACATTGAGGATACGTAAAGGCAGGAACCATTATTTCATCCTTTTACTGCCCGGCGTGATCACAGAGCTTGGTGGTCAACAGCATGGACTGGAAGATAGACCCCAGGTTTGGGTCCTAGCTCTGGCTCTCATTAGCACTGTGATGCTGGAATTGCTACTTAGCCTCTGAGCCTCTTTCTCCCCTAATGGGCTGCCTTAACAGGATGGCTTGGAAGATTACACGAGATAAAATATACATACAGTACCTGTTACAGAGCAAGTACTCGATAAACATTGGTTACTGAATGTAATAAATGTTTGCTGTCATCTCATTAACTTGAAATGTTTATTCAAGGTTAGATCAGACCAATAGAATAAAAACAGTGTTGCGATACCATTCATTCTAGATTAAAAGACCTTCGCACACTTGTGAATGTTATCCAACAAATCTCCATTGCATCATGGGCAGTAATAAAAAGAACCGTAGAGATATTCTTTTACTCAATACCGTCACCTGTCCTAGGACAGCCTCGAAACCACAGAGTGATCACCGTCACCATGGTGGGTGGTGACAGATCACCATCACCACTTACTCCAAATTCACTGCCCACAATCTTTCTCTATTAATATGGGAATACATTTAAATTATTTTATTAAAATTTAAATACAAAAATGAATACATTATTACCATTGTAGAAAATATTTTTTATTATACATGAAATATTCAAAATATAGCAACTATTTAAATAATATCTTTAGAAATGGTGACTAATGGTAACAAAGGAGGAACCATGGAGCAATACTTTTCTATTGTTTTCTTCTTATGTAACACCGTTGGCATTATGCTTAGCGCTATACTAAATAATGTGAAGGTCAATATTCCAAAATATGCACCTACAGGCTCACATAAAACACAACCACACGGAGTCAGGCCTGAGACCTACTGAGTGTGCAGGAAGGGATGTGTGCTCGCTGCTGCTGCTACAGGACCAGGAGCTTGACGCATTTTATGTTTCTTACTCAGACTCACCCTGGGGATGAATTTCATCTGGGTAATTAATTGTATGTGAGTTTACCTTATTCAGGGCCCTTGTCAGTAGCAGTAGTGAGCTGCCACCTGCTTGAAGTCACAGCCCTGAATGCAGGACAGTGGCCGAATGAAGTGGAAACATATGTGCAGAGCGGTCAGAGGGCTTTCTCGGGGGAACTCGGGAGTGCTTCCGAAACAGAGCAAAAATGAACCCTGCCTCTCCCATCCATTCCAGTCTCTTTGCCCCCGTATAAGGACTGAAGATATTTTTGCGCCCCTCCCCCCCTGCCCCCACATGAAAGTGCAAAGTAACACCAAGGACAGCTCTGACCGCTTAAAAGAGAGTGCAGGAGGTGAGGGCCCAGAACTGAGCGGAAATTAGAATACTGGTCAACATTCCCCTCCATAATCACTGCTCTTCCTTGCTTCTTGTACTTAAGCCCTTTTCAGAAATGTCAAGCAAATAGCCAGCATGGTATTACTTTGAAATGCACACTCTATCTACAAATAGTTGGGGGTTTTGATCCTTATTATATATAAACTGTAAGGGTTTTAAAATTCAAGGCTCCCGGGAAAGCCTAAGTAAATTCATTCGTTCTGAAATTTAGACCTTCCAGCGTATGATAGCTTAAAAATGGGTTATTCTGACTTGAACAAGGTAAAATGGGATTTCCCAGTAAGTATTAATAAGTAGAATTAAATATAATAGATAAAAATGTAAATTAGTGATGCTTTGAATTTATATCATTTTTGTTCATTAGACCTCAAACTATTTAAGACTATTTTTTATTCCTGTTGCAGCATTATGTGGGTATTCTTTCAATCTTCATTTTAGTAATGAAAAAACTTTATATATAATGTATATTATATATATATATATATATATATATATATATATATATATACATCTATGTGAATATGTATACACACATACATGCATATATATGAGAAGTTAGGAGGTAACTGTCTTCTGGTAATTTCCATGGTGAATACGTTACAACGAGAATTCAGGGATCCTGAGCAATTCAAGTCAATAAACATATTAGCTGTCACAAACTCTCAACCAATAGCCCTCGTTAGGACCCTTGTTATACTATTGACTAACTGAAAAGAGTAGACTTTAAAAAAAAATCATCCTGTTATATCTATAGGTGTCCTCAGATGGTAATAAGTTAAGGCTCACTAGAGTAGTTATAAGAACGTGACTGACCCCATAAAGAAACCTCTTATTGAAGGAAATATATTCAGGAACATGCAGTCAAAAACTTCTGGAAATAATCTTCAAAGCTCTTTTGCAGTGAAATTCCACCAAATACTTTCTCCAATTCCTCTCATCCCATTCTCACTTAAACCCACTCCATTTTGCCTCCGTCACTCTATTAAAACTGCTCTGTCAAGATTACCACGGACCTCCACGTTGCCAAATCCACTGCTCAGACTTCCCTCCTCATTCCTTTTGACTGATCAGCATTGGCATTTAGCACGTTGATCTATCAGCCTTGACGTTGAGCATAGTTGAGCACTTCTTCCGCCCTGATACCCGTTCTTCACTTGGTCTGCAGGATACTATAGCCTTGATTTTTCTTCTACAAGAAAGACAAAAAACTTCATAGAAATCGACCCATTGGAAAGATGAAGAACTGCATCTATGCTCAGAGAGGCACTCTTTACCAATGTCCTATAATCCAAAGGGTCTGAGGGCCCAGTGATCTGAAGGTTTGCAATATTACAAAAACAAAAATCTCTGCAGCAAACTAGAGACATACAAACAAAGCAGGAGGTGGGAAAACCAGCATGAAATGCAACTGGCACTTTAAAAATTGTGATGCACCAGCTCCTACCTGGCAGCTCTCCTTATGGATTCTCTTCTTGCAAAAGGGGATGAATATTCTAATTGCAAATGTTCTGTGGGCTCCTGGCTTGGGGACTTAAAAGCTGCTTAGTCATTGCCTCTTCACTTGCAGACCATACTCTCACTGTGCTGTGAGACAAAGACAAGTGTAGGGACACTTTAGGGACTCACCCATGTGGGCCCCAAAAATCAAGATTGTAAGGTTGCCGCCTTGAGCCAAAATTTGGCAGTCAACTAAGGGTTAATTGAGGAAGACTGGATGCCTACCACACTGAAATCAGTGTGTGCTCAGCCAAAGTCCTTGAAACTGTTTTGCTCCTCTTGAGCTAAAAAACAACTCTTAGACTAAGCATTTCTCCCTTAGCCTTAGGGGTGTGCTTGTTATTTTCTCCCACCTGTTCCTCTTTTATCTCTAATAAAAGACTGAAGTCAGTGAGGATGCAGGTCTGACTGCTCTGTCTGTCCTGCTCCCTGTTCTCTGCATTTCTGTCTCGTCCTTGGAGTCTCCGGTCGCAAGCACGACAGACAAGGTAAACGCCGTGACACTGAGGTCCGAGCAAATGCAGAAGACACTGGAGTGGTTGTTAGGAAGTCCAGATCCCCTGCCCACATCCTAAGTTGAAAGACTCTAATTGCACAGGGAAAGGACCTGGTGATTAAGCCATAGAATTGCAGGCTTAGAATCAACTAAATTCTTAAATTTCATTGCTAGAGAAATCTCAAACTGGGTAAACAAAATCTAGTAAACAAAAGTTGGCGATTGCTCAGCCCCAAAGTCCCAAGGAATTTCTAGACCTCCTCTCTATGATATCCTGATAAACGGTAAAACTGGCTGTAGGGACTGGGACCTTGATTCATGGCATTTGCTGACGCCTGTGGCCATTTCAAGCTGCAGAGTGTGTCACTGAATAGAGTTGGGAAGAGAGATACACGGTTGGTGCTCATACTCCTGCACCAACAGGAAGTGGGATGCTAAACAGCTAGTTATCTGTGGAGGATACTCTGACTAGGGAGATCCTTCCAGAGAGAGGACCCGAGGCTGCCAGATTGTCTGACCAAGGGTTTTCTTTTAGTTCCCAAGCAAAAAGTCTATATTATTGCTTATCAACATATTATTGAATCAGTGACCACTCTTAGTTTTTTCATAGAAAGAACATTCTATCCCCTTTTTCTCATTCTATCCTCTTCTCTATATGAGTTCTAAATTTAAATTATCATATTTCAATCTACAGTTACAATGTAAGGGTATTGGAAGTGATTAGGTTTTGCATTTATCTATAAGTTCTCAGATCATGAGTGTTATATCCAGGCCTATTTGAAAACATTCATCATCCAGATATCTTAAGTTTAGAGTTAGATGCAGTAACTGGATCAAGCACTAAGTTGTCACTCTTTGGGAAGGGGAGGAGTGCATGTGGATGTTTGTGTCACTATGTGCCATGCTGAGGCATGTGCAGAAGTTAATTTATGTGAGAAAAGATGTGTGTTGATGCTGAGTTACCGAAGTGTAGACTCCACTGATTGTCTCTAACAGTCATTCTCCCTCTTTTGCTAACAGTATTATAGTTGGATTTCTTTGGGGTCCTCATTTCTTTCCCATGGTCACCTATGCCATGAGATACACTTTCATCTTTTGCTCCAGGAAAATGTAGGTGAATCAGACCTGGCCAATCAGACCACCACTTTCCTCTAGAGCAGCAGTTCTCAACCTTTCACAGGGGTCACCTAAGACCATTGGAAAACACATATTTTCGATGGTCTTAGAAACCGAGACACCGCTCCTCTATCCGTCTCCAGGCCCACATGCAGATACGCCCACATACGAGTACCTGGCGACCCCTGTGAAAGGGTCATTCGACCCCCAAAGGGGTCGCAACCCACAGGTTGAGAACCGCTGCTCTAGAGAGTAATTTAATCTAGGCTGGGCCTGTGATCCCAGTCGGTCCAGGAAGAATGAAATCTAGGATTTTTGCCGGAGTTACTGGCAAGAGATATTTCCTCTTTTCTACTGGGTTTGAATTGTAGATGATAGAAGCCTGGAGATCCAGAAGCCACCATTTAGGGCCTTAAAATGATGCTGTATAATGGACGGCATGGTTGGAAGAAGTAAATTGATTTATTTTAGCCCATGAATCAAGACAAACATGAAGAAATTAGGTTACTTGAGTCAATAAGTTCTTTAGCCAATTTGGATTGGATTTTCTACCTCCTAAAATCATTTCAAGTGTTTCTCTTAGCTTATTTCAAACTAAAGACAAAAAATGTATACCAAATTATAGAAGTTTTATCTTTTAATACTTAGGCTTTCTCAGATTCCATTAGTCAGAACCTACTTCTTTAATTAAATGAAATGCTACCATTAAAAAATAAATCAAAGGGTTGTCCGAGTGGCTCAGTTGGTTAAAATTTGCTTAAGAGCATGAGCTCTGAGCAACAGGGTCGCTGGTTCCATTCCCATATGGGCCAGTGAGCTCCGCCCAAGCTGCACCGGAGCTGAGCAGCCACTGAGCTGCCAACAGGTGGCAGGATGGTTCAGCTGGTGAGAGCACATACTCCTAATGACAAGATTGCCTGTTTGATGGTGGCCTATGCCCACCTGCGGCTGGGGGTGAGGCACCTTGAGCTGAGCTGCCACCCAGATGGCTCAGTGGATAGAGCATGCACTCTTAACAGCAAGGTTGCTGGTTGGACTCCCACATGAAACAAAAATAAAAAATAAAAATAAAAATAAATCACATCTAGAAAAGATAGAATACTGTTGACTTTATTTCCTATCTGCTCCCTTTTCAATATCTCCAGAAAATTAATGCATAAAATAAACACTTCATATTTTATGTTAATGACATTAAATTGAAAATTTGAGCTTTCTACAGTAGCTGTTTCCTGTGACATTGCCCCAGCCCTGTCATCTATGATCAGAATTTCTGCTGCCATCAAGATCTTCTCTCTGCTGCGTTCCATTCAATTTTATTGACCCTCAGACCTGTCAGACCTCTTGTCTCTCCAGAAATCAAGATGATAAGCAGCTCATGTAATTAAATAATTTATATTATCATAATAGGAGAAGGAATGCTTTAGTAAAACATCCCTTTTGCCATAGCATATAGAAGCATTTTGGAAAAAGCTGACCTTTTGCTGTCCTTCAAATCAAAATTTTCCTAAAACTCCCACTTTGCCAAATTATTGTGACAACCTAATGACTTATTTTTAAGCCATAATTTAAATTAAATATGTCTTTAAAAACATGAGATTTTGATTATGACAAAGCTTTGCTTACGTAAGACAAATATCATTTGATACAGGAAAATTATAATCCATACATAAATTAATATATCTGTTTATTACATTTAATGATCTGTAACATAAAATAGTATATTTGATCTTTTATTGGACAAAGATGTTACATTTTCCTTTTCTCTTTTTCTTAAACAATGTGTTTATTTCATTTTATCTTCCCATTCTTTTATTCATGAGGAATGTTTTATTTCCCCACTTACATGAGGATCAAATAAATTCCCAGGTTGTTTCTTAAACCATCAGAACTCGGTGGTCTCAGAATGGCTATAATTTGAACAGAGGAAATTAGTCACCCAGATTTATAGTTTAGGAAAAATATGTAGGCACTGAATGGGATACACAAATACAGGGGACGTTTGTCCCTAATTTGTGCTAGAGATAGACTAGGACTCATTCAGAACTCAGAGGGCACTTCTCAGAGCATAGATAACATTCAGTAAAATATATTGAGTCCTTCTCCTGGAGACAGAAGTGGATTTATTCTGCCTGTTTTGTAAAATTTGCAAAAGAAGGACATTTTAATCACAATCAGTTAAAACCATGCTCCCTTTCTACTGTGCCCTGGAATTCTACTCTGCAGGCATTTGGGGGATTTAGCTAGGGGAACTGAATTGGGGGACATTTAGTCTGGGTTTGGTGACATAGATTTATGGAGTTTGTAGGCACTTCCATAGACAGTTGTTATTGCGAGCTGTCCCATTGTAGGAATGACTTCCAGGAATCCTCCCTTAGCACACTGTGCAGACCCACCCAACATCATGATACCAGGACACCAGTGACAAATTGGTGAATGACTGTTATCAGATTTGTCACTGCCTAGGGGATCTCAAAATGTCCTGAAATCCAATAGCTCCTGTATGAAAGAAACTTGGTAGAGTTTTCCCCAAATTTAATAACAATATTAAAATTGTACATGGACTTTATCAACAAGGAATAATGAAGCTAAAACTTTTCTAAAGTTTCATTAAGAATAAATAAGTTTAAATTAACTATCCCAGAGGAAAGCCTGAGTTAGCTTTTCATTCTCTGGATAAAAATTATATTCTGAAATGATTGTCCTGTGAAGACAGAATTAACAGGTATGCAGCTAAAAAGTGTAAGGCAGAATGTGCTACAGAGATGTATCAGGAAGCTTAGTTAAAATAATTTTGTTGATTTTCTGGATTGTGTGGTCTTTGTGGTGTTTCAGGCTTTGAGATTTATAATTTGTTGTGATTTCTAGTATCTTTCTAAATACTCACTTTCTTACCAAACTTTATATTCACAATTTTGTATTTTTCCTTAAAAAAAAAGCCCATCTCCTCAAATTGTACAAGCTTCAGGGCACACAAACCTGGATCCACACATGCCTTCAAAATAGCAATCAGGACAATTCTACTTGAATGCAAAGTAAAAAGTATTGTCTGTTATCCAGAAGTTTGCAAATATCCAGCTGATTTGCTAAATTAAAAAAAAACAAAAACAAAAAACTCTCTTCGTTCCAGGAACAAACACATTAGAACCTGATTTATGGCCTCTGCCAATTACCCAGGCAATGAAATCTCGTTTAAGGGTTCAATCCCACTAAAAATTAAAGTTTTAAATTACTCAGGTTATCATGGAAAATCATGTTCTGTCTCTTTGCCTCCTTATCATATGTTTCTTCTCATCTCAACACACAAGTTCTTCCTTTACATTTTTATTTAATATCTTTTGGGTAAGCATAAAACAGTCACTATCAATTTCTCACCAGTTCCTGCATATTCCTAAGTTGAAATTATTTTAGAGTAGTTATTCATGAGGCTTGCAAGTTGAAATGAAAAAGCACTAAAAATCAATTTCATTATAAGCTTTGCAGTAAAGAGATGTTGCATCAAAAAACTCGACTGGTTGGTAGGTGGTGTTTACTTATTTTATTTTGAAATGCTACAGCACAGCAGCTTTTAAAGCACTGAAAAACCCAGCTGGTGATTTTCTGAAATACATTCCCTGTACACAATCAGGGGAGTCTCAGCTTGACTGGGTGTTTGCACAGAATTCACTGGAAAGAATACATCTGTATTATTTCATGGCAGTGACTTCGCTTATAACATTATGCACTTCCCTTCTCATAGAGGATGATTCAGTTAACGATCCTGTTCCATGGCAGGCTGGATATTTTCCCTGGTGGGTATCAAAATAGTGAGACTAACAAACAGTTCTCAAAACCATGAGAACAGCTCAAAAATCAAAGTTTGCAGTATTTCATAAGCCAAAAGCCCAAGGTTTTAAAGCCATGCATACACACAAGCAGTGTCAAGTGGAGAACAGCAATTGACACTTGACAGTTTTAATAGCGAAGTGTTACTGACTTCTATGGGAAGCCACAGCTCTGCCCTAACCCCGTTAATGCCAACGAGTGAAGAGTCAAGGGCTAAATGGAGTCCCAAGCATACACTCTGTAGGTCTTGATATCAGGACAATTTAGTGGAAATTGCAAAGATACAGTAAATAGAATTCAAAGGAGACCCGTCATCCTCCCTTCCTTCGCCACTGGACTGGCTTCTTCACTTTCTAGCCCTCACTGTGACTCCTCATGTTGCAAGGTAGAGCCTAAGGGTATTTCCAGTATGGGAACCCCACCCTGCCCCCAATTTAAACAGTGTAGACTTTGTGGGTATTGGGATATCCGTGAGTGAAAAGAGGGCTGTTTACCAGCAGAATCCTAGGTGCCTTAACTTTGGAAGGTCTAGTGGACGGCAGGGTGGGGTCAGGAAGAGAAGGTACTCTCCAGTCCTAAAAGACAGGGTTTTCTTTTTCTCTGCCCAGCTTCAGAGGTGAAGTCTCGGGGGCTGGGGTCCGTGGTTTATGCCAACCGAAGAAGACCAAGCAGCAGGCCCCCGACCTGCCTTTGGCATAGTCTGAATGAATTCTCATGGATCTCATGTCCAATGACCACACCAACCAGATAGATGGCCAGATAGGGGGCTTCCATAGCGCAGTGCCTGTGGGCGTCGGGCAGGTAACATGACCTAAAGAAAATAGCAGCATGAGTGCCGTGCTAAACCATCAGTGCCGCTCACATTCAAGGTCAGGGTGACAGGAGTAAGTGATGAAGCTGTGGCAAACTGGAGTGCCCACCCTGTGCAAAGTGAGCAGCTGCCCCTCCACTCCAGCTGATGGCTGCCAGGCATCCTGCTTTTTCAAGGGAAATTGGAAATCTAGGTTGTTACGTGAAATATCTTGATTTTTAAAGTTTTGTCAATTAATTGAAACTTTAAAAAAACATTATGCTGGCTGATGCCATGCAGGTCAAGCAAAAAATAACTGCAAACTGGGGGTGGTTTGTGGGCCACCAGTTTGCAGTCTCTGCCAGATGCGCACCATGTTACGTGATCCTGACATCCCTGTGATTCTGTGCAGCAACTAGTCATTTCAAGAATCAAAGAATCTGGGTTTCCTATCTCTTTATATCAGATGGTGGAACTAACACTACCTGCTTCATAAATAATAGGCTCTAACAACAAAATGGGATTAGAATTCAAAGTCATATAATTATTATAATACATTGAATTTGAATTGAAGGCGACACTTTTGTTTTCCTTTTCATCTCAAAAGCTGGGTAGAAAGAGAACCCAATAGGATATAGGCCAAGCTATACACTATAGAGAACTCAGAAAGGTTAGAATGCTATAAAACATTTAGGTTGACAATACCCATGTGGCTGAGATTTCCAGGATAAGTTTTTAGGTAGGATAAATTATTCAATACTCTGATTTTTAGAATAGGTAATGTTAGCACCTAGAAAAAATAAATTAGATTAGATTTGGAAGTAAGAATAGGAAGTTCTATCTTTAGAAAGTCTGAAAGTGTGCCATGATTATATGAGCTATCACAATGTGATTTGACTCAGGGGAGAACCCAAAAAACTATATAGTACATTTACTTCATTTTAGAAATATAATAAGTGAATTTATTGGGAGAAAAATCATGGATTAATTTAAAGGAAATAACCGACAGGCTCTCTGCAGATAATTTAAAAATAACTCACTGGAAACTCAAAAAATGTGTGGCATGAGTTAAGAAGACCAGATTCCTGGAAAAAAATATTCTTCATGGCTGCTTGCAATGTCTAAAATAATGCAATGTCAAAGACACTATCGCTGAAAAGGGGTGCGGCATTCCCTCAAAAATGTAAAGATTACTAAGGGGAAGATGAGGTGAAAATAAAATTATATGAGGAAAAAATATACCAGCTAACCTTGAATTACTATGTCAATGATGTGTAGAAACACACACACACACACACACACACACACACACACACACACACAGTAAAACAGGAAATCTGAGTAAGTTGATGGATTGGTCAGTGTTAATCTGTCAGTATCCTCGTTGCGATATTGTACCATTGTTTTGCAAGACGTGTAGCAATGGGAAAACTGGGAAAAGGGCCCATGGGACCTCTGTATATTATTTTTTACAACTGTATATGAACCTACAACTATCTCAATATAAAATTTTAATGCAAATTTTACATAAAAATATAAAATATCAAGTTTTTTTTAAATATTAAAAGATAGGAATCTTGCTAGGTAGGCACTTAATAACCACAGTGTACAACCTGTACGGAGGAGAACAGAGAGAATGAATGAGTTGTCTGCTTCAGGCAGAGAAAGACATGAGGGAGCTTCTCATTCCGTATTGTCCTTGGAAAGAGAGAGGTGGCTGGCACAACATCAAATACTGGCAACTACATGCACAAGCCTCACGTTAGTTGCAGGTAATTCATGGTGGCTCAGAATCTCTGACTTGTGGCTGTTCGCCTATGAGCCTGAGGGCAGGCGTGCTGCCTGAATATCTTTGCACACCTATTGTACACCTATTGCCTAGGAGAGTACCTGGTACATAATAGCATTTTATACGTGCATATTTTTCTATTAAAAAAAATGAAGCAGTGAAAGCTTGAAGACTAGTGAAATGCCTCAGGAGGCAGTATAACTGTGATTAAGTAAATGGGCATTGAATTTCTTTTGCCTGGGTTTAAATTCTGACTTTGTCCCTAACAAGCTGGGCAAGTTATTGGAACTCTCTAATCCTTCAATTCCCACCCTTGAAATGAGGATGATGAGAGGAACACCACCTACTTCACAGGTTTTGGGAAGCTCAAAAAAGCTAATTCAACAAGAGTACATTAGCACAGAGCCTAGTACCCCGTAAATGCTGAGTGAACATTAGTTGTTACTATCCACAGGCAAGATCCCAGCATTAACTTTGAGAATTGTAGGCTAGTAATCTTTCTTCCATGTTGGGTACATTAGTTAAAAGTAGAATGATAGTAATCACTAGCAACTAAGATAAATAGAGCAAATGCAAGAAGATAATCCTTGCACATCTACTAGAGTTCCTCTTAAATACAATTGTTTATTAAATACTTATTAATAAATGGCAAATGCCTTACAAAGTATTTCACTTAACTCTAATAATAACCCTAAGAGGTCGGTACTATTATTATGCCCAGTTTACACATGAAGAAAGCAAGAGAGGTCAACTAGTTAGTCAACTAGCTATCGAAGTCAACCAGTTTGAAATTGGAAAAACAAAACTTTCAACCAGGGGCTGCCTTGAGAGCCCATGCTTCAACAGCCACATGACAGCTTCTCCTTTAGAGAGTTAAAGAAAAAGTGTCATCAAAGACCTAACCACCAAAGGACATACTATAGGGTATCAGGCAGTACATACTTTATTAGATAGGAAGCACCAGAAAGTATAAAAAGATGGTCCTAAGTACGTATTACTAGAAATTCTTTCTAATGGCTATCTAACTTGTGTAGACACAGTTTTATAAATAAAAGTAGCATGAATTAACTTCCTAACGCCTCAGTGATTCTAGAGAGAAGCAACTGAAATGATCAGGTAATTTCTGGAAGAATAAACAGAAAACTAATGACTTAGTTGCCTCTGTAAGAACCTGAGTGACTGGAATACAGAGAGGGTTAGAGACTTGTTCTTCACTCTATGAGCTTTCCTAATGTTTTTAACCATGGATGTATTTACAGAAAGAAATGACTAGAAAAAATAAAATGACCAGGGCTTGAAGAGCATATTTAGATATCTAGTCTGATACTATAGAAAACTAATGTCTCAAACAAAATACCCCTGAGTAGTTAGATAGAACTTGGCTTCAAAACAATATGGTATTTATGGATTTTCTTAATCTTGAATTATGTTAATTTTTAACTCTAGAGTTCTCATAATCTCATTACTAAATACCTTAGCAATTTTGATTTCTGTGTCATTTCAGTCTTTTGGTAGTCAAGTTTAATGAACATTTTAGAATCTGTTCTCAACTTTGTGTAGGTCTTTGCTTGTCTGGTATGATAGTAATAAATTTTGTGGTAGGGTAAGTAAAGGCCTCCCCAAAGGTGTGCATGTCCTGACCCCCAGAAGGCAAATTAATGGGGCTCCATGAGGCCATAAGGATGAGGGAGTATTTGTGGAGGCAGAGCTTACAGAATGGCCCTGATGCAATGAGTGCAGTGTTGGGACCCTGTGGGTAAGTGGGAAACCTGCACTTGCATCCCTGGGTGAGGACAGAGTTAGGATTTTCCCAAACAGCTACAACGGCCAGGGTGATGTGCCCAATTCATGATTCCATGCCTTAGCGGTGGCTCAGTCATCTGCAGAAAGCGAGTAGACTTCTTCCATTCAGACATGCAGTATAAGAGTAATTGATCCCCACAGTGGCCACGTGTCAGTATAACAGTACACAGGGAATCAGAACTCCTTCCTCCAACACATGGTTTTATGAAAGAATAAAATAGTCCTGATAGTGTATTTTACTTTCTGTGTCCCTTTAGTCCATCCTTCCTCCCAATGCCATTTGGTTCTTGAGCCCAGTAGATGGATTGTGAAACATTTCTAAGAACCTATTTGACACATCTGAGTTTTAACTTCCTTTACCATGAGCTTTTGTGAGTATAAGCAATTTTAAATGTTCCAAACACTGTATTCAGTTTAGAGCAATTTACTGGTAATCACTTAAATCTATCTTCTCTTACAAATTAAAAGTGGAAAGAAGGGAGTGTTTCTAAGTAGAATTACAATTCACGGGTAAAACAATTAACATTTGTAAGGTGCAAACATGAAGAGTTAAGTTTCATGTAGACTGACTAATAGAATCATTTCTATTTCACTGTCTTGACTTCTCAAACAAATTTACTCAACTTTAAAAACAAAATGGAAAAAGTTAGTGATCATAACTCATTTAAAAGCAGGTTAAATATGTTATGATTAAATCGGATTAAGTCTTACTATACTTTAGGAGATAATTCAGAGAAATACTTGTATACACCATAGGACTGTTAAAACTCATCTTGTACTTATTGCGCTCCAATTCATTACCCTATTATCTTCATTTTACAGTTCTCTACACTTAAATATATGATTCACAATTATTAAAAGATGATACCTAAAAATAAGAATTAGATAAGCTTATGATATGGTCAGTAAATCAAATTAAGTTGACTCTAGATTAAAGATAATGGGAGAAAACTATTCTTACCAAGAGATGATGAATCAACAATGTTAAGTACTTAATACTTTCTGTTGTCACTTACAGAGTATTTGTACCCTACAAGTAAGACTTAGACTGACCCTTAACCTTGGCCGTAGTTATGTGAGATCCGAACTTTTGCTCTTCCTAACTTGTGTTCTATATCTCTGGGTGTTGGGGTGTGGGGAGGTATCTTGCTAAGGACTCCTTCTGCTCTATGAGTTGCCTTCCCTGGACACTGTTGGGTTGCAAGCATGAGCAGCCAGCCTAAGCTGGGCGTTTACACCACCTCACCTCTCTGCTAAAGGGATTCCAAGAGATGGGCAAGTAACTCAAGATGAGCCCATCGAAACCTTCCCGAGGAGCTGAGGTTTCCTTCCTTCATGGTGATGAAACTGGAGAGGAAGCGAACTTCGCATTGGACTTCCGCTCCCTCCAGTGCCTGAAACTGCCCTCGTCGAGAGCACCCATACCTTCAGGTGGCCAAAGAGAATTGTCACTTTTCTCTTCTTCTCTTCCTTGACCTCGCAGTGACAGTCACAGCAGTTGACCACCTACTTCAGCGGTCATTTCTTCTAAGGCTTCTTGGCTGACTCTTCCTTCTCAGCTGCTCTAAATGTTGAGGACCGTGGGGTTCTTTCCTAGGCACCCCTCTCTTTTCTATCCACACTCCTGCCCTCGAGGTTACTATATAGACCCTGGGGTTAAATGCCGTCTGTATAATAATAGGGCCCAAATATCTATGTCTCCAAGTCCATCTTTTCACTTTTGCCTATTTGACATCCATCCTTCTTAGATATCTTTGGAATCTCAGACCCACCATGAAGGAGCATAATTTGTGATTCTCACATTCTACCCATTCCCCAACCTAAACTATCTGCTTCCTGCTCCGTTTTTTCCACCTGAGTAAATAAAACCACCATCAACCCCGACCTAGTTAGTAGCATTGAAAACACAGGCATCATCCCTAACTCGTCTCATTACCTCAGCTTCCAAATCAACAAGGCTTGTTCATGTACCTCCAAACATACTCCAGGTCCACTCACTCCTCTCTATCTCCATTATTACCACCGTGTCCAAGACACCATCATCTCTTAGCTAGATCACTGCAGCTCCTTCCCGACTGGTCACTCCACTCTGCTCTCTCTGTAGAATCACTTCCTACCACAGCATCATCTGGCTCCTGTCATTCAGATTTAGTTTAAATTTTACATCCTCAGAGGAATTTTCCATGGCCTGTCATCATCAGATAGTCAACCCATCCAATTTTAATTTTTCATCTCTCTCCCTCTCTCTCTCTCTCTGCGTGTGTGCATGTGTGTCCCGCTCCCTTCTTAATTTACAATTTCCCACAATTGGAATCTGTGTTCCGTGTCTTGGTCACCATTGCCCCAGCACCTCGTGCAGACTACAACTATTTAATGACTCATTGAAGGAGTAATTATGCTCCCTGGAGCTTCTCTGAATAATTTTAAAACACTTTAAGTTCCCTGCCACCCTGATTCTCCATGTACGATCCTCCAAGTATTTTATAAAGCCCTCCATGCTTTCATACTGAGTCACCAACCTTGCTCCCTCGTAAACATACTGAGCTGTTTCTAAGACGCACCAAAGTTTACAAAACTGAGGTCTTTATCTTTTACTTATTGATTTGAAAATCTCTTTATGCATTAAGATACTAGTTTTTGTCTACCAAGTTGCCAATTTTTTTTTCCTACTTTGTTATTTGTACTTTAAAATTGTTAATGGGCTCTAATGTTTTTTTTTATTTATCTAGTACTGTATAGAAGTTTAAAATTTTATATTACTGTCTTTATTGTTAGCTATGCTTAGAAATATTTTTCCGTCCCAAAGAGTATATGAATATTGGTCTATTATTCTCTGGTACATTTTTTTTGGGAAATTGTTTTCAATTCATTCCTTTGAAACTTGCTTCACTCTCAGGTGAGAAGTAAGGATTCAAATTTATTGTCTTTCAAATGATAAGCCAGTTGCCCCAATACCAGTTATGCATAAGCCCATCCTTTTGCTAACAATGTGAACTTGAGGTAGTATGTATGGCAGTGAAAAAGATGGCCTTGACTTCAGACAGCATGGGTTAAAACCAGGCTGGTCCTCTTATGTACATGTTGTCTAATGTGTCTTAAAGCTCAATCTCTTCATCTGCAACAATGGGCGAATAGTTGTATCTACCTGAAAAGGTCGTGGCAAGAATAAGATGAGATAATTGTAAAATAGGCAGCGTGATTTCTGGCATGTGGTAAGCTTCATTACACGTTTATCACTGTTAGTATTACTGCCTTTATATTCATCTATGTAGTATCTGTGAGGGTAACGCCCCATGGCCATTTTTTCCCTCAAGTTTTTTGTTTCTTAATTTAGCCTTTCAACTTCAAATGGAATTTTGGTCGTCATTGCATTGAATGTATAGATTAAATTACAGAATCATCACATTTATAACATGCAGTCTTCTCATTCAGGAGCACAGTATATCTCTCATTTTGCAAGTCTTTTTAAAAGAGCTGTGCTTTTTTTTTTCCGTTCTTATTAAGCTTATTCTTAGGCCATACACATATTAATTATTCATTGCTTTTTGATATATGTTAATTGCTTTTTGGATAGGCTCTCTTTTCTCGTTATGTTATCTAATTGGTTAGTTGTACTTAGAATCCTATCATTATTTAAAGATTTTACTCTGAATATGTGATCATACCCCTTCTTTACTTATATATCTCTCTTTTCTCTCTTCTTTTATTAGTCAAACTTGTACAATCTTTGTCTATCTTACTCGCCTTTTAAAGATTTTACCTATCAATTCTATTTTTGTTTTGTCTATTTTATTATTGCTGTTTTTAATTTAATTTATTTTTCTTTATAAACTTCTTAATTCTTCCTGCTTTTATTTTTTGTTTATATTTGAGGGGGGAGGTGGGTCAACTTTTTAGTTGTGTACATTATTTATTTAAAATATAGCTCTGCTTGGGCCGGCCAAGTGACGCGTTGGTTAGGAGCTGGCTTGGGACGCCAACTGTGAGCAGCAGGGCCCCAGTTTGAATCCCACATGAGGACCAGTGACGCTGCCCTCTATAGCTAAGATGATGAACAACAGTTCAACCTGGAGCTGGGCTGCCGTGAGTCACCAGCGACAGTGTAGGCTGCTGTCGGGCTGCAGTGGGCTGTCATAAGCTACTGTGAGTGGCCGGCAGCCAGTGTGAGCTGCCAAGAGCCGCCATGAGTGGCCGTCCAGTGGCCGGCGACCTATCTGCCTCACCCGGGAAGAGCACAATGATGATGCCAACTTGGGCCAATGAAGCGACGACCTCCACAACTAGACTGAAGAACAAAAGGTCAGCACCTTGTCTATTCCCCTCCCCCAATTTCCCAATAAAAATCTTAAAAAAAAATAAAATAAAATATAGCTCTGCTTACATCCCACAGAATGTTTTCACTTGGGGTGTTCTCATTGCTAGTTTCCAAATTGTCAGGACTTTCATTGTTGGTAACTCTAGGCTAGAAAATTCAACATTCCCATGGAAAACAACTCAAGAACAAGAACCTCCTTAAAATGTAATCTATTGAATTATTGAAATCCACATATATTCATGCCCTGCTCTACTTAATAGTTTCAGTTTTTACGTTTAATCCTCTCATCCTTCTGGAATTTAGGTTTTTAGGTGAGTATTTGTTGTCTCTTGCTGTGTAACAAACTACCATAACTCAGTGGCTTGATACAGCACACACTTATTATTTCACAGTGTCCATGGGTCAGAAGACCAAGCCTGGCTAAACTAGGTCATCTGTTCAGGTTCTCATGAAGCAGACATTAGGTGTCAGCCAGGCTGGGATCCTTCTAGAGTTTGGGGTTCCTTTCCAAGGTTACATAGTTGTTGGTAGAATTCACTTTCTTGTAATTATACAATAGAACTAATAGCCCTCTTCCTTACTGTCAGCTCAGAGTTGCTCTCAACTCAGAGGTGCCTGCGATTCCTTTGCTATGTGGCCCCCTTGGAGGCCCTTTCACAGGAAGGAGGTTTGCTTCTGCAAGGACAGCAGAAGGCTCTGACATCTAAACTCTCTGTTAGAATGTTCACCTGATTAAGTCAGGCCCACCCAGGGCACTTTCCTTTTTGATTAAAGTCAGCTGAGTAGCAACTTTAATCACATCTGCAAAATCTATTCATTTTTTCCATCTAATCTAATCTAATGTAATCACAGCAGTGACACCCATCATACTCACTGGTCTTGTCCATAGTCAGTTGGTGGGGATTATACGGGAAGTATACATACACTGTGGCAGCAGCAATGTTTAATATCTGCTAGGGTTAGTTCTACCGAATTATTCGGGTTTGTGTGTTTGTTTTTTTAAGATTTTTTATGTTTTATCCTTACTTTAAAATTTTTCTATGTAAAGTTTAGGAACAAGTTGTCTAGATAAAAGTGAATCTCTTGTATTGGAACGATATTAAATTAGCAAATTAACTTAGAAGAAACTAATTTGAATCCTAATCAAGTGTAAAATATGTCCTTCTATGAACTCAAGTGTTCTATATGTGATCTTCTTTGTGTTTGAATTTTTTCTTCACATAGGCATTACAAATTTGTGAGGAAAAAAAAAGTAGGTTTGGAACTTTAATTTTTTTGAAACTGTTCCAATAACATTGGAGTTATCTTTTTAAAAAGGTTTTATGAAATTCCTGTAAAATTGCCTGGGCCTGGTAATGTTTTTAGAAGATCACACTTTGACAACTGCTATTTCTTCTCGGAAATTGGTCTGTGTACATATTCTATCTTTTTTATGGTAATTTATTCACTTCATCTAGGTTTTTCAATTTATTTGCATAGGGTTGAGCAGAGTAATCTCAGAATTCTTGAATGTTCTCCTTTCTGGGGATACTTTCCTACTGCCATTTATTATCTATGTAGTTACACTTTCCCTATGTTTTTCTTTAAGTTAACTCGTTTATGCACTCTTATATTTTTCCTCAGAGATTCAGGCTTTGGATTTATTTATCAGTTCTATTTTTCTAGTTTTAAAATTTATTAATTCTGCTTTTATATTTAGTAACATTTCCTTCTGTTTTCTTTCAGTTTATTTTGTTTTTGTTTTTTCATTTTCAAACCTTTTAAGTTGATAGCTTAATTCATTTATTTTTATTTCCTCTTTTTTAAGTAATATAAATATTTAGGGCTTTGGCCTTTTTTGAGCAGTTATATAGTGTTTTCATCGTCATTATAGTTTAAAAAGAACTCTACAGTTTCAGTTTATGGCTGTTCTTTGACCTATGACTCAGGTTGTTTAAGAATTTTTAAATTATCAGATGATAATTTTTATTTTACTTTCTGATTTATTTCTACTTTATTTTATTATAATCAAAGATTGATTATTACTCTGTGGTCTAATTATAATAAATTTTCATAACTTTTCCATGTATTTGAAAGCAAAGTATATTTTATATTTTAAGGAACAGAGTCCAACACGCATGAATTGAATATTTTTAAATAAAGTTTTAAGACCTTAGCCTCCTGCATTTATGCATTTTGTTCATTTTTCGTAGTAATTTCTATCATTTGTGCTTTATGAATGTTACTGATATTTTGATTGGTGCATAGATTTTCATAACTTTTATATTTTCATTGTCAAATATCCCCTTTGACATTATGAAGGACATTTGTTATAGTATAATGCCTTTTATCCTGATTCCACTTTACCTGATATTGACATCTTAAGACCTACTTTAATTTCAACTCTTCCAAAAGTTTTAGATGTGTCCCTTGCATACAGAACAAAATTAAGATTTGCTTTGGTCTCTAATCTGAAAAAAAATTTTTAATAGGTGAGTTAAACTATTTACCTTTATTGATATAATAGGTATGTTTGGCCTTGGTTCTGTCATATTGTTCTATGTTATGTTATCTGATGACAGTTATTTTTAAAAGTCTTTTCAGTGTAATTTGTTTGCTTTTATGTGTATGTAGTTTTTTTATATTTACAAAGGCCTATATTTTTATTTCTTTATTTACCTTTATTTCTTTGAGCACTACTAGCTCCCTGTTAGGATCAATGACAATTTTAGACTATTTTCTCCTTTCCTTGTTTCCTTTTGTCCCTCTGTGCCCCATTATGAATCGATAAAATTATGTTTTTTTAGTGCTTGTTAAATCTTCTTTTACTCTCAGTAATTGACTATCAACTTTAAATAATACCCTTGACTTCCCAATACCATAGATGGGGCCATCTCCCTCTTTCTCCCCCTGACTTTCCTAATTTAGTTAGCTACTTAATTTCTAAATTACGAGGACATTCAAGTTTTATTTCTGTGATCCTGATCTCCTTACTTTTGCATTCTTAGTTCTAAAGTTACATATATTTAAGTTTCAGTGCAAATTCTTTTGCTATAGCTTCCTTAGTCTTGCTTGGTTGATGAAGTTTATTCTCCAATAATTTCCCCAATTAGGGCTCATGGGCATTCTTGTTCCTTGAATTCTTAGGTACTCAAACTGCTTTTCAAGGCTTTGAATGACAATTTTGTTGGATATAAAATTGTTAGCTTAGTAACTTTTACTAGGCTATGTCTTGGTATTGACCATTTTAGGTCAATTTTCCATGAGCCAGTGTATACTCTTTCAATGGACTGATTCAAAAACATTTTTTTAACCTTAGATGATTTTTTGTATTCTTTTCCACTGATCGGGTCTTCTTTAAAGACTCCAGCTATGTATACATTAGATTTTCTTTGCCTTATTTCTCAATTGTTTTCTCTCTAATTCTTTTTAACTCCTTAAAATTTTTAAAAAATACTTTTCTAATTTCCGTTCTCTCTTTCCCTTATATCCTCATGAATTTTCCACTGTGTTTACTATCCTTTGTTTTCACACAATTCATTTTAATTTCTGTAATGACTTTATCTTTTTTCTTCTATTTTTGAGTTCTGCCATATCATATTTTATTTATTTCTGTTGTTTCAAAATACTCATATATATACTTCTTTGTGGTTTCTTCTCACATGAATAATTGTTTCTTCTAACATTTTTAAAAATATTAATTATGAAGTGCTTAGTACCAAATATCAGCTATTCCCTGGCATCAATTTTTTGGAGGGTGTTCAGTTCTTTATTGATATTGCTACTCACTTTTATCTTTTTTCCATAGTATCTTTTTATCAATACTTTGTCAGTTTCTTTTTCTGATCAATGATTTGTAATGACTGATATTTTCTTGTACTGGCTATTTGTAGTTGTTTCTTATGGAAGGATTCATAGCATTGCTATTAAAATTGGTTCAACTACACTGTCAAGGATACCTTACTTTCATTTAACACTGTGCAATTAACAGAGCATTTTGGACACATGCTCTTATTTTTATTTTTATCCTTCCAATACTCTGTGAACTAGATAGGGTAATAATTATACCTATTTTTCAGATGATGAGAATTGGGATCAAACAGATTACAAAACTTTTCTGAGTAGTAGGTGATTAGAACCTGGTCTCCAAGTCTAGACTTCACTACCAAATATATCAAAACTAATACCTTCTTTGCATAGGTATTTTTGGTTTAGGTCCTCCTAGCCCATCTTAAAATTGGCATAAGTTTTGTTATTGTTATGAAATGACTAGGTAAAAGAATCCTCGTACATTTATTGTTCATTTCCTGTTTATAGGAACTTTAGAATTTGAGATGATCTTAAGAAAATATTGCATCCATTTCCTGTTCAATGGGTAGTTAGCTGGTTATTTAATGTCAAGGATCTCAGTTTTTTGGTTTTTTTAATCTTTGAAGTGCCGAGGCTTAAACCCAAGTATCTAAAACTAACATTTAAAGAGACTAACTCTCAATATCTACTGATTTGAGACAAAATCATGACATCTGAATCAAACACAAAATTGAATCACAAGATGACACTTTCATAACCACACCTTTCTGCAGGAAACATAAATACAATTTCCTTATGGGAGGAGATGGCGTGGGAAAGACAGTAGGACACTCTACAGACCCCCTTATGTGTCATCGGCAGCCTGATTCTCCCTGCAAGCAGTTCAGTTTTACTCAGCATCTCCAGGTAAGACAAACTGAAACGAAGATCCAACATAATTCCGCGGGGACAAAAAATTGAAAGGCTGTTCTTCCTCCCTTTTTTCTACATTTTGTTTCCCTTCTCCATCTGTGCCTCTTCCTTCATTCCTTTCTTTGATGTAACGTTGACCACTATTGCATTTCTTTGACTCAATACACAGTTTGAGCCTACTACATGCCAACACAGTGTTAAGCCTGAAATTAGTGCTTGAAAAATAACTCTTACTGAAAGTTTTAACCGTTTGTTCTAGTCTGATGGAAAAAAAGCTATGGAAATTTAATCAGTATAATGGGGAGGCTGTCATACTATAGCTTATTGTTATCTTCAATCTGGAAATGTAACAACAAACATACTTTGTGGTTTGCATCGTTTTTATTTATTACATATCATTTTCTCCTTCAGCCAGATTTGTGGCTTATAAAAATAACCAAATATTTGCTTACAAATTGTTATAATGAAAATCTGTAGCCTGCTGCAGTAAGATTCATGGTCGTGATAACCTTGAAAGCATTTGTTTGCATTTGGAGTATGGGGGAATAATTTAAATTTTAAATTTTTGCATAAATTATTTATATGTTGTGTCCAAGATGCAGTGCAATTACGACAACATTTTTTAGAAGGGAAGCAGAAGTTTAAAATTTATAAATACCTCTTTACATTTTGGCGGCCCTAGATATAGTTTTCTAGGAAGCTGTATTTTTGTTGTTTGAATAGCAGTTAGCTGTTTTCACGCTCTCTAACAGATGGAACCAAAGCATTGTGAACATTTTTATTAAAACAGCAAATGAAGCTATGAAAGGAGTGTCACACTGCCAAGTATTCATCTTGCAAATTAAATTCTACAACTTAGCAGGTGGTTTAAGTTCCCTTTAGAAATTTAAAATCAGTTTATTTCATCTCTCTGTGGTTTACCAGGGATCCAGGTTCACTGCTGCGTTGACTTACACAGAATCTCCAGGTTTAATAGAGCTGGCAGTTGGGAAAATATTTGCCAACTCTCACTCGGAACGGCTCATGATTGTCACGTTCAGATGGTTGGGTCTTCAATTTCCTTCACTGTTAAAGTCTATTGTTTTTTTCAGGAGTCCATTTGCAAGGCCCTAATGGATCCAGAAATGTCAAGCCCACATTCAATATGTTTTTTGACCATTTTGATACGTTATCACTTAGTGTACTGGAACAAGTTTATAGAAAACTCCAATATTGGGCTTATTGCTATAATTGCTATAGACTGAAAGTTTATGTTTCCCCAAAATTCGTTATGTTGAATCCTGATCTCCAAGGTGGTGGTATTTGGAGGCGGGGCCTTTAGGACATGATTCTGTCATGATATGGGATTAAGTGCCCTTATAAAAGGAACTCCAGAGAGCATTTTCTCTGCTTTTGCACCATGTGAGGATACACTGAGAACGTGTCACCTGTGGGGCCGGCGAGTGGCGCGATGGTTAAGAACTGGCTTGGGACGCCAGAGGGCCCCNCCCGGTTTGGATCCCACATATGAGGGCCAGTGACACTGCCCTCTACAGCTAAGATGCTGAACAACAGCTCAACCTGGAGCTGGGCTGCCATGAGTCTCTGGCGACTGCATAGGCTGCAGCCCCTGTGGCAGTGGGTGGCCAAGGGCTACCGTGTGTAGCCAGCAGCCAGCGTGAGCGGCCAGCAGCCGCAGTGAGCGGCCATCCAGAAGCCGGCGACTGATGGTATCAACTTGGGCCAGTGAAGCAACGTCCTCCACAACTAGACTGAAGAACAAAAAACGACAGCAACTTGTCTGTTCCCCCACCCCAATTCCCCAGCTCTGTTCCCATCCCCCCCAATTCCCCAATAAAAATCTTTAAAAAAAAAAAAGAAGGTGTCACCTGTGAACCAATAAGCAGATCCTCACCAAACACTAAACCTCTGGCACCTTGACATTGGGCTTCCCAGCCTTTAGACCTGGGACAAATGAATTCCTATTGTTTATAAGCCACCCAGTTTACAATATTCTGTTATAGTAGCCTGAAGTCCTTCTAGTTTAGAGAATGGAAGTGAAGTTAATTGGCACTTCCATGTCTCTACAGGACTGTATTAATAAACTGTTGTAAATCAGATACTTTAAAGAGCTACCTTTAGAGGTCATTTCAGAGGTGATGAAGTAGAGCTACCGATACTGCTTCTAATATCATTGCCATAAAATTAATTTCACGAAAACATCATTTTTTCCTTCAAAGAAGCTTCCAATGTTTTTCCACTACCTACAGAATGAAACTTAGACTCCTCATTCATTCATATACTTCTATTTTGCCCCCAAACTCTTTTGGCAGCTACTTCTCAACATAGCCTCTTGTTCCAGGTAAACCGGTCTATTTATTTATTGTCTCCCAAGCAAGCTGGTCCTACGTTTCCTACCGGTCTGTTTACCTGAGTCACTGTACCTTTCTTCTCCTCTTTGATTGTCTAAGTCCTTTTCCCTAAAGGCACAACTTACAACATAGGAAAACCCTCTTTACCTCTCCTGAATCACTCTTCTTTTTTAAGCCTTTCTAGCACCACCATTACATGGTAGCTTGTTATGTTCTTAATTTTCCATGAATACATTCTATCTCCCCAATAAGAATGTAAGCTTCTGAGGATAGAGATGCCATTTTACACACTGAATTCCCAGTACCTCAGTACCCAGGACATAGCAGTCAGCAATGTGTGTTGATCTTGGTAACCTAACAAAGATTTCTCTAGGCTTTATCATGAAATACACAGCACAGTTAAGGTTAGCTCATTGGCCTTGGGGTTTTAACGATAGCTCAGGTTTTGCTTACCCAAATTGCTTTCTCATTTCCCTTCCTCTGGCTTTTAGGGACTCCACCCTCACTCTATGTGATTGTCAATTTTAGTGCTCAATTTGTCAGAACAAGCTAGTAAACAACCTCAGGGTATTAATAAGTTCAAAGAAAAATTGAATTCTCATTCACACCAAATGGTGTTGGAAAAATTAGTTAAAAAAGAATGAAGTTGAACCACTACCTTACACCATATAGAAAAATTCATTCAAAATGGACCATAAGCCTAAATGTAATCAGTAAATGTAAAATATAAGTGTAAGATGTAAATGTAAAATATACATGTTAAATGTAAAAGCTAAAATTATGAAACTCTTAACATAGGACTAAATCTTCTTGACCTTGGGTTTCTTATATATGACATAAACAACAAATGGTTTCTTGTATGTGATGCAAACAACAACAGAAAATAGATAACTTGGACTTCATTAAGGTGAAATACTTTAAAGCTTCAAAGGATACCATCAAGGAAGTAAAAAGACCGAATAAGGAATGTGAGAACATATTTGCAAATTATATATATGACAAGGGACGTGTATCCAGAATATATAAACAACTGTTACAACTCAACAATAATAAGACAACCCAATTAAAAAATGGGCTAAGGATTTGAATAAACATTTCTCCAGAGAAGATGTACAAATGACTAATGAGCACATGAAAAGATGTTCAACATCATTAGTCATTAGGGAAATACGAACCAAAATCAAAACAAGGTACCCACAAAGATAGCTAAATTTCAAGGACAGAAATTGAGAAGTGTTGATAGAGAAATTAAAACCGTTTTATATTGCTGGTGGGAATGTAAAATGGTGCAGGTGCTTTGGGAAACAGTTCAGCATTTCCTCAAAAAGGTAAACAGTGTTACCACATGATGTAGCGATCCCACTCCTAGGTGTATACGCAAAAGAAATGAAAACATGTCCACACACCAACCTGTAAACAAATGTTATTGCAGGATTATTCACAATAACCAAAAAGTGGAGACAACCAAAATGTCCATTAATTTTGATGAATGGATAAACAAAATGTAAATCTATTCAATGGTATATTATTCAGCCATAAAAGGGAGTGAAGTTCTGAAACATGCTACAACTTGGATGAACCTTGAAAATAATACACTAAGTGAAAGAAGCCAGACACAAAAGGCCACATATTGTATGAAACATCCAGAATGGGCAAATCCGTAGAGACAGAAACTAGATTAGCAGTGGGAAGGGGATGGAGGGAGGGGACATGGGGAGTGACTGCTAATGGATATAGGGTTTCTTTTCGGAGTGATGAAAATGTGCTGGAATTGGATAGTGGTGGTAGTCGTACAACTCGGTGAATACACTAAAACCCCTGAATTGTACAGAGTCTGGATTTACTATCTGTGAATTATATCTCGATATAGCTATTTTTAAAATAATAACCATCACTTTGCTCACTCATTGGTCAAAGAAAGTCACATGTCCATGAGTTACTCCTATAGGACAGGGAAGTGTAATTGTACCATGTGCCCGGAAGGAAAGTGCAAATATTTGGTGAGCAGTATTAGTAATTACAAAAGGTGCCCTCAGTCTCTAACCACGCAGGTAGGCATGAGCCTCAGAGTAGGCTAATCATGATTCTACACCCTCCTGGTTATAATCGCTGGTCCAGCTGGGCCTGTAACATAAGCAGGGCCAATCAGTCCATTTATGGGGTGGATGGATGTTAGAGGCAGAAAAATCTGGGATTACTAAGTAGGAGGATGGAGGTCCGGGACGATCAGACGCCACACTATAAGGTACCAGTCTTGTGGAGACAGCGTGCATCCAGCTGTGACTTTTCAACCCCTAAATTTTCAAGATGCAGAATTCTGATGAGTCATTAACAGCAAAATGGAATTTTAATCTCATAATCCTTGGCCCAGCATGTATCTCACAAGTTTTCTGTGAAATCCTGACAGCATTTCTTGTTGCCACCCCCTGGAATCTGCTGCCTTTCCCACACTGATCCCAAGGCCTCAATGGAAGGCTTCTCTCTCTGCTCGGGCTCTCCGCCTCCCCCTTACCTACGGCCTCAGGGTGGTAGTAAAATATGGACTAGGCCTGAGTGGGCTTTTCACATGAGCAAGCAATGGTTCTGCAGTAACCAGCTGATCATGTCACTGCTACTTGCAGCTATCTGTTGGCCAGTGATGCCCTTAGCATCATTCCACCTCTCTTGCTGTCCCCCACCACCCTTCCTCAGTGCCCTGGGTCCAGCCATGCTGCGTTCCTGGGCATTCCCTAGACTTGCTAGGATCTCTCAGCCTGGTGAATTTAGCATATGGTTCCCTCTGCTAAGAATACTCATTCTGGTGTCCTCATGCTTCAAAACAGGTCTTACAGTACCCTCAGAACCTCTGAGCAGATCAGGGCTCCTCTCCACCTGTCCCTTCTCCACAAACTCCCCACCTTAGGTCGAGGAATAGCCTTAAGATTGGCCAACTCCACTGATCACTGTAAGACAGCGGTTCTCAACCTGTGGGTTGCAACCCCTTTGGGGTTTGAACAACCCTTTCACATGGGACACCTAAGACCATCAGAAAACCAAAAGATATTTACATTACGATTCATAACAGTAGCAAAATGACAGTTATAGAGTAGCAACGAAAATAATTTTATGGTTGGGGGTCACCACAACATGAGGAACTGTATTAAGGGGTTGCGGCATTAGGAAGGTTGAGAACCGCTGCTGTAAGAGGAAAGGAGCTTTTCCCTGGGCTCGGCGAGGGGTCGAGAGGGGAATCCACATGAGCAGTCCTCGTGGCTTCCTGATGTGCTGCTGCAGGGGTGTGGTGAGCTCTGACTGGTCCTGCAGCCCCAGCCTGAGGTGGCCTGAGGCAGGTGGGGGATGGACAGGTGAAGGATAGGGCGGGAGGAGGCACAGGACTTAGGCTTTTCTGTTATAGGCAACTCGGCCTGCATAACCCCATGGTCTGTCCTAACTCACTCGTTTCAGCTGATCTAAGGCCAGTGCTGATGGTGAGGTTCTGTGCATGCATGTCTCTGTGGGACTTTGAAAGAAGGGACTACTGGTTTAAAAAGGATTTGGTAATCCAGGACACCCTGTCCCAGCCACCTGCGTCTCTCTGTGGAAATGTATAGTGACATTTCCCCATTTGATGTGTCCACCTTCCTCTGGGAGGCTGTTGGGGGCTCCCAGGCTGAGTTGAATATTCCATAAGACTTTGTTCTTACATCTGATAAAGCGCATTAGATTTTTTAGATTATTCTTTAAGTCATGTGTTTCTCCATCAGATAGGGATCTTCTTGAGAGAAGTGAACATATCATTCATCTTTGTGTCCTCAGTAGGTAACATGGGTCTTGTCTCCTGGTATTTTATCAATCTGCATTTAATATGAATCAGTGCTCTGCAGTGCCTTAACTCTTGTCCAGTCTTTGTCACATGATTGCAATTGATCGTAAACTATCTTGCCTTGTCCTGTAATAAGTGAGCATTTACAAGTCTCATTCCCCATTCAGAAATCAAACTCTGCCCATATAGATGTCACTTTCGGTCCCTGTCTTAGCCCCTTTCCAGGCGGTCTCCATAGCCACTCACATCTGCAGTCTGCTCTTTCCTGCCTCAAAATTACATTAGAAGGTAACTGAATTGGCATATTAACTTTCTCATCCAAGGAGTCAGGAGGGGGGGGAAATATTGAAGCCTGAAACAGAGTTTCTAATGAGTCCATGAACCCATGTAGGAGAGCCCCATACGTAACTGGGGGCTATACCCTAATGGGCTGCTTCTGCTCGGGTTTCTAGGATGCCTGTGTCCTGGCCAACACCTCCCCCACACAGATGCCCACTCACATCCGCAGCCATAACCACACTGGTCAAAGACTTGGCTCCCCACGGGAGCCCAGAGTGTCTCCTGCCAGCAGCTGGGATCTGCACATTACTTTGTTCCCGCCAGCCCTTCTCCCAGGGGATTGGGCCCAGCCTGCCCTTCCTCGTTTGGGTGACTCAAGTGACATAGAAGACCTAGCCAGTGCCTAAAATATAGTCGGCAGTTATCATTTCACTTCTCTGTTTAACCTCACGATCACGTGGGGCTCCCCTTTAGGTCTGGCAGGCCAGTGCCCATCTGGACGCTCCCCGAGACTCCCCACGGCTCACTTCTCTCACCTTCTCTGGGAAGCCTTTCTCTTGTGCTGCATTAAATCCTGACCATCCACCTCTACTTTACACCAGTTTCTACAAGAAACACCACCAAATCACACATTTTGTGATTTTCTGTGGATCTCTGTTCGCTCTGGGAAAATGGGGGTCTCCAACACAGCCTGTACTATCTGTTTCTGTGTGCCTTTTCACCCCGTGGTGTCCTCCTAGGTGACCTAACCTGCTGAATACAGCCCCAAGGACACGTGTCTGGTGCTCATAACAGCAAGCAGTACCTCCACCAGGAGTTTCGGTTTAAAAAGTTTCCTCCTCATTATATCTGTTCTGGACGCAGTTACTAGTATGACTTCGCACTGTGTGTGAAAACAGTTCCTTCTCTATAAATCCCTCCACTTCCCACCCATTTAACCACCCATCCCCCAAGAGCAAGACACCCCTTTTTTTGTTTCTGGAAATCATTCTCTAACGGGCCTGCATCTGCTATGCCCCGGCTATTTGGGCCTGTTCCCTGAGAGTCCATCTCCCTTCCCCCAGCTGATCCTGCGTTGTTTACCACAAACCCTGGCTTTGGGAAAACCTTAACAATTGACTAGGACAGTAAAGCTTTTTGGTTTCATAGATGTGTGTGCTGAGCCCGAGGCAGTGTTTTCTGAATTGGCACGTAGGGAAACAGATTAATCAAAGAGATCTTAAGCAGGCACTGTTTGTTTTGCATGAACAAACAGCAATTGCTCTTTGTTTAAATTTAATAGTTAAAAATGAACAGTTCTAGTGATAATTACCACATATTTATATTGGCATTTTACCTTTTAAGTTCCAGAAGAACAGCAGTTTAACTCAATTGAGTCATGTGTATCAAGCCAAAGGTTAAGTGTTGCCTTTTAAAATTAGAGAAGACAGTGAACTTAACTAAGAATATGCCCCAAATTAATAATCAAGTGTAAGAGACACGTCTTTTGTTGGGGAAGGGGTGAAGACAGAAATAAAAGGAGCTAACAGTAGATCAAAGGAGATAACCATAACATTTGTCTACTGATACAGGGGAAAAAGCACAGGAAAATCATCACTGCTGCTAACGTTTGCATATGGCTGACTTTGGTCACTAGACCAATGAAACATGTTTTACCCAGAAGACACTGCAGTACAAACCAAATGCTAACACATCATGCCACACGACTAAGCCTCCTGATGCAGCATTTACCACACTATCAGGGAGAATGTTGATAGTGGCATTTTTAATAAAGAATGGTGTTTGTGATAATCTTGAGATTTATGAAATATATTGCTGGCTTAAGAATCATGCTTAATTTTAATCCTGTTTCTAACCACCACAAAGAGGAAATTTTACTTTTTCATTCTGACAATGTACTTATACCTCTCTTTAAAATGTATGTTTCCAGTGCATGGTACATGGGTACTTTAATTAAAACTCATCTGTAAAGGAGCATCCTACCTGCTTCTAGTAAATAATTCCAATAGAAATGTTTCAAAAGAGACTGAGTTATGAATTGAAAACAATTTGGAATTAGAAATAGAGTACATTTCATATAACATGTTTATAAAAATGTGCCTTCAGTTATTTGTTCTTGCACAATTTAAGACATAGTCTAATTATGGAATTATAGAAGTAGAAGAGTTTTACAGGTTACCAATATCAACTTCTCTTCACTTGCCTTGATAAGGTAACAAGAGGTTAATTATGTACTTGAGACTGCACAATGGGTAGGAGAGGTGGAACTAATACAAAAAGCTCCTGATTTCTAGATTAACATTCTTTCTACAACCTCAGTATTCCAAGTAGTAAATACAATTAATGTGAAGTATTAAGCTTCATTGTATTTTAATAAATCAATTTTCTAAATGAAATTAAGATATCAATATTTCAACCAGTCAAACCATTGACTTTGTGTAGATTTAGTTTCCTGTTTATAGTATTTTGCATTTTTAATATTCAAGATGTTCTTTCCATAGACCTAATTTTCAATTTCTACAATTACTCAAGGTTGAGGGACGCATAAGACATAGACTTTCACTATTTGCATTTTTATGCCAAATGAGAGTTCAAAAAATTAGTTCCAGTGAGGTTTTAATATTAAAATATGACTGGAATTGCAGAAGAATACATTAACAGGAACTATATATTCATTCTCAGATAAGTAAAATGCTTAATCCATTATTTCTAAGCTGATCTTTTTTTTTGTTGTCTTATAAGATTAGGTTGCTGATTCCATTTTATTAGAAAAGTGCTTTACAACACTCATTGAACAATACTTCATACAAATAATCTTGCTTGAGAATGTGTAATAAATCGGTGACTTTCTGACAATTAAAAATAAAAATAGCCTTCATCTATCACTGTATCAGATAAGCTGCTTCCAGCTACAAGTAACAGAAATCCTAAATTAAGCTGCCTAAGCAACATGGAACTGTATTAGCTCACAAAACAGCAAGTTTGCTTTGGTTGGTTTGGCAGCCCTGCCGTGTCATCAGGGACTTGGGTTCCTTGCATCTCAGTGCATGGGTGTCCAACATGCCAGCTTCTTCCTCTGCGAGGCTGGTGCTAGCATTGTCCCCATTTTACAAATGAGGAAATTCATGGCCTTAAAATGATGCCCTTGTGGTCCCATCTTAGTCATAAAACGCCTGCCAGTAATGATCAGGGCTATATTTACATCCAACGGGAGAGACAGACATTAGCTTTCTGTTGCTCTCTATTAAGACAAAGGGAGAATTTTCACAGGCATCTCGAGCACGTTTCTCTTTGCATCTTATTGGCCAGAATTGGGCCTCGCATTCATTCTTGTACCAAACATTGGCCAGGGGTGGGAGGGTGGGGAATTACTTTTAACTTAATCAGACTCACCCTTGAATCAGAGGCCAGTTCTCCAACAATGTGTTGCTGCTGCGCTCTGAGGAGGGGAGAAATTCCACATTGAGCAGAGGAGGCCCAGCTCCCTCTCTGAAACACCCCACCTTCTCGACTTCCAGGGTGCCCTTCCAGCTCCCCAGCTCCCACTTCTCAGACTGTGTTCAGGCTCCCCTTCCAATGTCTCCTTCCAAATTCTGGGGTTGCCCATGCCTCAGTCCTCGGCCCTCCTCTTTTTTCTTCCTCTAAATCTTTCCCTAGGTTATCTTACCCATTCCTGTGGCTTTGAGTGTCACCCCAGGTTGCTAATGTCTCACCCAAAGCTTTCTCCTGAGCTCCAGATTCATATATCCAGCTTTCTTCCATGTGGACATTCAGGACCTCATATTTTTTCCATTGCACGTTTCCTCTCTCTCCTACGACAGCAGTTCTCAAAGTTGAGCATGAGGCGAATGGGTTTTGGTGGGCAGCTAGAAGTGCTCACCCCTCACCAATCTTAGAATGCCAATGAATCAGCAGCCACACCTGCTTTCCTTTGTTTTCTCCAGGGCTTGCCCAGTCTTCACACTTGCTTCCACACTATTCTGTGCCCAGGTCTTAATTTATGAAAATGACTGTGTGACAACATGGAGAAGCTAATGCCATTGAAAGGGGATTTTTATTCCTTAACATTTCCCAAAAGAAAGGGACCATACCACCCAGGGCCGAAGGGGAAGTGCCAGGCTGTGGTCAGGGGCAGAAGACAGGAGTGAGGAGACAGCCTAGTCCAAAACCTTTACTGGGGTTTCCACAGGAAAGACATGGCAGTGCAGAGTGGACAGTCGAGGGCTGGCTAGTTTGAGACATCCTGGCAGGCTTCGGGCTATAGGGCTGGTCTCTAGCTGCCTGGAACCTCACCCTGGGATGATCTGGGGCAGGAGAGCTGTTGGCTTGGTGTGTGAGGACTCAACAAAGTGGGTATTGGGACTATAGGCTCAGGGTGCTGGTTTCCTATAAGAGGAGCGCCCTGAGCAGGACCCTTTGTTATGTCTAAGAATTGGCTGGCCCTGGGAGGGATTGTCTTCCACATTGTCTGCAAGGACCCCAGAATATCAAAACAGCCTAAGATGCAGAAAATAAAAACAGGGCGAATGCATGCTCCTCTCCGCACTGCACATGGCTGATTCACTCTCATTCTTTGGTCCTGGTTTAAATGTCAGCTGTGTAGATGGGTCTTTCCAGGAACACCTTGGTTAAGCAAACATCAACCTACTGCACAGATCCTTCTTTATTTCCTTATCACTCATCATAATGTATAGTTTTATTTGTTTTAATTTAATGTCTCTCTCCCTGGCTAGGAGTCAGCTTCACCAGGACAAGAACCATGGCCCTTTCGTTCATCTTGCTGTTCCTCATCTGGAGAGACAGTTTTTGCTGTTGACTCAAAACCATTTCCCTTCGCTTCTTTCTTACCAGCAGAATCCAGGTTTAGTTCAGGGATTGGGAGATTTTTTTTTTTTTTTAAGTTGCGGGTGGGCATAGCCTACTATGGAACAGGCAATCTTATTGTTACACCAGCTGAGCCATCCGGCCACCTGTTGGCAGCTCAGTGACAGCTCAGCTCGGGCACAGCGTCACTGGCCCATGTGGAAATTGAACCGGCAGCCCTGTTGCTCAGAGCTCGCGCTCTTAAGCCAACTCTTAACCAACTGAGCCACTCGGCCGGCCCAGGAGATTCTTGATCTAAGGGAAGACAAGACTAGTGGTCTAAGGGCAGGCATGTAATCCAATTCTAGAAATGTGGGAAATTTGTGAGTTGTGTGATGGTGTCATCGGGAGTCACGTCAACCATATTGCAACAGTGAGAAACCAGCCCTGAGACTTGACATTATTAAGCTGCTATCCCCACCTAGTGACTGCCTACCAATTGCTAAGGGAGATGACACAAACCACTCTATGTTCAAGCCACTTTCTGTTGAAGTAGTTAGATGGAGCCAAAAGTATTGTCACTTAGTACACTGCTCCACACACACAAGTACTATGTGCTCAATTAACACAGATATCTGTTGTTGAATGACTAAAGACCACATAGCTAAGGTAAAATGAGAAAGGTGGAGGCATTTTTAGATATTTTAACTTATCGAAAAGACACAATTTTGTTTCTTGGGTTTAAATTTAGGGGGAGAGAAGTGGGTACAGGGCACATATTACACAGAGTGGCTATCTTTATTAGCCAACATATACAAATACTCTTTCATTCATTTAAATAAAAATTTAATGAGGACATGCCACATTGAAAAGTACTACAGTACTCACTTTGGCAAAACCTATACTAAAATGGAACGATACAGAGAAGATTAGCATGGTCCCTGCACAAGGATGACACACAAATATGGGAAGCATTCCATAGTTAAAAAAAGAAAAAGAAAAAGAAAAGTATTCCATAAGAGCCATAAAACATACTGTTTGAAAATATAGGCCACTTAAAATCTGGTGATCTTAAAGCAAGCCACTAAATCTTGCTTAACTTCAGTTTACTCCTCTTTAAAAAGTAAATATCCATACTTCTAAAATGTTAGTGTGATGAGATAATACATGTAAAGTGCTTACTGTCCTAGATGCCCAGCAAATATTAAACGCTCAAATAGTTTTATAGTTATTATTATTATTAAGCATAGTTGAAAGAAATGGAACATGAAGGTGAAAAATATATAGCCCCTTTCCATAACTACCATACCAGAGAACATTGAAATAATATAAAACAATGCGAGGAATGTGAAGGAAGGCAATTTTTTTCTGCCTTGGACAATCAGACAGCCTTTCAGTAGAAGAGAAGACACTGGATCTGGGCTTTCAAGGCGAGGTTGCGTTTTAACATGCAGAGATGAGCAGGGGAGCATGTGTTTTGTGGTGGCTGGAGGAGGGAGAAATGATAAACGTATTACCAGCAATAAAATAGGAGGAAAGGAAGGCAGGAAAACAACAGGCAGTTTGGGTGTTTGCTGAGAGGATGGCTTGGCACCAGTCCAGGCTTCCAGAGGCCCGTGCAGCTGAGCCACGGAAGGGCTGCATCATGGGGGAGTCGCAGAACCTAGTCAATAAGGCTAGAGCTTTTGTGGCAGGCAATGAGGTTCCATGAAAGGGTTTTGAAGCAATGGCAGGAAAGCAACATGATGAAAGTGTGGCAGACACTGGTAACTGTCTCCCCGTAGCCACTCCTTCCTTGGTTTACCTAGCTTTCACAGACGATTGCCACAACTGTGACAGTGTAACCCACATCTGCCCAGTGAGCTATAAGGGAAATCTACTAGGTGCTTCTGGAAAATAAAAGGATTTAAAGAGAAAGATGTATAAGGAGAAAGTCATTTTTCTGTCTCCGTTTGCATCTGGTTCCCCTGGCCGAACTTATGATGGGAGTTCCGTTGTGTCGGGAGGGATGTAGTGCTTAGAGCCTTTGCAGCGATGTTGGGCCCATGAGGAAAAATCTCTCACACACCGAGGATGGCTAAGTGAGAAGACTCAAGAAACCTGGGTCTTTGATAACGTTATTGAGCTGTTGAATCAATTCTGGGCCTGCCTACTCCCAGATGACTAGTGAAGTAAGCTGTAGATATATTATAGTTTAAGCCACTTTTGGTCAGGTTTCCTGTCATTTATGGCCACACCATTCTAACTAATGCTGAGAGGGATGTTTTAGGAAGATTTGTAAGGGATCAATGGGGAATGAATGGGTTGATGCAGTGATGAAAATAAAAATAGGCTGTAGAAAAACAATTATTGAGCACATCTTATGTGCAGTTTTTTTTGTTTTGTTTTTTTTAAGATTTTTTATTGGGGAATTGGGGGGATGGGAACAGCACTGGGGAATCGAGGGAAGGGGAACAGACAAGTTGCTGTCGTTTGTTCTTCAGTCTAGTTGTGGAGGACGTTGCTTCACTGGCCCAAGTTGGCACCATCATTGCACTCTTCCCGGGTGAGGCAGATCAGTCGCCAGCTTCTGGACAGCCGCTCACCGTGGCTGCTGGCCACTCACACTAGCTGCTGGCTACACACGGTAGCCCATGGCAACCCACTGCCACAGGGGCTGCAGCCTACGCCGTCATCAGCAGCTCCCGGCAGCCCAGCTCCAGGTTGAGCTGTTGTTCAGCATCTTAGCTGTAGAAGGCAGTGTCACTGGCCCTCATATGTGGGATCCGAAACGGGGCCCTCTGGCATCCCAAGCCAGTTCTTAACCATTGGGCCACTCGGCCGGCCCTCGTGTGCAGTTTTTAAATTAAGGGACATCTTGTGTGCTACGTTGTAGCACTTACAACATATAGCACAGACTCTATGAAGCACTGTGCTCATTTAACTCGCATAAAACCCCTGAGGTAAGTTCTACCATCATTCCCACTTTACAAATGAGGAAACTAAAACAGAGAGGTTAGTAATTTTTTTTAAATTAAAGATTATTGGGGTGACAATGGTTAGTAAAGTTCATAGGTTTCAGTTGTACAGCTCTGTAATACATCATCTATATATCACATTGTGTGCTCACCACCCAGAGTCAGTTCTCCTTCCATCACCATGTATTTGCTCGAAAGGCTAGTAATTTATGCTCACATGTGTAACAAGGGGTGGAGCAGAAAGTCAAGGCAAGTTTCACCTGACTTTGAAGTTGCAACCTTAATGCCAAATTCCCAGGTGGAAGGCCATTTCCAGACATTGAATCAAAAGAGGAGTGGCTTCAGAAATGTAAAGGGAGAAGCTTATGTGAGACAGACCATTTAGACAGGTTAGAAAAGTATTGGGGTAGGTTTTATGTAAGGAGAAAGGATGAAGGGTGATTCTATGTTTTCAAAAACTAAGTTAAAATGAGGATACTATTTTTAGAAAAGGAAGTCTCAAAAACGAATATTTTACATATATTTGAGTGAACCCCTCTAAAGCTTTGGTAGCATATCCAATGACTTAGGAGGGTCAACTCCAAAAGCATATATTAAATTGAACTATCATGTGTTTAAGTGGCAATTTCTCTGTGCACCTAAAAATGCGATCCAGGGGGAATGGGCCTTTTCTACTTAATCCTTTTGCCGTTTAAGATCCCTGAGGCAATCCTCCAAACAAAGGCCCCCAATAACCCACTTCCCCCAAAAGTAGGGTGGGTTTGGCTACCCCGACTCAGGGTCTGCCAGTGCCACGCCGCCTCCCTCTGTGTAGGAGCCACGGCATCATTTGTTTTAGGAACATACTGCTATGGAAGGAGACACGTGGTATGAATTGTATTATATTCACGGGGTCTCTGTAGGCTATTCCTGGACTCCAATCCTTAATCACTCTGTCTTCTCCGACAGAACTGTACGCCTACCCTTCTGCCAAGGCAGATGATTTTTCTTAGTTTCTGTAGTCATCGCAGAAGTTGAATTCTAGGTCAAGGCATTGTTTGGGGTTAAAATTACTTTGTCACTTCCACCTGAAGCTCTATTTGGTTGCCTCCAGGAATTAAACTTAATCCATTCAGCAAACTTCCACTGAGTATTGGCTGAGTACCAGGCACCATGCTAGAAACTTAAGGCCCATGAAGGCGGTGCTCCTCAAATTATACTGTGCTCAGGAGACACCTGGGCATCTTTGAAAAATGCAGGTGTGAATGCAGTGGTTCTGGGGTGGCACTTGAGAGCCTGCATTGAGAGTCTCACCTGCCCCCAGGTGAGATTCACTTTGAATAGGAATACAGGGGGGTGGGAATATAGACAACCTAGTTCAAGCAATAAAGATGTATAGCTAGCTGCTACACTATATACACGAGTATGAGAAAATGCAAATGGAAGGGGAAGGGCAGTTCCCAGTTTTCTCTAGTCTGAGCCTTTCCCTCGGTAACCTCCCTCAGACTGCTCCTGACTCATCTCAGTATTTTTGGTCCTGCGCTAAACCTCTGTCATCAACTCCTACTCTGAATATTTGCTAAACACCTACTCACAGCTAATATTCTTCTCTCTGTGTCTACAAAAGCATCACTCTGAGCCGCTATTTCCTTAATATACCGCCCTTGCTCCACTTAAACCTTTACCGAATTCCCTCATTCTGGGTTCTAACTTCTCATCCTTACTCATCAATCACCTCCCAGGAAATTCAATTTTCCAGGCATACAATACCCAATTTTGTGATCTCATACAATCCCCCGTTCTATGATCTCATCCTTATGAACACCAGGAGTGCATAAACATATGCATGTTATAAATTTACATTTATATGTTGATTCTTTATAATAATAGCTAACACTGATGGAGAGCTTAAAATATGCCAAGTACTGTGATCTCATAAAAGCCTATGAGATAGGTCCTAATATCACCTCATTTTGCAGATTGAATATAATTGAGACAGAGAGGTTAAGGTCACATTGCCATTAACTGGTGGAGCCATAATTTGAATGTTGTGTCAGCAGTTAGGTCTTCAGAGAACAGTGCCATTTAAAATAAAAATAGTTACAGTGCTATCTGCTCCCACTGTGGTAAGGTTGGGGATGTGTGCGAACCATTCCTGTGGCATGGGACATCTCCCCTATGAACGTGAGGAATTGGATGTTTTCCCCTCTTCCTGTGAGGGAAAGGGCATTGGGGGAGAGCTGGTATCTAATAAACCTCACTAAGTGGCTGTGCCATGGCAATTTAAGAGTCACAAAACTCGTAGACGAGTCACTTAAACTCTTAACTCAGCTCTGCCTTATGGAGATGTGAGATTCCGTTTTATTTGATGCTGTAGGTTCTCTGATCAAGCCTTTCAGTCAAGTGTCTCGAAATGCAAATACAGATTTGGGTTTCATAAAATCATCTGGGTTTAGCAGTAAATCGGATGTCACTGGAGAATTGTATCATGTTGGGTTCCTTTTATGCTGTCACTATAATTGAATTGCCTCTTCGCCAAAAGGATTATTTTGAACTTATGAAAAACTTCTTAAAAAAAATAATAAATGACAATGAAAGCCCAAAGGACATTCACTATGAAACCAAATTATTATAGCATTAAAGGATCTAAGTTAAATCCATGAAGGCAAGAAAATTCAAAACAAGGTTTTAGGAATAAAATTCCTTCGGTTTCCTGACTCACTGTGTGTGCTTGGCCACTTCCTTAAACACAAAGGAGGGAGCAGCAACAGTGAAATGATGTAGCTGACAACACCCATCGACCTTCAGGTCACTAAAGAAACTAAAAATATTGGTAATAGGAACAGGATCATAAGGGAATGATCCAATTTTCTTTTTCAAATAAGGCCTTTCATGATTACCAGTCTTTTGTCTTTTCTTTGTCCTTGGTATTTTCTTCGGCATACTTCCCAGAAGCTATCTTTTGGCCATCATACCACAAAAAAATGAGATTACATTTCAAGTGCTATTAGCATCCCTTCCGCTGACCTGATCACCTCCTGCCCTTAACCATCACTGCTTCCCAGATTCTGTCTCCTCCCCTTCAATTTCTTACCCTCTGATGGCCCATCCTAACAAGAGCTCCTCTCTCTTTGTTCTTTCCATCTGGCCCGCTATGAAACCTCAAATACAAATCCTTGTCTTCTGTTGGTGCCTTCACCAGGTCTCGGTCCTACCCTCATGGCCGTGTCCAGCTGTTTCAGCAGGCTTGCCTGTGGGTGTCCTCATACACGCAGGCAAGGGCAGCGCTCCGGAGTCACTGGGCAAGTCGCAGCTTGTGTCTATTGTATCATTCACAGAGCTTTGAACTTCCCTATAGTGCGCCCCCTAGAGAGCCTATAAAACATGTGTCCTGCTCTTCCTAGGACGAACTAAATATTCCGGAGTCGCTCTCCCTCATACAGGATAAGTCTTTCCTGTAAATTACAATAACCTCTGTCAGCTCCCCAGATTCTTTTTCTGTGACAGCTCCAGGGTGTCCCTGCCTGGCCTCGCCCCTGTGAGTGACAGTGTGGAGATGTTTGTCCCGCGTGGTGACCGTCCTCTCTCCTCTCAGGTGTGTAGAGCAACATTTCTGGTCCCATCATGTACACAGCTCTGCAATTCAGAGCACCGGGCACAATTCAGTTCTCTTCTTCTCCCTTTGGAATCAAAATGGTCTGAAATTTGGTAATTCCTTTTGCGTGGTTCCAATTCAATATGTTACTCTTTGCTTTCTGGTTATTATCCATGCTACAGAAAAATTGGGGAGAGTGGCAAACCCACCTAGAGTCTTTCTTTTTAACATTAAATCTAGCTTAACAGAACTATGCTGATTAGTCCTTATTATACACAGCTCTAGTTTTGTATCCCTTTCTCCATCTCTGTCAATTCAAGTTAATACAATGCAGTTCTGCATCTTTGTCACAAGATGGCACTATAACTTTTTGTTTATGATCGAGCGGAGTAATATAATAGAATGCTAAAATTTATAGTTTAAATTACATAAATTGTAGTTGAATATTAAAGGGAATATAATAGCACAAAACTATATGATGATCTAATTTTCTTTAAGGTATTTTAACTCTCTTAAAAAGGTAATCAGTGACAATCAGAATGAACTCAAGGAAATTTGTATTTTCATTTCTCTCTTGTTTTTAATATCTATTATATCAAAAAAGCCTATTTTTTTCCTTTTTAAAATAATACAGTATGGTATTTCCAATGGTGCAGAGATGTAGATCTCTGTTTAGTTTCTACTTTCTTGATTCAATTTTTCTAATAATATAATAAATACTTAACCTGAATATCAACCATTCCATTGTTATTAATATATAAAAAGTCAGAATTTTTTCCCCATAAATTAAGGTTTAGGGAAATCATAGAACTATGAATTCAAATTGGGAAGTTACCACCATCTATAAGCACAAACCTATAAAGAGTAGACATTATTAAAAAGAAGATATAGATCATGGAAGTGATAGGAGAAATTAAAGAAAAAGTAAAGAACATATAATTATTTAAATTCATCTATGCCCAGGCCCTGAGATATGCATTTCATGTAACTCTGTGGAATAATAATAGTGAACATTTATTAAGCTCATACTCTATGCTAAACACTGTGCTAAATCCTTTACAGGATGAGCTCACTTAATTCTCAAAGCCCTATGAGGTGGTTACTATTGTGGATGAATGAAGGAACTCCATGGAAGATAGCCTCACAGGGTGATCTGATCATAAATTCCTAACTGGGCAGGTCATTCATCGTGGGCAGTCACGCCCAGGCCTAGAACTTCTTCAGTGAAAGGTTTTACCAGCCCTGTCCACTGTTCTTATGTATCTGGGTTAACACACCTTTGAAATTCCAGGAGTCATACCCCTAGAAGAGGGTATTAACCCTCAAAGGAGCATTCCCTGTCATCCAGTCCCCACCTAGCTTTCTCCAAAATTCAATACATTCCCCTCCTTAATTTCAGATGCATAAAAAGAAGCTGCAAGGCTGTTATTCTCAGGTACATTTGAGATCTTGTTCACATGTCATCAGTTTGGCTCAAATAAACTCATAAAAGTTATTTACAGGTTTGGACACTTCTTACATCGGCCCTGTTAATATCTGTATTTATTTGGGAGGAACTGATACTCCATAAGATGATTCATTCATTCATTTCTTTCAACAAGTGATTATTGAGTGCCTACAATGTGACTTGAACGTTTGAACATAGCTCAGTTGGAATTAAACCGAGAATCGGTGGAGACCAAAGCCTAAGACTCCTTCACTTAATTACAGAGCTATAAAGAATCAATTTCTCAGATAAGCCTAACGGGCAATTAAGTGGTGAAAAGAGAAAAAAAGTCCCGTTATAAAATGCATAAGCAAATTGACACACCACCCAAAATAGCATTAACTTTTTGCTCTGTGAGTTTTCCATAATGTTTGATTTAAATCTCCTTTCTACAAGATGCAGCTTGGCTAGAATATGAGATATATTTTAATTATACAACAATTCAGCAACCATTTCGTGAACACCTACTCTGTACCAGAGTTAAAAATTCTTTTGGGATAAAAATAGGCTTGGGATGACTTCCAGTTAAGATGGTAGACTAAGCAGAAGGGAAAAAACCCCTCTATCCCTCCAACACCAAAATATTTATATATAGAAATCTCGATTAAAATTTTAAATTATTCTAATAGTATGTAGCCAAACTCAACGTTAGAAAAAACTCCAGGTTAAATGAAGAAGGAATTTAAAACTCAGAGTAAAAAGAAATGAAAGTTGCACTGCCCATGAGGGTATGGTAACCGGGGCCTTGATTCTTGGCTGAGATAAGACTGAAGGTGCAGATCCAGTACATAGGAAACATTGTATCGCCTGCTGAAAGGGAGAGAAGGCAAGAAAGAGTTGTCCTGGGTGAGGCCAGCAGGCCTGGATGGATCCCAGGGGTTGTGTGGGGGTGAGGAAATAGTCCACATGGAATCAAATCTATGCCCAAGTGACAGGGTTTCAATGCATACTCCCCGCATTATGCAGCAATCTCAAACTAAACTGCAGGATGGTTCAAAACCTCAGCAGAGGCCATACTGAAGCCACCCCTGCGAGTTGCCAGCCAGGCCCATGTGAAACTGCTAAGAAAGATCACTCCTATGGAAGGTGAATTCATAAGCAGAAATTACATGAGAAAGTTCAGTGGCCAACGGGAGAGACCTGAGCCCCAACAAAGAAGAGATTTCACAATTGTGATAAGCCATCTGAAGCGGACTTTAATATAAACATGTTTAAAACGTTCAAAGAAATTGAATATGTATTTTTTTACAGAGATCTTAATAAAGCTGAAAGGAGTTGAACCATTAAAAAAATAGAAAAGGAAAGAAGAGAGTCACTTAAAAAAACTCAATATGACTTGTTAAATAATAGTTTAGATACAGCAGAAGAGAAATGAGTGAATTGAGAGCTACATCTATGGAGATAACCCATAGCATAGGCACAGAGAAATAAAAAGATGGAAAATATGAAAGAAGCATTAAGAGAAATAGAAGCTAGAATGGAAAGATCTGGGTGTGAAGAGAAAATGGCTAAGAGATTTGTATAAGTGAATAAAGACCATGAGACCTCAGACTAACAATGAACATTATTCTGAGCAAGGTAAATGAAAATAAATTTATTCTGAAACACATAGTAAAATTGCAGGACAAAGTAATCAAAGACATCCACCCTTGTCACCTCTTCACTGTTTCTGTTCACTGTCCATTGACAAATTTTTCAGCTTGTTCTTAATTCTGAGCCCTGAGTACAAAGCCCTTCAACCTCTTACCCATACACCCTATTTGCACCTAGGAATTCAACCTTAGATTTATATCGTGTAGGATATATTAGGTCAACAGTCTGGGGAAATCAGTATCTGAGCCCATTTAAAAGTCAGTGGAAAAAATGGGGAGAGTAGCATTACTTCCCTGCAAGAGACCAAGCGTTTTCAAAACCATAAATAAATAACAGGCAGAAAGGATTAAAATGTTCCCTGCTGATCCTGTCCTCCCCCACATCCCCAGGTGTCACAGCAAGGCAAGTGAAGATGTGGTGAAGATCTTCAAACAGGAAGCCCATCTATTCTTTTATAATAAAGTATTTCCTCATGGAGATAAACATTCTCTCCCATTAGAGAATAGAGTGAGAAATATACCATTGGTAAGACCAGTCAGTAGCTGTGCTGATGCAGTGGTTGGCTTACTTAGCAGACATGGTCTTTTGAGGCCTGTTAAATGGTGCAGCCTTGATACCAGGCAGACAACACCGAGGGACCCTTGTAAATGCAGGGAAAAGAAATGCAGCAAGGGCTCTGACTGAGCCTGAGGCTTAGGAAGGGAATGACGAGGACATCAGCCCCCCGAGAAACAGCAGCCCCTCAGTTCTGTGCTACACGAGTAAGACAAATATTCTGGAAAAACGTGCAGAAGGGCAAAACTGTCAAAGAAAAAAGAAAGAGGATAGAAAATTGTGCCTGCATCCAGGATATTTATACCTAGGACATCAAAGACTGAGTAATATCCCATGATTCATTCTTTCATCCATCCATCCATCCATCCATTCATGCATCCATCCATTCATCCATTCAAGTTTTGGGAGGTATTATTACATGCCTGGCACTGTGCAAGGTGCTGCACAAAGATGACATAATAAAACCCCTGTCCTTCAACATTTTGTGAGGAAGACTGACAAACCAGCAGACACAAAACAATGAGGTCATGTGCTATAGCAGGAAGCTGTGGTAACTTGGAGGAGAGAATGACTTTGTCCTAAGGTCACAGAGAATGCTGGAAAACACTTCACAGATTGTGTCTTTAAAGGATGAATAAGAAAAGCTAAGACATAGAGGTACAGGATGGGATGCTGAGGAACTGCAGTTGGTCCATGATGGTCGGAACGTAATTTGCCTGTGGGACAGAAGTGGGGTGAGTCTGGCTTATGAAAGACCTGTGCCAGGATAGCGAGTCTTGACTGTATGTATGGAGAATAGGGCCATTACTTACTAATAAACTACCCAACAGCCAATCAAAGATTTTTCCTCCTTGATAAAAGCAGACAGGTATTTGAGAGGAGTTCTCTTATCACTCTGGCAACACCCTTGCTTCTTGTCTTTGAATTCTGAGGCCTGAGAATGTGATATCTGATGCTGCAGAGGATACCTAGAGAATCATAGAAACATCAACCAAATGCCCTGAAATTTGGAGCTGCTGATCTGATCCCCGAACCATGTCCATCCAAGCTTCTTGTTATGTAAACAATATTCTTATGGCTTAAGCGGAAGTGTTCTGTTACATGCAGCCCAAAGCATTCCTAACTGACAGAGAGCGAGCTATGAAGAATGATTAAAATGTGGTATTCATAAACTAAAACTGATTCTAGAATTTACTGAGGACTCTAAATCTGTATCTTACTGGCTGCAAAGCAATTTTGCAAAAGTGTTTACTACTTATGTGTTGCAAGTGCATGAAATTCCTCTACTTTCCATAAGTATCCTTTACTATCAGTATATTAATCAGTGTTATGCTTGCTTGATCACAGTTCTTATTCACTACTATTCTTACTCTTTAATTATACAGGACTGTTAGCATCATCATGATCACTTTAGTTTGTTTTGCATTTTTTAGTTCAGCTAATAGTACAGACTTATTTTTACTTGATCTATAATTTTCCAAATACTTGACTTTAGTTCATGTGTCTACATTGTGGTTCAGATAGAACCCAACCAGGGTGCTTCTGATAAAGCAGTGAATCTCACTGGAAATTTATTTGTACAAGAACACTTCATTGGTGATGGGCTACTACTGGGTGTATGATTTTTTCTAACTTAGAAATTCTATGAGGGGTGTATTCGTTAAGAACTGGCTTGGGACGCCAGAGGGCCCCGGTTCGGATCCCACATATGAGGGCCAGTGACACTGCCCTCTACAGCTAAGATGCTGAACAACAGCTCAACCTGGAGCTGGGCTGCATGAGTCGCCGGCGACGGCGTAGGCTGCAGCCCCTGCTGCAGTGGGTTGCCATGGGCTACCATGTGTAGCCAGCAACCAGCGTGAGCGGCCCTCAAGAAGCCGGTGACTGATCTGCCTTGCCCGGGAAGAGCGCAATGATGGTGCCAACTTGGGCCAGTGAAGCAACGTCCTCCACAACTAGACTGAAGAACAAAAAAGACACCAACTTGTCTGTTCCCCTTCCCCTAATTCCCCAGTGCTGTTCCCATCCCCCAATTCCCCAATAAAAATCTTTAAAAAAAGAAATGCTATGAGGGTGTCATGAAATTACATACCATTACATAAGCTTAACCATGAAATCATGCTCATATTCTTCTCCTAAAGTATAAGCAACCTATGTGTATTATGAAATACACATGGTTCCTAGCTCTGTCTTTTCCCCACTCACAGAAGCATTCTTACCCTATACGGGTAACCAGGATTGTCTTACGTTTCTCTAGAGTGTTTCTCTCTAAGATTTCTCCCACAGGGACTGCCCAAGTGTAATGCTAGTCACCACCTGGACCCCTGATCCTTAGCCCACTCAATAGTCGGATGCCATCTTCTCTGAGGCCACCATCTCTGCAGACAAGTACATGACACTGTTCAGGTATCCAGAAATTTCTTTCCGGGATGCTAGCAGGGAAAGAATACATTTCTAGCTAACAAAGTTTTTGTATCTTAGTATCAAAAGGAAGGGCGCTGGAGAGTTCTACCTTCCCAGGGAGGTCAGAGTCCCTTCATCGCCTGGCTGAGTCAGGCCCCCTTTTTCAGCCCTGCCCACCTGGAACTCCACTGTTTTCTCCTGGGAACACCTTTGCCTAGTAATAGACCCCATTTCCTGATTTTATTTCCTCTTCTCATCATGCAGTACCCCAAGTATATACTGCAGCCTGGTGATTGGGGTCAGATTCCATTTCCATGTGTAAAATGGGTCTAGATTTTCTATTTTGAGTACCTCTTCTACTTTCCTGGTGGTTTCTTCACCTGTAACATGCAGATAATAATAGTACCTGTCTCATGCAGCGGCTAGGAGGATGAAGTGGCCGCTCAGAGCATAGAACAGTGAGTGGCACGTAGACATTGCTACAGAGGAGTTTATTTCCCAAAATAATGTGGGAGTTCCTTCGAGAATATATCTAATTAAGATAGGTATATCTCCTAATGACAAATACTAATTTTTTTTTTCTGAAATAGCATGGTGATTTCCTGTGTTGGGGCTATTAGTTTGTTTAAATAAAAGAAGTACTAAGAGGTTGAAATAGCACTATTCCAAAAAATAAAAAATGCATGGAAAAAACTGAGATGGAAAAGGGCATCAGATTATTTTAAAAACAGCATAAAAAGAAAATAACGAAATTAAAAGTGAAACAACAGAGTGGGAAATATAATAAGAGAATATATCAAGAAGAGCAAAGAGAAAGAGGAAGAAAATCAAGTTGGTTATTCCATTCAGCAAGCCCCCGAGTTAATGAATCTAGTTTCCTGTGGGCTGTGGCCAGGAGGAAATGAACAGTTTAGGTCACAGCCAACCCTCACTGATGCAGAGGTCCAGAAAATTGCCAAGGCAATAGCAGCAGCTTATGACATTCTGAGAAGAAAACATATTGGGAATTTCTTTTTATTAAGCAGCTGAGACAATGTCAGGATACCATCAAACGGGGGAGGTGAGGCACGGAGCTTGTCCAAAACGCGGCAGCAGTGCCGTGAACAGCAGTACAAGTGTCAGGGATGCTCCGAGTGTTTCCTGAATTCTGTTGTGTTGAATGACAGCGGAGATGTAATGGCAGTGCAAGGAAGTCTGGGGGATAAAGGAGAAACAGGAGGAGCTCAGCGCTTTGCAGCCTCGGTCCAGATGGGACATCACTTTTCGTGCCAAAAGGAAACTTGGCTTCAAATCCTGACCTTGTGTCATTGAGTGAAGCAAGTTACTTAGATGCTTGGAACCTCAGTTTCCTCACCTGCTAAAATGAAATAATATTAGAAGACTGTTGCAAATTTGAATGAAATAATCTTGAATTGTCCCTGCATGTTTTGTAGTTAAGTGCTCTGTAAGTTTTAGACCTGTGCCCTTCCTGTAACTGAACAACAAAGCTTTTTTTATAATGGAAAATTGAGTATTGAAAAATGAGGAAGCACGAAGCCAAAAAAAAAATTGAATGATATTGGTTTGTGTTTAGACTACAAGTAAAAGTGGAAAATAACTGAAAGGGTTCTGACATTTATTTCAGTTCTCTCAAAAAATCAAAGAATTTAACTCCCAAACACAGTCCTCATGCTGTACATATTTGTATATTTAGGTGAATCATAAACTACGATTGGCTTTATACTTATTATCTCTAATTCAAATGTATGTACCCTGTTTCTTAAATTACATCTTTACTTGAATATCGCATAGGCATCTCAAACTTGGCATGTTCAAAACCGGTCTCCTGAGTTTCTCAACACACATGTCTCCTTAGGGATTTCTCAGCATGATACACGGCACCAAGTTCGCTTGATTCAAACACCAAACACAAGAGGATTTCGTGATTCATCCTTTCCTTCAGCCCCCACAGCCAGGTAACACTCAAGGGCTTTTCATCCTACCTCCAAAATCAGTCCATTACGCTTCATCTCTATGGCTACCGTGTGCTCCAAGCCACCATCGCCTCTGGCCGGGAATACTGCAGTGGGCTTCCAGCTCAGCTTCTGACATCCATTCTTGCTTCCAGTCTAGTCTTCCTACAGCCACAAGAGTGATGCTTTGAAAACATAAATCAGAGCATGCCATTTGGAACCTAAAGGCCTCTAATGGATTCCCTTTGAACTTAAGAGAAAAAGCCCACTCCTGTCCAAGGCCTACAAAGCCCCAAATGCTCTGGTCCGTCTACTGCTCTCCCTCCACCCTCCCCTCCCACCATGCTCCGCCAGGCTCACAGACCTTTGACAGTTTCTAGAATGTTCCATGCTCTTTCTTGTTCCTGGGCTTTTATGTGTGCTAGTCCCTTTGTTTGGAAAGCTCTCCCCCAGCTGCTGACATAGTTGACCCCACCCTTCCATTAGCTCCCAGACAAGCCTTTTCTGAACATCCAGTGTAAGCAATTCCTCCTTTTCACTTTCAATCACTATTACAACCTGTAATTATTTATTGATTTATTGCTTTAGCTTTTACTTATCTGTCTCTCCTACTGGAATTTAGGCTTTATCAGCATAGAGAGTGTGTTTGTCTTATTCTGTGGTGGATCCCTTACATTCAGAACTTGCCTGGCACATATTATTTAGATGCTCAATAACTATTTGGGAAATGAATGACTTTTTAGTATATGTCCTATGTTTCTCTCTCAGTTAATGTGGGTGTGTGAATATATACATTTATGTATACAGTCATTGCTTAAAAAAAAAACAAAAACCCAAAAATGGAAGCTCCCCTTAAGAGTGGAATCAAAAGTTTTTCTTCCTTTCATTTTTTCATCCTTTTTTAAGTATTTGTATTTTGATGTTTCTGTGGTTATTCAAGCCAAACATGAAGATTACTTTCTCCCACAGTAATTAGCTCCTTCTGGGAAAACTTTCTAGAAAAATTCTTTGTGGTCTTGCCCAATTTGAGCACTGGTCTTATGTTAATTTAAAAAATGTTTCCCCTTATATTTCATCTCAACTGGCAAAAATACTGATTGACAGCTTAAAATCCATGTCCCTGTCTTGGAGCGGGAATTGATACAGGGATTATGAAACCCAGCACAGGGTAAGAAATCCACCTGGCTGCTAGGAATTTGAAGTCCGAAGAACCTGGGCCAGATGGTTTAAACGTGGCTCTTTACTAATAATGTAGACAAAGAACAAAATAACTCCCTTGCTAGATAGCATGTTTCAAATGGTTTTAAAGGTGGGAATTAAGGTAATGAAAACCAGGTGAATAAACCAATTTACCCCCTGTTGAAAATGCACGTTGTACTTTCAAGTGCAGCTGCTGTGTTTTAGGGAAAGATAATGGTAATCTATTTTTCTGATTTTACAATTGTGAAATTTGATTTTTCATTGGAAAAGTCTGGAACATTAACCAAATGCAAGATATTATGATGGTTATTAATATTATTCACCCTGACATTATATTTTGTGTTAGTTATTCATCGTTGTGTAATAAATTACTTCCAAAACTTGGTAGTTTAACACAACAGTATTTATTGCCTCAGAGTTTCTGCAGGTAAGGAAGCTGGATACCACTTAACTAGGTCCTCTGATCAGAATCTCTCACAGGCTGAAGTCGGGGTGCTAGCTGCTTTGCAGAAATCTTGACACACATGGGAAAGGATCCACTTTCATGCTCGCTGATGTGTCTGCTGGCAGGATTCAGTCCCACTTGGGCTGCTGGCTGGAGGCCGCCCTCAATTCCTTGCCTCGTGCGCCTCTCCACAGGGCAGCTCACAACATGGCCGCTTGCTTCATTAGACCAAAAGAACAAGGGGCAAGAAAGTGCTATTAAGACTGAAGCCACAGCCTTTTATAATCTGATGTCAGAGTGGCATCCCATCACTTTTGCCATACCCTGTTTGTTAGAAATGGATCACTAAGTCCATCTAAAATGCAAGGGGAGGGGATTACATAAGGAGTGAACACCAGGAGGCAGGGGTCGTGGGGACAATCTTAGAAGCAGTCCACCATATCATTATTGCTTTCGGTATGTAGAAGCAGTGCCGTGTTATACCTAAGAGCACAAGCTTTGAAGTTGGAGAGAAGAGACTGAATCTCATCTATAATGTATTAGTCATGTGACTGGACAAGTCACTTAACCTCCGTAAATTTCCATTTCTTAATCTCTAAAAATCTCTAATAGGATCAGAGGGAGGATGGGAGGATGAAGTGTGACATCAAAGTGAGGACTTAGAACAGTTCTTGGCAACTAGTAAGTGCTCAGTTAATAATTATCAATTATTATCAGTATAATAAGAGACCATACAAGTGATTGGGTCATCAGTGTTTAGGAAGGATTTGTATGGGAAAACCCAGAGCCTGGATGATGTTGACCTCAGTATAGGCTCTGTTGGCTGGCAGATCAGCAGTCCATCATTAGGTCCTACAGGATTCTACCTCCAAAATAGACCTTCAGTCCATAGGTTTCTTTCTTTCTCCTGGGACACAGTCTCTTGCCTGATAACAATATCCTCCTAGTTAGTCTCCCCAATTCCTCTGTTTAAGGTCATTCACTGAAATTTCCATACAGCAACCAAAGTGAGCTTTAAAATATTTTCTAGAGACCACATGACTCTCCAGCTATACTACCTCTTAATGGCTTTGCATTTCACATGAAATTGAAGTACTTGATTATGATCTACAAAGCCCTGCCTAGTTTTTCTACCTCATCTTCTCCTGCTTTGCCTTGTCCTTTATACTCAGCCCCACTGGCTTTCCTCTGAGTCCTTGACTGGTCCAGCCCTTGCATACCTCAGGGCCTATGTACGTGCTGTTTTCGCTGCCTGCATCCCTCTTCCTCAGAAGTCATCTAGCTGACTCCAGTCACCCTTCAGGTCACAGCACATGTCGCTTTCTCACTATGGGCTCTGTCACTTTCTTCCTCCAATCCAAATGGGGTTTCCCGTTATTGCTTCTTACAGTATCTTGCTCTTTTCCTTCAGTTGCTAACTTTATATTTGGGGGAGGGGAATTATATGTTTAATGTCTGTCTCTTGTGAGAGAGCTGAGACTGTGTTTTATTAACACCATTCCATATTCACATCTAACACTACACCTGGCTCATAGTAGGTGTTTTTGTTTTTGTTTTAACATTAGTTCTATATATTTTGAGAAACACTTAAGTACACAAAAGAAGCTTGCGGCGTTAAAGAGATTGCATGAACAGTATCCGTGGCTTGTGTCATAGAGAATCCAGTGTTCTTTCAGAAAACTGAAGATACTCATATCTGCTCCCCAATTCCTATGAACAGCCCTCTAAAAATGAACCTCTCCACTTGATGCACATATACAAATTTAAAATAGTGTATAGTTCAGAATAGCCTACCATTTTCACATTGCTCACATGCCAGGAAATATACAGTCAATAAAATATATATATACCTGAGTGGTGGGAACCAAAGACACCCTGGGTCTGTGCAGCAACAGTGAACATCATCACTTGAGTAGCTGGCAGGTCGTGGAGGATGCGGGGTGCTTGGAAACCAGGAGCACCGAAAGGTGGCAGGTCTGCTGATGGTGGGTAAGGTGTTTAGTGAGGCCCCTTTGCCCTGGCCCCCTATTCAAGGACAAAGGAACCAAGTCTCAGCACTCGGACTGCAGCATGTGTCCTAATGCTAAACTTCTCTCTGGACTTAGAACCCTCACCCTCCTTCTGTTATCAGAGGCACCTCATCTCTCTCCATTTCAGGGATAGCTGCATGCCTTAGAGAACAGCTTTCTCCCTGTTTCCATCCACTTTACGGGACAGCATTTTAATATTTTTTAAGTGTTTAAAGACTCAGAATAGTCTCATTCTTTCATATTATTTTATTTTTAGATGAAATAATGAGTTTTTTTATAGAGTCAGTTTTAGAGATATATACAATACTTGGAGATGAAATGATGCATTGTCTGGGAAGTGCTTCAGGTGATTTCAGGTACTGGTGGAGGTATCAGGTCTAGATAAAACAAGATAAGTTTTGAAGCTGGGTGATGACACATGAGTGTTCATTATACTATTCTCCTTATTTTTATTTGTTTGAAATGTTTAATAATGAAAAGTTTGAAAGAATCCTTATAAAATAACTCTAAAACCTCCTACATTCTGCATGCCTGCTTCCCTTCTCCTAACTCCATGTTAGGTTACAGTGTTGACTACACTGCACTTAAGCCCCTAGTATGATCTGGTCTAAATTGTCGTAGCTCAAACCCTGGCCCCACCATGCACGAGCATGCGTTAATGGTGCACGCTGCCAGAGGCAGCCTAACCTTTCTGTGGCTCAGTTACCTGTTCTGTAAAGTGGGGATAAAAATGCCCGTCTTCAACTATTGTGAAGATACAATGAAACAATGAATGTTAAATGCAGAGTTCGACAATAAGTGCTTATTCAGCTAATAATGAAAATCATTTATAAATGAATTCAGTTGACTCTTTATTGAGTACTTACGTAGTGTACTGTTCAAAGGGTCGCTACTGTTATCCTCAGATTTAGCTATCGGCAATAAAAACACAGAAACACTGAGCAAGAGGAAAAATTTGCAGACACGGAAGAGCTGGACCGAGACAGGAGAGGCATGGGAGACTCAGAATGAGGACAAAGAACTCAGGAAGGGGAGAGAGGTAGGCGTGCTGGTTTGACTGTTTTCTTCCTCTGTCCCTGTCTCATTGTACAATGAGGGAGATAAGAGGACATCCTTGGTTTCGGAAGGACATAAGACTCCATGCACAGAAGATGATGTCCTTTGAGGGTCCTCTTTATAATGGATCAGAGCACAATTGCCTAGTTAATAAAAAACAAAAAAGAAAAAAAAGAAATAGAAAGAAAGAAAATCTGTTCACTGGGAACCCTTATCCGTTCAGTAAAGACAAACCCAGAAGAATTTTTATCTCAAACTCAAAACCTCAGGGGAAGAGATTCACGAGGATTTGCTCGCATTTCTATTTCAGGCTGCTCCTTAGCCATGTGTCTGGTGCTTATTTACCCCGTAGCCACCATGGCCCAGAAGGCCCAGCCACAAGGGCAGGCAGGACAGGGTTTCCAAGGATAAAGCTTCATGACGTGGTGAGTGCCACTCCTCTCCATCTGTAGCTTCCCAGTCCTGTCCCTGCCCACTCATTCTGCCCAACCTCAGCCCCTGGTCAGGGACCTCAGACCCCTGACGTTCTGCGCCCTGGCATGGGTTCTCCTCACTTCCTAGGACTCTGCTGCCTGCCTGTCCACCGGCCCGCATGGCAGCCCCTCCAGCTCTCCTGGCCTCACGCTGTCCACCTCTCTGCCCTGCAGGTCGGCAGTTTCGTGCACCTGCTGCCACCTGGTGCCTCAGTGCTGTCAGGAGAAAGAGAGAGCGTGAATCATGACCTTGGAGACTAAGACACTTAACTGTAGCGGAATCATTGGCAGTTGTATTACAAACTAGAAAGGGAGACAAGTGCAACAGAAAAATGTTTTTGTTTTTGTTTTTGTAACAGCATATCAGTTTCTTAAAGTGTGGAAATTTCATTTAGAGGTTTTTTTTTAATTCTAAGAAATTCTTTCAGAATTATTTTAGAATGTGTCTGAAAGAATACACTGTATTAGAAACTAAAAACTTTTACATCAGTCTCAATTGTGTTATCTAATTCAGGATGGACTCAAGGTTACTTTGCTTTTCATGGGGAGTCAGGCCTGTCAGCTGACCATTTGGTATCTGACGAAAGAAGTTGACCACCAAATCCTCTCAAAAGTCATTTCCTCCTTTTTGATATGTGTCAAGGTCTGAATTAAAGGCTATTTATTTCTTTTAATTTCTTCAATTTCTTCATTGCTAGGGAGAGGATGAGAATCACCCCACAGAGTATCTACCAATGACATTGGTAATGATTACAGGGGAGAATTTGAAACTCAGTTTAGCTGATGTGATCTTTTAAAAATTGCTAGGAATTTGCTAGAATATATGATGTTCTCCATGACTTTTTTTCCTTATTTGGGTGTAGGGAAGTACTGGGAGTTGGCGGAATGCCCACTTTTACAATCCTGGGGCATATCAACAGGATTTCTTTATCTGCGCTTTCAGTGTTGCTCAGTAACTATCCGTTCCATGTTGATTTCCTGTTGACATATCATCATGGCAACCATTGTGCATATTCACCAATTCCCTTAACACTCTTCAGCCCACCCACTCCTTTCACTCTCTGCTGCTAATATCACCTCTTTTTGAGACAATCGGGGCTATAAAAAGTGAGCTTTCTCAGCTTTCCTCCTCTTTCCTGTGACTCCTGATGCCTGTATCATTTCAGTGAAGATCAGAATGTGTTTGTGTTGGGGGAAGGCAGGCAAGAATTTTGCAAAAATACTAGCAGCGGTATTCTCTAGTGGGGAAATTATAGGAGATTGCTACTTCTTAAAAGTTCTGTCCTTTCCAAATTGTCAGGAAAGACAGTTAATAATAATTTGTTCAGATTAAAAAACAAACCCTCTGTTTTGCAAATAACCTAAAGAAATCACTTTTCTCTTCCCTTCAGCATCTGTACTCTTTTACCTTGTCTGCCATCTCCTTCATCCTTTAACCAAGAGTCACGATCAATTTCAGAGTGATAGTGGGAAAAATACCACTTATGTTGGAGACGTCAAAAGAAACCGTCCTTAGGCAGTATTCACAGTTCTCAGGGGCTCACTTTCTGTAGTCACAAGACTATCTCGCCTCCATTTTCATCTCTCAGCCCCAGGTCTTGTTCCTGATCCCTTTTCCAGACTCTCTCCTTCATGTAGTGTCTCATCTTGCCCAACCCTACCCTTTTCCTGTTCTTCCTTAGCCCTTCCTGTACCTCTAACTTCTCAGCAATCTCCCCTATGCCTCTAACTTCTTGGGTGTACCTTGCCCCTCCGGCCTATCTGAAACCTGGCTGTTCCCTGAGGACACCCCTGCCTGACAACCTGCACACACTCCTTTTACCTGGGGGCTGGAAGTAAAATGCTCGTCATTACCATACCCAAGCCATTTCTCTCCTTGAAAGCCCAGATCCTTTGATGCTCCTGCCTTCACATTTGCCACATTTTCTTCCTTTCTTTGACCGTCATCTACTAGACTCCTCTCTTTGAATATTTCTGCTCACTGTCTTCTCCACCTCTACAATTGTCGCCTTTCTCAGTGACATTTGACATCCACGAGGGTGACATGTCCTGGCCTCTCTGACCTTGGCCTCCCAAGTCCAGTAAGCCTTTCCTCCACCCACATCCATGATGATAACCTGTCATCACCGTAACGGCACCCGTCTGAAATCACACCTTCACTATGCCATTTCTTAAATATCACCTCCTGTCTTTCCAGCTCACTTGTTCCACCGTTATAACTCGTTAACCCCCTTGACATATTTAAGTGACCACTTCCTGCTATTCATCATTTCTCTTCTGTTTTCACATCTCTGCTCCCTCGTTTAGATTTCATGGTCCATCACTCCCAGGCAACCAACCTCAACACACTTGCCCCTCTGTTCTTCCATCACATTCACCTGTCAAAACTCCAACCTGCTTGCATGCTTATCTGCACGAACATTACTAATCGTTGCTAGGAAAAGGACACACAGGACTCACGCAGTGCCTGGGTGCATCCAAATCACGATTATAAACCCAAATGAGTGTCTCACAGTACCCGACAATCCTAGCACATTTCCCTAGTAAGTTTGCTTTCCCACTATCTTTAACCACTCTTTCACACTTCATCTGCTCCCCCACTTTCTTACTCCTTCACCCCAGCTTTCCTCACTCTTCATTGATAAAATAGAATTAAGAACTCTCTCTTCTTCCTGCTACCAAAGAGGAAAACCTACCAACCTCGGATCCTCTGCCTTCCTGCATCACCCCTACCTCCCTCTTCCTGTATCTTGGCTACCATCTCCTCCCCTTTGCAGAGACTTCATGCCTTTGATTGTTTCCTCCGAGTCCAGCATTCGCAGGCACTCCTTTCTGTTGGACCATTCCCATCAGCACAGCCAGTATGCTCTGGTGCGTCCTATTTCAAACCTTCCTTTAACCAACATTTCCTTCCAGCTTTGTCTTTATTTCTCGTTTGCTTTTCACTGCAAATTACCCCCATACGGGTTCTACACCTACTGTTTCCACTTCTACATCCCTCTTCTCTTCTCAGGTAACTTCAGTCTGGCTTCTGCCTCCACCGTTCTACTTCAGTGTCTAGTATGCATCTAAAAATTTGTCCAAAGCGTCACCCACCCCTTGAAATCATCTGCCTTCTAGTCTTCCTCAGTTCACGTGATGGAACTCTCACCTGCCCAGAGGGTTAAGCCAAAAATCCAAGGGCCATTTTGCTTCATCTTGTTCCCTCCTCTTCCTCCTCCTCCTCCTCACTCCAACCATTAACAACTCCTGTCATTTATTCCTGAAAATACAGATGGTTCCTGACTTAACAATGGTTCAGCTTATGATTTTTCTGGTTTTAAGACGGAGAAAAAGCAATAAGTATAATAAATTTCATGAGATATTCAACACTTTATTGTAAAATAGGCTTTGTGTTAGATTTTGCCCAACTGTAGGCTAATTTAAGTGTCTGAGCACGTTGGAGGTAGGCTAAGCTGTGATTAAGCTAGGATGGGTGTACTCCATGCACGTTCGATTTAGGCTATTTTCAGTTTAGGATGGGTTTATCGGGAGGTAACCCCACGGTAAGTCAAGGAGCATCTGTACACCTACACTGTGTCCATTTCTCTTCCCATTGACTGTTGCCACTCTCTCCCAGAGCACTGCTTTCTTAAATAGGCTTCTGCTGCTGTTGCTGCCAGTCTTCAATCCATTTTGCACAAAGCAGCCAGGAGGAGTAATCTGTTTAAATGCAAATTGGATCTTTTAGCACACCCTTTAATGGCACCCCATTATATATACAATACACTCAAAATCACCTTCCCTCCTACTCTTGCTTTAGGGCACAGCCCAGATGTCACTTTTTCCAGACTTGTGTTTGTGTACTCCACCCCCAAGTCTGAAGGAGTTGCCCTTCCCAGAGCCACGAGCAGACTGCTCTCCCCACGTAGCTCTTCCCTTATAAGCCTATTCCACAGTTTTCCTTGTGGTCTGCTTCTCTCCTTATGCTGCAGATTCTTTTAGAGCTGGGAATATGCTGTGTTCGCAATTATATCCCAAACTTCTTGCACAGTGTCTGGCAGATAGGATGTCCTTGACAAATAATCATAATATTGTTTTTAAAAAAGAAACAGCAGGCACCAAATGGAGTCACTTGTGCTAAGCCCAGGTCACCAAACCAAGACTTCACCCCTAACCTAATTACAGTTTCGCCTTTCCCAGGAATGTAACTTTTAACCAGCCAATCTGGAATTAAGAGGTTAGCACTAGTGAGGGAATCCACCTGATAGAACTTTCTGTCCCCTAGAGGAAGGTGACCTTGTCTGAAACAAGCCACTCTTTCCTAGAAACTTCCTTTTCCTTCCCCCTTCTGCCTATAAAAGCCTTTCATTTCATACATCTCTTTCCTGGCTATAGCTCCTTTCTATCTGCTAGATAGGTTGCTGCCTGATTCATGAATCATTAAATAAAGCCAATAAGATTTTTTAAATATACTGAGTTGAATTTTGGTTTTTAGCAATGTAAATAGACGAATGGCTCTCCCCGCTAGGTATCTCTCTCCTCTGTAACCACCATAGTTCACACTTAATGTCACTCTGGTAGATTCTTCTTCCTAATGTAATTGATAAGGAATCCTGTTACTGATGTAAGTGAATTTTTTAGTCAATACAGATTTTTTTGGACCATTATTTGATAAGGCAAATAAGATCAGCAAGCAATTTTTGAAGTCTGAAGAAGCCTCAAGGCATGAAAGGGCTCTGTGAGGGAATTTTCTCCTATAGGGCCAGCCGCCATAATTGCATGTGGAGGTGGAGATATTCAGGACCTTCAGCCTTAGATTGCTATAGCCGGGAAAGATAATCAGTGAAAAAAGTAAAATTATAGGCACAACTACGAGTAAAAACTTTCAACTTGACAGTTACTCTTGGTAAAGCATAAAATTCATCCAAAGCTCAATGTAAAATGTATCTTGTTTGAGTTCTTTTGGACTTCATTTTTCCCCCAAATGCCTGCAATAGATATGAAAGATAAAGTTTATTCTGTTTTAATTACATAAATAAATAAACGTTTATTGAGACCTGCCATGTGTAAAGCATTGGGCCAGGACTAGAAATACAGCAGGAAAAAGATCCAAAGGGTATCTGCCCTCATGAAGCATACATTCTAAAAGGAAGATAGATGCAATGCATTGTATACAGCCCATAATCGTGACAAGGGCTTTGAATAAGAAACACAGGAAACTATGAGAGCACATGGGGTGGATAATCTCTATTGTCCCTTTCTGTACGTCCTGTCCCTTCTCTGCTCTGCTCTGTGGCGTGGGAGGCTGACCTTTTTGAGCCGCATCTATGAGCTTCCTAGTTCTTTGGCTTCCCTTTGGGTTCAGCAGGAGATAGGAGGGCAGCAGGGGATCAAGCTCAGGGTAATTACCTCCCGGCTGTCTCGCAGCCATGGTGTGGCAGCAGTGGCATTGCCTCTTCAGGTCCTGGGAACATCCTTCCCTTGTCACTTAGGCTTAGGGGTGGTCACTGCTCTTATGTACCAGACTAGCATTCCTCGCCATCCCTACTGGTTTCACCTTCTTGTGAACTCATCCATTTTCCAGTGTGAATATGCCTCCTGTTCTCTGTTGGGATCCTGACTAACTCAGCTGATAGTTGGGGAATCTGAGCTAATTTAGACAGAGGGGATAAGGATAAAGAAGACATCCTTAATGACATCATATTTAAGCAGTGTGAGCTTTCTTGGTTGGCCCTTCTAACACCTTCTCTTTTTCTTCTGAGTCAACCTAGAAACATCCACATGTCAAGAGGAAAGAATTCATGCTTCATCATTGTTCTTTCCTCTATTCCTTTTTTCCGCTGCCCTCCCCCAGCTCCAGCAGTAAATGCTTTTTCTTTCTGGTCTCGCTGGAAAGGCTCCTCCTCATATAGGTCTTAATGTCTGTCCTCTGAGATCTTTCCTTTTTCCTTACTTTCCCTCCCCGATCTTTCATGTCCTGTCAATATCCCTAAAATATATGCCCTCTCCCCAATGCGACCCACAAAGTGACCAGTCCGTGCCTTCTCTCTCACTGCTCCCCTATGTTCAGCCACATCAGACCACTCACTGTTTTCATGCCTTTGTTCCCAGTTTTTATTCTCCTGCATCGTTCTAACCTCATCTGTCCCTTCTGTTGAAAATCCTATCCAGTTTAAATGCCACCTGTCTGCAAAACCTTCCTAAAGGTCTCAGCAGAAAGTACTCGCTTTCATTATTTTTTTGTTCTCATAAATACTTTTTTTTTACCTTTCTTGCAGTCCTCACATGATTTATAGTTTTGATATTTGTGAAAATGTCTTATTTCTCTCCCCTGATCATCAGCTCTAGGGAGGCAAGGAATAGTTTGTATACAATGCCCAGCACACACTAGGAGCAGTGTGGCTTTTAATGGTGATTTATACATATTTTACCTTCTATCTTGTACAAAATCATTCTAAAATTCTTCCCTTGTACAAAAAATAATAATAAAAATGAAAGCATTAGTGTGCTCTCTTTGTATGTGGTCTTTGGCATGGTTACTTTCCTACTGTGCTTTTTTATTGCAATGTAATTAAATTGTACAGTTAAACCAAGGACAACTAGGGAAAATAGAGCTAAGAATATTTCTTCCAGTTACGTCTTGCAAGGCCTTACTTTATTTCTCCATTTTCAGTCTTTTAACATACGAGAAGTAGTCATGCCAAAATATTTATTATCTCAGGAAAAAATAAAATAAAAATCGTTTAAGGGCCTCCAGATACCATATAGCTGCATAGAACTAGAAAAGCAGGGATGGGGAATAGACAGATTAATTGTGAGGGAAATGAAATTTTGTTTTCCCTAGCTTCCTGCTCCACACTTCAAATTGAGATTTCCAGAACTTCTTCTCCAGGAGGCGTTTGTTATATCTGTTGTTTGGCTTGATACTGTTGGGAGATGAGGGATTTGGGAATTTTAACTTCAAGAAGACTTCTTAATTCTGTGAAATTGAATTTGGTTCTAAATGGTAGTTTATTTTTAAGACACATTTAAAATAAAGTAATAATAGTAACACAATCGCTACCATTATTAATCATCCAATAACTCTTTTAATCTTTCAAGCAACTCCAATGCAGATCTCATTGTTCTCATGTCATAGATGAAGACACAGAGACCTGGGATGTTAACTGCCCTGTTCCAGGTCACAGTTTTTGGGTGACAGTTTGTTGATCCAGTGCTCATGCTCCTAGTATCACTGGGGTGAGTGCACATTTTCTTGATCATCCCCTTGTGTATGGTGCAAATGTCCCGCAACCCTCAGAAACCTGCAGTGCCCCAGAAAGCTGCTCCCTTAGGGAGGGGAGCTGCACGGAGAGCTGGGAAAGAGATGGGCGGGCCAGGCATGGGCCAGAAAGGCTGCGCCCAGAGTGCACCAGCCCTGGGCAGTGTCCCAGTAGGGCTTCCTTTGCCTTCTAAACCAGCAATGGCTGGAAAGCGAGTCTGTTAATCTGCTGGGAAGGAGAGCCGGGGGAAGGGCAGCAGAAGGGCTTTCTGGCCTGCACACATAAGCAAGCAAGCTCTGAGAGCCTATATCATCTTCTATTTTAGAAATCACTCCTGTGAAAGTAGGTTTTACAGTGGCTGGGTGGTAGATTTTTTTGCACAGCTTCCTATGCATATTTAAATACATTTTCCCCTAGTTGTTACATAAGTTGTTTAAACATCAAAAGCCTCAAAGACCTAGAGACCCAAGAAAAACATTTTTTATTGAAGGTATATTTTTTTAATCAAGAAAGCAGTCATCTAAGTGGGTTTTTTTTCCTATTATCTATCTCACATATAACAAAACACCTCAACAGTAACATCACAGACAGTATTCAGAAAGCAATTCCAAACACATTAAAAGAGCTGCTTTGGAAAAATGAGTCAAGTGAGATTTTTTTCCCCTCTGACGGCCACAAAAAAGAAACACCTTTCTTACAGGGCGATCAGTTGAAAGGGGGATAAGGGGGGAACACAGTATCTCATCTAAAATCTTGCAGGCAGGAACGTTTATTACTACGAGAAGCAGAAGGTGAGCCTAGCTTATAAATGAGATCCTGCCGATGAGGAAGATGTATCTTGCTGAAGTATCACTGTACAGAATGAACCTTTAAAGCTTGAACTCTGCAGGCATAAACCATTGTCAAATAAATCTAAACTGATATATTCATTTTTAATAAAAGAAAATGCGACATAGCATGGCCACAATAATATGTAATCCCACCCTTGCATTTCCATTCTCAAGGGTTATTTAATTTTCCTTAAAACATTACAGAAAACGGCAAGGGGTTAGATGAAAATAAATATTCTCTCCTAGAATAATATTAATTTCAACAGCACTCTCCCTGCCACGAAGAAACAATAGTAGAATACTCAAATATAAAGGCCTGTCTATGGTTTATCTAGCTCACAATTTTAAATACCCAGATTGACACATAAATAGTTAGGGGACGAGATGGCTATTTTTTTCTTTTAAAATTACTTAAAGTCCTTTTGTATGGATATTTAAATTTCCTACAAAGAAGGTACCTCCCATAGGAAAAGACATAAATATTAATTGTGCAAAATAAAGAGAATTGAACAGACATAAGGGTATTTTATTTAAAATGGTTCTCAGTATGAATAATACATGGGGTTAATTGTAGCCCTGAAACAAATGACTAAAGCTGTTTTTTTAAAAAAATGTTTTTCTTAATAAGACATTAAGTTTTTGACCTCAAGCTTTTTTCCTCTCTCTCCTTTTTCCTCTTCCCTGTTCCCTCCTTGCAGTCCTTCCCTGCTTTTTTCGAAGTAGAATTTAAGTGATTTATATTAAAAGCACACAAACAAGGAGGTAAATGAAATAGAAATAAAAGTAACTTGAAATTGATGACTTTACTACAGTCCTCTATGAAGACTGTAGGCTCTTTTTGTGTCACCGACAAAGTGGCTTAGTGAGTTTCATCGTGAACCAGGCAGGTTCTTTTTCAGCACCCTCCATCATCAGTTACTTCTCCTCCACCAATGCCCACAGACAAGGGAAAATTCGACTTTCTATTACATAACCGTGTGGAAGGTGAGGCTGCCTTTCTTGAAACTCATGGAATTCAAAGGAACAGGTATAATTCATCAAATAATTAATGAGTCTGATTCAAAAAATCTGGATGCAATTCAAGGAAAACTGACTTTCAAGGATACAGTGTCTAAAACTTTAGTTTTTCTGTTCAAAAGAACCTGAAAAAGTTAGGAGGAAAACAGTTTGGCAGTTCCTCAAAAAGTTAAAAATAGAATTATCACACAGGAATTCTACTTCAAAAGAACTAAAAACAAGTATTCCACCAGATATATGTACATGTGTGTGTTCATATCAGCACTATTCTTAACAGCTGAAAGGTGCAAACAGCCCAAATGCCTATCAGTGGATGAATGGATAAACTAACTGTGGTATATAAATAAGTGAAATATTCCTCATCCATAAAAATGAATGAAGTACTATATATGTTGCAAACAACATGGACAGACCTCGAAAACATTATGCTAAGTGAAAGAAGCCAGGAACAGAAGGCCACATATTGTATGATCCTCTTATATGAAATGTCCAGAGGTAAAGACATAAAGACAGAAGCAGACTGGTGGTGGTGGCCAGGGACTGGGAATGTGAGAAACTGCTTACTAGGTACAAAGTAATGAAAATGGTTTTGGCGCTTAGATAGAGGGAGTGGTTTCACAACATGTGGATCTTCTAAATGCCCCTGAAATACTCACTTTAAAAAGGTTAATGTTATGTTGTGTGAATTTTACCTCAAAAAGAAAGAAGAAAGGAAGGAGGGAGGGAGGGAGGGAAAGGAAACTTTCCAGGAAAAAAGAAGTTGAAGAATGAAAACTCAAAGCCCCTGAAACTAAAATTATACCTCAGAAGAACTTGGGTAGGAAACACTGGACAGTCAGAATTTGATGTAAATGAACGTGATAAGATCAGGAAACAAGAAAAGTGAGCCCAACAACAAGTATATCATCAACAAAAAACTTTCAAAGAAAGACATGCTCAATCAAAGCAAACCCTCTCTACAGCAAACATAGGAGAAGCTCTTTTTAAATGAATGAAATGTAAATAGTGATATGTTTTTGTTGTTGTTTTTTTAAAGATTTTATTGGGGAATTGGGGAGGGGAGCAGCGTTGGGGAGTCGGGAAAGGGGAACAGACAAGTTGCTGTCCTTTTGTTCATTAGTGTAGTTGTGGAGGACGTCGCTTCACTGGCCCATGCTGGTATTATGATGATTGCGCTCTTCCCGGCTGAGGCAGTCGGTCACTGGCCATTGGACGGCCACTCACAGTAGCTTATGGCAGCCCACTGCAGCAGGTGCTGCAGCCTATGCTGTCGCCAGCCGCTCAAGGCAGCCCAGCTCCAGGTTGAGCTGTTGTTCACCATCTTAGCTGTAGAGGGCGCAGCATCACTGACCCATGTGGGAACCATACCGGCGGCCCTGCTGCTCAGAGCTCGTGCTCCCAAGCCAACTCTTAACCAACTGAGCCACTAGGCAGGCCCCCAGGTATGTTTTTGAAATTTAGAGTATTGAACCAATTACCTAGTAAAAGTCCTAATTCTTTTTTTTTTTTTGGTTGCTAATAGATAATTCTTTTATAGTTTATTAAATTACGTAATTATTATCAAATGTGTGGTGGGATTCAAGGAGTTTAAATATGCTCCCTCAATCTTATTTACAATTTTGCTTCAGATCTCCCATTTTCAGAAATTAATGTAAAGAAAAATTTCAGCCTGTCATTCGTCTGCTGTCAAAAAAAAAAAAAAAACACACCAAAAAACCTGAGTACATTAGGTTTAAATATTTTTAGCACACAAAAGAACTATATTAGAATAAGGGATGTGGAGCAATTCTTAAATACAAATAAAGGACTGTAAAAGTCTACATGTTGGGTCTGAGTGATAGAGATGGTATGATATAGTTATTTCAAATAATTTTAATGATTAGGGTACGTTAACCCTAATGAAAAAAGGAGAAGAGACATTATTAAAAGGCAATTTGAAAAGATAGAGGCCATGTTGAGTACAATACAGAAGGATAAGAGAACAAATAGGGAAAAGAAATGGAAAGTGTTCAGGAAGCAATTACTGGCTATCCCAGGGTTCAGTGAATGATCTAACTGTAGGTGCCCCAGGAGTGGAAAGGGGCCACTGTGAGTGAATGGTCCTGAGGGAAGTAATCAGAGATAAGAATAACAGTTATCAGAGGCACAAGATACAGAATAGAGAGAGAGGATGACAAAGTTTACAGCCTAAACTTCAAAGACATTGCACAATGAGAAAGGAAGCTAACGCTGAGAATTGAATAAAGGATCTGCTCGCAAATATTATGAAAACGTAAGATGATGGCATACCAGCTCTCTGAAGGAGGCAGTAAGGGCGAGTGAGAGAAACCCCAGGAAGATGTGCAAAAAGCAGTAACATTATCAAAAGCATAAATGAATTTGTAGCCCTCACGTTCAAATGTGTAGATAGGAAAGTTGAATAGATGCTGTGGTTCAGAATATAACTCTCAGAAGAGACAATTTTGAGAAACCAGTCTCATTTTAATTGAAAAATAGAAATTAGTCAGTGGCAATCAGGGATACACTGGGGCCAGAGTGTCTCATCTAGAAGTTTCAAGGAGATGCAGTTAACTCAAACTAAAACAGAAAAACTTAGAGCCTCGTCCAAACACTGACTGTATATGGAAAAATACCAAAGAAATAGCACAAGTTAATATTGGGAAGAAAATAACTAATAAAAATGACATGAGAAATCATTTGTTACCACATATAACATTTATAAACACATGCGAAAATGAAGGAGCATTTTTAACCATTTGATTTATACCAGAACCAGTTCTACCACTTCACAACCCCTTCAAAAATATTTATTTATACTCATGTACAGATATTGGTGTCAAGCAAAGTGTTTTGTCTTTAATCACTGTCTTAGATGCCCAATGATATGGTTTTCTATGCAACTTTCTCTCTTTCCAGCTGTGTAACTTAATATCCCTAAGTCTCAGTATTCTTATCTGTGGAAAGAAGCTAACGACACCTGCACTATATGCCACTCGTGTTGTCATTAAGAGGATGATATGACATAATGTTGTAATGCACTCTGCAATTCATGAAACACTACCTCAACGTTAATTTTGTCATCACTAGTACTATATTTTTATTCATCATTGATGGTCATATTGCCCATGTGCCTCAGTCAAATTACATGGAAAGGGGAAAAACGGTTATGCTCAGAATCAACGTAAGGCTTACTCGGTATAGACTTAACATGATGCCAGAGAGAATAGCAAGCCCACTTTGGTCCTACAGAATTTTTGAAATTAATGCTGTATTTTATTAACAACCAAATTTGTCACAAAAACGAAAAGGTGCACATTAAAAAATGCTTCGCACAGAATTAATCTAATGTAATTAGTGTGAATTATCAAAACACTGGCATAAAAGAGTATATGTGCCCAATTATAAAACCCAGGTGTTTAAATAAGATAAAACTGCCCCCCTGAATCAATAGGAAACTTGAGTTGAGTTGTGCTTTTCAAATATAGGAAAAGGTTGTTTCTAATTGCTAATTTCATATGTACCAAATTTGTGCATTTTATAAAAAGTGTTTCAAAAAGAAGTTATTAACATGATGTGAACATTTGTGTACATTTCAGCCACTGTCAATGTCTCTTTGACCCTAACAAAGGGGATTTAAATATCAATCTAGTATACTCATAGAATAATAGATGGGAAAATGCTAACCAAAATGAAAGAGGAAAAACTTTCCTTCCAGAATCTTGAGTTTAGCATAGAAAAGTCTACATAGATTTTGAATCCTAGAAAGGGCCTGAAAGATGGAACAAGGTACTGAAAGAGGCAGAAAGCAACTGGCTTAGAGACAGGTAGAGGGTTTGACACTAATAAGAAGACCCGTGAGCGCCTGAGACTCAGGGTAAAAGCAACTGAGTTCAGGTATGACTGCACATAGTTTATAGATTGTGGGTAGGGGGTGGGTGGCATGAAGTGTCAGGATTTAAGAAAGGTCATGCTCATGGCCTCAATTTTCTTGATTAATTTGGAGGCAAAATTGTCTTCTGAGAGTGGGGCAGGTGGGGAAGGCTAAAATTAAAAGCAAAACCAAATGAAACATTAGTCATTGTCACAAAACCAGGACTGGGATTAACCCTAAGAAATGTTAAACTTTACTTTTTTTCTTTTACATCTTTTCCCCAAAGATGTAAAATACCACAATCTAGACTCCCAAATTTTTTACGTAGCCATCAGATTATCTTTAATTATGTAGCTTCCACACCTTATTGTCTTAAATATTCTTCACTAAACTGCCAGAGATATACACAGTCTGTGCTTGCTCTGGTTGAAAAACCAATGCATTAATCTCCAGTTCTCCCAGGTATCCATGCTTGCAAAAACTGGTTTTCCTCAGATTGATAACAGAGGTCCTTTCCAAGACCCCAGATATGCATGAGGATGTCTCTTAGCAATAGTATCATTATGAAACCCTGGTTCCTGTTGAACACCTTAGTCTCTGCTGATAATATTAGGGGAGGGGTGGAGGGAATGCCTGCAGTTTCTACTCTAATTACTAGTTTTCCAAGGGAAGCTCTGTTTGAGGGTGAAGTCTATTGGCCCTCCTCTTTCAGTTTGCCAGGAAGCAACTGAAGGATCTTGTCCCTACCATTTTTACCAAAAAAAAAAAAAGAAGAAGAAGAATTAAAAAGAAATTTTCAGATAAGGAAAAGATTTTAGTATCTTGCCAGCAAAACTTACCTAATTATGATTAGACAATAATAAGCATCCTTTCACCCCTCAAATATTGACAAACAGTCTTTCTTTGACCAAACTCTAATCAGGCTCCTCTGAACTCTCCTTCAACTGGGCCTCAACTTTTGGACTTCAGTGTTCACCTCTGCATTGTCCAGTTTGGGCAAGAATCTTGCTAAGTCAGTTTAGCCAGAGTCCCTCGCCTATATAACCGATCGCCCTCGATATCGAATCTCATCCTCCACCATCACCCAAGCGATATCTGATCACCCAGGCCTGGCTTCAGCAAGCATCCTAGGAGGTCGATTTAGCCAGAGCCCCCCTTTATCCTGATGTTTCCCCTTAGCAATTTTCCATCCACTGACCCCCACCTGCTCCTTGACTCAAAATTCTTACTCTTCCTTTTTATATTTGGAGTTGGGTCAATTTCCCTTCCTTACTGTGAGACCCCATAGCAGTGGTCCCTACACCTATCATGATAGTCCCTCTGAATCAAGCCAGACTTACCATTCTTTTTTTTTTTTAAGACTTTTTTAATTGGGGAATTGGGGGAAGGGGAACAGACAAGTTGCTGTCGTTTTGTTCTTCAGTCTAGTTGTGCAGGACGTTGCTTCACTGGCCCAAGTTGGCACCGTCATTGCGCTCTTCCTGGGCGAGGCAGATCAGTCGCTGGCTTCTGGACGGCCACTCACAGTGGCTGCTGGCTGCTCACGCTGGCTGCTGTCTACACATGGTAGCCCATGGCTGCAGCCCACACTGTTGCTGGTGACTCAGGGCAGCCCAGCTCCAAGTTGAGCTGTTGTTCAGCATGTTAGCTGTAGAGGGCAGTGTCACTGACCCTCATATGTGGGATCCGAACCGGGCCCTCTGGCGTCCCAAGCCAACTCTTAACCATCACGCTACTTGGCCGGCCCAGCCTTACCATTCTTTAAGTGCCATGAGTTTTTTCTTTAACAGCAACAGTTAGAACGGGACTTAGAAAGGTGACCCAAGCCTCAGTCCAACTTGAAACCATAGTGAAGTGCGACCCATGATACAACGGCACCTGGTAAAATAACTGTCTCACTTTTGGACGAGCCTTTTAGGTGGGTCCAAGGTAGCTGTATTAGTTTATGGCTACATTCAAGGAAAACAAGACGTTGGAGCCTCCAGGAGAGGGGTCCGCTGTCACTTCTCTGAGAGAGCACCCCTGACCCTTTGATTAATCTTCATGAAGTCCTAGAAGACTTGTGCAAAGCAGCTGGTGCGAGAATGCTTTTGGGTTGCTTGGGCTGGACTATATGTGCAACTATTAAACTTAAATGCCATACACAGGTGCAGAAGACAGGAGAATATATACATCACCTGAGCATGACCCACACCGAAAGCACAACTTCATCACCCACTTCCATCGATAGCCAATTCACATGGAAAATCCAATGTGTAGGTTGTACAGACAGCAATAATAAAGCCCTCGATGGATGGCTAGGAGAGAGAAGATGACGAAGCTGTATGAAGTCCTCTAAAGAGCTGGGACTGATTCAGAGAGATGGAAGCTCGATTAGCCAGAGCACAGCCTGCCCTTACGAGCAATCAGCCCAGGAAAGGCGGTTGCAGTGGCTGGTCCTACTTGTGTCTGAGACCTGGGAATCTGGGGTTGATGGTGTACATTGATGTAAAAGGCGTGCATCTCGGAGGTCAGCAGAGACCCAGGACCCAACCAAACAGGAACACCCACTGAGAGGCAACACAAAATGGCGTGACTGGATTTCAGCACATTTGATAACTCGCTTTCCAACCACCTAACTATTCATGCTTGTAGTTCTTCAATAAGAGGGGGAAATGCAGAAAAGAGGTGCTGCTCAGAGTCGCTTTGTTTTACCCTAGGCAAAAACACATGTAATCTAAGGAGGCAGTTCTTCCTTTGTCATTATAAAATAAGAGCCTTCTGTTAGTAGCAGTCTCTCAGTGTCAATTTCTTGATTATACTGCTACATTATGGTTATGAAAGGGACTGCTGTGGGGGAAAGCTGGTTGGAGGATACACAGGAGCTCCTTTGCAACTTCTTGTGGGTCTTCTAGAAAAAGGTTTTTAAAAATCAACCAAAACAAAACCAAAATATCTTTCTGCATAAATTTATCTAAAATAGTCCCCAGTAACCCACTGGTCAGGAAGAGATTGTCTACAGAGAAGTGGTTCCCTCTCTCGCCTGGTTCCAGCAGATGCCCACCTTCCTTCCCACTTCAGATGGTCATGAAGGAGGTGTGAGGAGAGGCGCAGCGTCGGGGCAGAAACATCCTAGGCCTTCCGTGTGTTTGTCATTTGTGGGGACACAAAGTTCACAAAGCCATGGTTATGAGGGGGTGGCCCAGCTGGACCCAGGCTGAGAGCCTCTGAGCACACTATTGATGTTTCATACGTGAAGTGGACCCCTGATCAGGCCCAGGATCTGGCATCCCTCTCCAGGGTCAAAGAGAGAGGGAAAGCCACCCTGCCAGGCTTCTACCTTCTCCATTTGTGTTCCTGTCCT
>NW_017732389.1:189525-198842 GCF_001890085.2 Hipposideros armiger | reverse complement strand
CCCTACCACCCCCCTGCAGCTCCCCTACCAGCTGGACAAAACCAGCGCAGCCTGCACCGGCTCACCCATCTATCCAGAGTCCTTTTCTGAACTGGGCAATGCAGACTGATCGTGTGCCCATGTAATGCCCACTGCTCAGTACTCCAACCCCACCCCTACCCTATGGCTGAGACTGTCTCCCGTTTCCCGCCAGACCAAAGCAAGATTCTGTTATTAGAAAGGGGGTAACTGTACATTTAATTTTTTTTTAAATTTAGCCTGTACTGTTGATTATTTTTGCATGTGAAATGACCGTCCCCCAGCTGCATGGATCACCTGTTGTACATGACCAGTTCATCTAAGGTCTGTGGAAGGAAGTGTTGGCACTATGCACATTAGCTGGCGATGCACTTGGGCCAATTTAGACACTGATCCTGAGTCTCCAGAAATATGCAAGAGAGAGTAACAGGAGAAGTTACAATCCTCATTTCCATCTGCACCTGACATCCCAATGTGTCTACTTAGTTACCATGTGTGGCTGATGTAGGAATGACCTCAGGCTATGTGGAAAGCACTGGAAGAGAGTATCATGAAATACACTGGCCAAGCCAGTTCTTCACGGTGACCATGCTGTTAAGAAGTGTTGGATACGTGTGAGGAATGAAAACCAGAGATGATAGGAGATATGAGAAGACAGAAGGAGGCAAAAGATAAGAAACAGAAAGGAAATGTAGACATAATATGAAGTTGAACCGTATGTAATAGCCACTTTTGTAGGTCAAAAATGGAATACCAGTAATTTCATAGTGCTTAGCCTAATAAAAAGAGGTGTGGTATGATCTCTCTCACAATATTCCTCAAGAAACAAACAAGCCAAACCATGTCCTTGATTAGCAATGATTAGTTTATTGTGGGAGAGGGAGAAGCTTTACCTTCAAGATCCTTCTGGCTGGTCTAATAAGCAAATAGACACGAGACAGATTAGCAAGAGAAGATAAAACCAAATTTAGCACATACAAGTATATGGGAACCCCACACACATGAGAGAGTGAGAGACCCCGTCTACACGAGAGGTTCAGCGATGGAAAGGAGATTGAGGGTAAATGTGACATCCTGAGCTAGGGATGAGGTAATGCACCTTGGGGGGGCTTCAAAAGGTCACTGCAGAAGATGAGAAAAGCAGATGTTTAGTCAACAGAAGTTTGCCCTGCTCTATAGATAGGTCAAAAGACATTATCTCTGATAATCTCTTATGGGCAAGGCCCCCAATTCAGGTTCCTTTAGGTAAGTTAAGGAAGGGGTGGAAGTTTCTCTTGAGCCTGAAGCTAAAGCTGCCTTTAGCCCAAAACAGTCTGTATACCAGAGACGCATCTTGGGGTGACTCATTCTGAACCGCCACATTATTCATTCATTTAGTCATTCATTTAACAATGATTTATTGACCTACTATGTGCCAGGTACTGTTCCAGGTGCTGGCATTCAGCAGCAAGCAGGATATTAAAAAATATCTACCAGAGTTGACATTCTGGTAGAGAAAGATGGGCAATAAACAAATTTTAGATAGATAGATAAATAGACATATATTATATATATATATATATACACACATATACACAAAAACATGGAATATATGTAGTATATTAGCAATACATATGTACAGTAGTATTACTACCTATCATAGTCTAAGAATATATATGTATGTATGTATATATGTATATATAGAGTCAGTAATATGTACTATGAAGAAAAAATAGGAAAGGAAGATACAGAGTGACAGGAGGTTATACAATTGTAATAATGTGACTAACAAAGGCTTCATTGATAAGTTGACCGTTGAGCAAAGAATAAAGGAGATAATGAAGTAACCATGAGAATACCTGGAAGAACTGGGAACAGGGAACAGCAACACCATCAGACAGCTCACAGGGAATGGGCAGAGGGGACAGTAATAGCAAGTGTCAAAGAAGTAATAGGGGCCAGTCATAGAGGGCATTGTAAAACTTTTGTCTTTTACTCTGAGTGACAAGGAAGCCTTGGGGTGTTTTGAGCAGTAGAAAACTACACTCTGATTTACATCTTCAAAGAATCACTCCTGCTGTTTTGCTGAGCAAGAGTAGAAGCTGGGAGAGGAGTTACACAACCATTCAGGAGAGAGTGACAGTGATGGAGATGGTGAGAAGTGCTCAGATTTGAGACGTTTTCAGGGTAAAATGAATAGGGTTTGGTGAAACATTGAACATGGATGTAAGAGAAACAGAAAATCAAGGAAGACAGAAGTTTTTTGTCTGAACAATTGGGAAAATGAAAAACTGAAAGAGTAAACTGGGGAACACTACAGTAGAGGCAGTTATTTGCAGGGAATGAGGAGATCACTGTGAAGAGTTCCGCTTAGATCGTGTGAGATTTGAGATGTCTCTTAGACATCTGAAGGTCATAATGTGATAATATTTATTTCAGAGCCAAGGCCATAAACATTTATATGTATTTATAATATGTGAGCCCTCTCAAATGATTGCTTGTATGGTTATATAAATACCTCATTGTTTAAAATTAGCTTTAGTTTTATGTTAACCCATATATGTTGATATATGCTTTTCCCAAAGCAACAGGAATTATAACACCTGACCACAAAGATTGTTATACAAGAAGGTACAATTTAATCCAACTTATTTCGCATGTACATCATATAATTTGGAAACCTTTGCATTGAAAATAAAACAAACATAAACACATTCTTCCCTTCTGACTAATGTTGGTTTCACTTCCAAAGTCATCTGTGTTGTCAGTACTATGAAAATTAAAAATGATCGATCCCGCTCTATGCACATGTACATGAGAAATAAAATCAGGGTTATTTCTGATTTTTTTTTTAAGTTCATGAGCTTATATCTGCTGTTCAGTCATGCAGGGCTGCACTTTGCTACGATGAGACTCTCTTCATTTTTTAAAGTTCAGCTTGTTTGACTCTCCGGTGTCTGAACAAATGTGTCCAGAGTCCTCTAAATGCGTGCATGTCATTCCCTCTGATTTCACAGAGCCCCAGAGAAGTCAGGATCTGAGCTGGGCACTCGGAACACAGGTCGTACTGACCCCAGGTCAGCGGGTCATGGAGGTCATCGATCGCGACTGTGGCGCAGAGGCGGATGGCTATGCGAAGCGCAGGTACAGCTACAGTGAGCACGTCATTATTTCTGGGACTGAGCTGGTCAGCTTGGGCATTTTATCACATCTCTCATTCGTTCCAACAGCCTTTAGGTAAACTGTGAAAGGGCCTTGGATTTCAATTAGCAGGAGAGATTCTTGGATGGCAAAAAGAATGAAAAGAGAAATGAGGGAAAGACGCACTTGGGGATAAAGATAGAATATGTAAAAAAGGAGAAAGTGAGGGAGCGAGGGAAGGGAACAAACCAGGCCCCCCTCCCCCATCCAGCTTTGTGTTTATTATGTTTTTCCCAGTTTCGCTGTCTCTCATTTCCTAGCTGCTCTCATGCTAGTTTTCAGACTCCGACCAGACTGAATTTGCACCTTCTGTCCCACTGTTCCTCCCTCCCACCCCCCACCATTTTTTTCCCTTTAACCCTCAAGAGAGCTTTGAGACAGATAGGCATGGCTGTTAACCTAAACACAATCTTTTGATCTAAGAAAAAATCCAGAGTGAGTCGCTGATTATGTAATTAACAGTGTACTCTCTTTTAACCTCAAGATTACCAGGTATACCTTCCCATTGCTTCTAAGGAAGGAACCGTCTAGTCAGCGAGAACTACAATGAATCTGCAATCTCATGCTTGGCCTGCTATATGAAAGTGTAAAGTGTTTGAATAGGGAAGGCTGCAGACTGATATTTTTAAATTAAATTATCTGGGTAATTGCACAATTCTTCGTATCATTATGCTATTAGCAACTTAAGCTAAAAATGCATAGACCAAGCCAAAGGCTTGTCTACAATGCTAACTTTTTATTCTTGGGTACAACCATTGAGGTTTCTTCTATCTTTTTATAGTCACTAGCTTTGAAAGGAAAGTAAGCAAGCAGAAAAAAAAATGCTAGAGAGAAGAAGGAAAGATGAGTGATTTGATCATCACACACCCTAGAGCCCTGTTAAAAAGTATTTGTACTTTAAAAAATCTTTTTTGCTGAAAGCTTTTTCAGGAGAAATAAATTATACTGACTCTATATAAATAAAAACAGAAAGAGCAAAGACAAACATGAACATATATTACCAATGCCATTCATCAAATATAGTTGACACTTCAATCTAATCCGGCAAATGAAAACACAGAACTTTATAGAGTTATAGGAAGTAAGCAATTTAAACATAGCAGGGCACAAGGCCATCTAACAGCACAAGTAAGAAGATGTTCCCGTTTCTTTTCTCTCTTTCATCCTTGTGAACCTGTCAAACACCAATGGCTATCCATCTTCCTTGCAGGGTGAGGTGATCTTCAAATCCCATCATTAATAATCACAGTCCAAATGTTCCTTAACAAGCCCACCTTCCTCTAATGTCATCACATAAAAGGACATGTCATGCGTTTCATACTCTCATCATGGTGGAAGGCTTCTCTTTCCATAATAAAGTAATACATTTCTTAACTAATTAGTTCATTAATTTTCAATGTGATTCCCAGTTTAAAACTCTTTGAGATTGTTAATCTTTCTTAAACGTGTGTGCAGTTGTGAAAAACAGCTGTCAGGGCAGTGTCACCGCCCATCATGACCGGTCCTAGTGCGTGAGGACATCGAGAGCTGCAGAAACACGTCGCGTTTGTTATGGGGAAGCAAGCCGCCAAGGCCGCTTTATAGCCGGGATCAGGTCCGTGTCGTGCAGATGCCGGGTAAACTTGACCATTCCAACTGGAGACGGACAGTCCTCCATGCTCTGCTCCAACGCTTTGCTAGCCTGTATGTAAATACCTCGCCAAAACCACTGAATGGTTGAGCGGTTCAATATTAATATCGCAAATTAGAGATGACATCGGAATGCCCACTCACCAGAAGAGCAATCAGCACTCACGGCAAAGTGATCAGTGGCCTAAGCAACTTTCAAGCATCCTGGTGGGAAAAAACAAATGTGATGGAGCTTGGAAGTGACACCAGCGCGTGACGAACATACCTGATTACCGAGCCACTGCTGATTGACCTGGCGATGAAGTGGAGGATATCACCATATGCTTCCATAAAGGACATGTGGAAATGGCTTCGAGATCGTCCCCTGAGAGCTCATGACTGTCACTGGTGTGTTCCCATTAAATGACAATGTAAACCTCCTCTGTAACAGTGAAATAAGCCATCAACATAACCGCCTGTGCTCCTGGGAGGAAAAGAGTTACCTGAATAATTATCATGCCCAGCGTATTGTCCCAACAGAACTGCCAAAGGGTTACCATAGCTGGGTTGCCCTGAAGTATTGTAGCCATTGTCTTGGCAAGAGGAATGGTTTCCACTTCTTGACTTGGGTAATTTGGATGGGAGAATAAGTATGTTGATGTGGGTATAGGAATAGAATGTTCCAGAAGAGGTAAGAGATGAAATCAGTGAAGAGTTCCAGTGCCAAGCAGGAGACCCCTTGCTGTGTGCTAAGAAGGCTATTCTGGGTCTGCTTGCTTTAGTGAATCATGTTTTACTCATGGACACCATGGTAAAGAGCATGTCAGGGAGTCTGCGCCGATGGCCGCAGGCATGCCTGAATCCAGCGGTCGCCACAAAGGAAGTTGTGCATTCCCTAAGACACTGCAGCACCAGGAAAAATGTCACGACGTAAAGAGGAGCACAGATGTAAATACATGTTATTTCCCGGTGACAGTTTGTGCAGGGGTTACAAGAATAGTCTCTGGAGTCCTGCTGCAGAGTTCAAACCCCAGTTCTGCTACCTACCTGCTGTGTGGCCTTGGTCAGGTCACTTACCCTCTCTGTGCTTCAGCTTTCCTCTGTAAAATGTGGCTGCTTCACAGGTGAGGGCCTGGTTCATGCTCTTATTATTGCCTCCCTCTTATTATCATCTCCCTATTAACTAGAACAGTCTACGGCCATGTTTAGGGGACAAATTAAGAGTCCAATGGTAGCTGTAGCCTCAGTTCATCTTCTCTCTGCTCCAAAAGTGAGAAGGGGGGTTTTGAGACTCTCATGTAACCCTTTTTGCCTGTTTCCCTGGCACCCCGGAAAAATCCCCACCCTGGGCTGCAGAGACCTGTCCCCCCACTTTTTCCTCATAGCTATGCAAAGTGCCAGACTTCCGATGCCAAATGGCACCATCTTCCCTGGTTTCCCAGGATCAACAGTTTGTGTTAGAATCCTTGTCTCAGTGTCATCTTCTGGGGAAACCCAGACCGAGATGTTCAGTTGGTGTTTTTTAGTGTCACTGGGGCCTAAAAATAGTTTGGGGAGCTTCCGTGATTCACTGCTTTCAGTGTTACAGATACCGTGTCTGCCGCAGCGATGAGGCAGGCACCTGGCAGCAGGTGAGCCGGAAACAACCATAGACACTGGCATCGCATGCTAATCGTCATGGCTTTATTTATGGCTTACTCTTTCTCTGAATATTCTTTTGTTCCAAGAGGCTTTCATCTAGGAGTGTTATCAGAAACAAAAAGGGGAAAAAAAAGATGGGACCAGCACCGAGAGAATGTATAAAGTGTGAGCGTGGAGATAGACTGATGCACAGGTCACACTGGGCTGCGATTTTCTCACCTGTGCCTTTTCCAGGAGGATGACACAAGCGGGAGGCTATGACAGCAGAGTAATCTCCCCATAACAGCCATCGACCACAGCTGTACAATCCATAATAGCCATAATAGAGAAAGCAAACAGTGCTCAGGGCACATTCCCGCGCCTCTGTGAGATGAAACAAAGCTTGGGGTGGTGAAAGGGGCGCTTTGATGTCTCCTGAAAAGCCCATATTTCTGGATATCACTGAACTACCAACACTTTTCCTAAGGTGAGGTTAAAAAAATAATTGAGGTTTAGACGTCTGTTTCCAAAGGAGAACCAACTGCTTATTTAAGTTCTGTCAGAGAACAACAGACACCCTGAACATAATCCGTGGCTCTGACCCATCGTACAGCGGAAGGAAAATAAAGACAGCTGTCCATTAATGCCTGCCTTGAATTCAGGAATCGCTGGAAGGACATGCAAGAGGTATTATTATTTTTTAATGGCTGCTCTGACAAAGGTGTCCATGCCAGCATTGTTCTTGGGGAGAAAGCTTCCATTCTGCAAGATGCTTGTCACGTTCCAATTAAAAAACAGATTTATTGTTAAGGGGTAGTAGACTATCGGTTTCCTTCCACCTGCATTTTGTCTATTGTTGAAAAATCTTACATAGAGCAAAAGTTGGAGGCCGAGAAGAGCTTTTTTATAAGTACAGAGTGGGAAAATATTGCCACTTAAAAAAATACCATTCCTGCAAGAAAGCAGAGGTGTCAGAGGCAAAGAGAAAAGGAGAGATGTGTCAGTCAGTCAACAATGTTTATTGAGCACTGGCTGTGTGGGGAGGACGCAGAGGGCAAAACACATTCTGTACTCGTCTGGGCGCCAGGAAACCATAGAAGCACAGCACTGGCACCAGGAAACGCTCTCCCAGCACACGACTATCTAAGGGAGTGAGTGTGAGTATGTGTGTGTGTACGTTTAAAAGGAGCTTGAGGGCCAGCCGAGTGGTGCGTTGGTTAAGAGCTGGCTTGGGATGCCAGAGGGCCCCGGTTCGGATCCCACATATGAGCGCCAGTGACACTGCCCTCTACAGCTAAGATGCTGAACAACAGCTCAACCTGGAGCTGGCTGCCGTGAGTCGCCAGTGACAGCATAGGCTGCAGCCCCTGCTGCAGTGGGTTGCCATGGGCTACCATGTGTAGCCAGCAGCCAGCATGAGCGGTGGTCCAGAAGCCTGCGACTGATCTGCCTCGCCCGGGGAGAGCGCAATGATGGTGCCAACTTGGGCCAGTGAAACGTCCTCCACAACTAGACTGAAGAACAAAACGACAGCAACTTGTCTGTTCCCCTTCCCCCAATTCCCCAATAAAAATCTTTAAAACAAAAAAATATATATATATAAAAAGCGCTTGAAAGCAAGAAATGGCCCTGGTAATGAAACCAGAGACTAAACGCCGTTGCACACAGGAGAAAGGATGCAGATGATCCTGGAGCACTTTCATCTTCCAGCTGACTCCTCTGAGTGTAAATCAGAAGTGGAAATGCAAGACAGGAAACCTTTCTGTCATGAGGACATCGAGGAACTGGCAACCTCCCATGTCTGATAGCTTCCGCTTCAGAAATATGCATCATACGTATTACTGTTCCACCTCATGGAAGTGATTTGACTTGAAAATGCAATGACAGGGAGCCATATTGGGGAACAGAAACTGTTTACATCGTTGCTTGGGCTGTTGGTGAATCCAGGCCTGCATTTAGAATTCATTATTTTATAAACTGCACAAAGGGATTTCCAAGTTGTCAAGCTTGGTTTATAAAAAATAAAATAAAGAAGATATGATAAAATGTCTGGCACAAGATTTTCAGACTTTAATTTTTTTTCCCTCCATACCATTCATCTTCCCAGTCATAGCGGGTACTCCATCAGCTGTGATAGCTGCTATTTTCTCTGGATTTAGATCAAACAGCCTCAGAACATCCATCAGGGCCATTTTTATATCCGTTCTCCTTTGATGCCAAACCCCAAAGATTCCCCATCATGTACAGTTTGCAAGTTGTTGGACTGACTAGCATTAGTAACCTTGGAATGTCACCCAGACACCAGCTTTCATCCTGAAGGAGGCTAATGAATTTTGCTGCAAACCAACTTGGTCTTGAAATGATTTTTCTTTAGGTCACCTTTCATAGTTAAAATACTTTGCTTTCTTATAGTTTATGTTTTTTTTTTTGCTGAGTGAGAATGGTGGAAAGGATTGAGCCTGAGGACGAGAAAGTCTGGAGTACAAAATCATGATACCTTCTTTTAACACTGTATATTTTTCAATTGTCTGGGCACAACCCTAATTTCTTAGCGTATCCTCATCTGCTAAACATGATAATAAAAGTATAGTCCGGTATGGTTTTCAACTTTTTAAGCATAAGATCCCCTTTAAAAATAAATACATACAATATACATACATGCAGCATACTTTTAATATATGTGTGTAAGAAATTAAGAGTTTTGCCCAAATGATGAAAAAACATGCAGTGTTAAAGGCAGGTATCAGAATTTTGTGCTCTAGACTCTTGCCCTTAGTTCAGTCCTCTCTGCCACTCGAGTTCGGCAAAAAGTAAACTATAAAAAAGCAAACTACTATTTTAGCTATGAAAGTGACCTAAAGAAAAGTCATCTCTCTCTCTCTCTCTCTCTC
>NW_017732389.1:152103-189475 GCF_001890085.2 Hipposideros armiger | reverse complement strand
CTCTCTCACACACACACACACACACACACACACACACACACACACACACTCCCATGTGGAATTAATTAACCATTTGGTATATGATAAAGGAGAAAATGCATCTTATGTACTACTGTTAATGCAATAAAAACTAAAAATAAAATTTTCAATGAATCTATATTTTATTAAGCACAAAAGCAACTCCACATACTCTCTTACAGACACAGACATGTGAGACATATCAAATGTCAATGTAGTTTGGCCATGCATAAAAATGTGCCTGTTCTTCAGAATAACAGTTCTACAGCTTTGGGAGCCATTGGTCTAGGGCAATAATATGCAAGACCTATTTCTGGATCTGTAATGTGCTCAAGTAGAGAGGAGTGGTTAATGTGGCCTCAGCCAAGTGTCCAAAGTCAGGATTCATACATTTATGGAATTCAAATTTTTTAAAGAATAGCCTCATGCATGTTACCACTGTTTACCCACTCATTGCTTGGGACAGAATAGACCCTCAAAATTTCAAACCGAAATAAATTAATGAACATATGTACCCTAAGTTTTCCGCCATCTCTCCAGTTTATGGCTACTGGTGATGATACCTGGATAATTGGTATCTTCACTGGCTCCTGCTCTCAGCAACGTATTGCAGGCCTTTGGCCCCTTGGAAAGCCCATCCATAGTGTGTTTCTTGAGTCCATTCCTAGTCTCACTCCAGTGACATCCACAGATCCACTTGAGGGCACCAGCGCCTTCCGTGAGACGGCGCTTCCGAGGCAGACCACTGGTCATCGTGAGGACGGTCGCATCCCCTGACAGCTTCACATCGACGCTTCACCATGTTTGTCAAGGGGTGGGGTTGGAGTGGGGGCATGCCTTTCTTTCCCACTTCGTGTCACACTTAATCAGCTAGGCATGCAACGAGCAGATGACTCACCTGACCCCGCATGAAAACAGCTCCCTCAGCTTTGCCCGCAGGAGGAAGATCTGAGGACCCCCTACCCGAAATGTGCCCCACGCCTCCCTCCCAGGACTTGCTCCCCACAGCTGTCCCCCATGCCCACTCCCCGCTACCACTTCTTGGGGCAACTACAGTAGTGCCTCTCGAAATGCAAACACTGATTTAGTAAGGCTGCCCGTTTACCAGGGCCCGAAATAGGCACAAAATTTAAGGGGGCAACAAAAAATTCATTAATCAAGATAAAAAATATTTCAATGTAATAGTAATAATGTTTAATGCAACATTTTGAAATACATAATTCAATTACTTTAATGTTATATTAAAATTACATTAATATTAACAAATATCAATATAATAAATATGTAAATATTTGACTAGTGCAATATTGATAGTATTTAATGCAATATTTGGAAAACTATAAATTAATACTAAAAATCCTCAATGAACAAAATATCTCAATTTTAAATGCAAGATTAAAGATCCCAAGTGATGTTGATCAGACCACATTTTCAGCAGCAAGGCTCCACAGTCAAAAACATTTTAATTTCCTCTGAGAGGTCACCCACCACCCATTTTACCAATTATGCATCCGTCTGCTAAATTGGGCACATGTTAGGATGACTGACACATACAGAACTCATCCTTACAGCAACCATGTGAAGTTATTATAATTTGCTGAGGAAACATACTCTAGAGCATTGGTTCTCAACTAGGGGAGACTTAGAAATGGACACAGTTTGGGTTTCACAAGATGGGAAGGTTCTACTGGCATCTGGGGGGAGATGCCAGGGGTACTACTATGCATCATACGATACCCAGGACAGCTCCCCACAAGAAAGACTTATCTGGCCTAAAATGTCAATAGTGCCAAGGTTGAGAAACCCTGCTATAAAAATAGTACACCACAGGTAATACATATCGTAACCGAGTTTGGACTCAAGTTTTTCTGACTTTTAAATTTTTTTCTACTCATCGTCTTCCCTCACCAGAAAGAAAGCATTTCTACTTCTAACTCTGGGCATTGGGTTAGTCACAGTCAGTAAATAATACCTCTTTGATGTATAAAGTTACAATATAAGAAAATTAGTGTTGGGGGGGCCTATGGGGAACAGCCCATTAGGTGACAAATAGAGAAGTTTAGGAAGAGTTGCTGCTTGCTGCTAATTTAGAGCCAATTAAGGATGCAAGCCCATCGTGGTTCTGTAGAAAGTTGGTTTAACGATGTTTAATGAAAGTAAATCTCAAACCGTGTTCTCTGGTGTAAAATTTGGAACCTTAACTTACCGTTAAATTTTGTAGCATTTTGTATTGGAGGCCAATAGAAACTCATCTAGCTTTCTAAATTTTCTTTATATCTGTCAGTTGATTCATAATATCAGATACCAAAAAAAAAAAGCTTAGACACATCATTTAAATGTGTGAGTATCTGAGTTAATGAAACATCAATATGATATTTTCATCTCATCATATTTTAGGAGCATTACAAATGATAGGATCCAGCATTACTCTGTACCCTCTGTGCTTACAAAGCTCCAATGTATAAAATGACTATCAGTGATTTAAAGATCTTAAAGTATATTTTCCCTGCTCTTTACAAAAATTTAAACATAAAGGTGCTATATTCGTTAATAATGATTGCAGAGTTGTGGCTTGATGATTTGCGTATTGCCTTTCAGCTCCAAAGCCGCCTTTGTGTGATCTGCTCTGTGATGCGGAGCTGGGGCGCTCGGGCTGTCTTGATGTCGACCTTCTGTCGGGTTCTCTGATGGAAGCTCAGACAGGAGACTGGAAAGCTGAAGGAAGGGAGAACTCATTTCTGTCTTGTTCTCCAGCTTCTGGACAGACACTGCTCCAGCCTGTGTGTGTGTTTGGCACCCCCAGTGCCAGACATGTTATCACCTCCCAGGGGACTAGCACCAGTGTGGGGTAAGGTGGGGGCCGACCCTGAGGCCCTGGGTTCTGATGACCACTTTCTCTTTTGTTCCCCCAGGCCTAGGGGTGGGACCTGCTCCACGCAGCTAATGTTAGTGTAACTTTAGCTTTTCCTTTCTGCTCTTTCAGACTTCAAACTCCCGTGTGAACAATTCCCTGTACTAAATCCCCTCTGCTTGAAATACCTATTCTGGCTTCTATTTTCCTGACTAGAACCTAGATATAGGATATATAAAAGATAGATATAGATTACTGATATAGATTATAGATATAAATATATAGATATGTATGTATATTACAGTCAAAATACAGAATATGTAAGATACAACAAAATGCATACAACTGTGCCCTTTGTATCTTCTCATATACAGCGTATTACGTACTTGTGCATTTGTCAGTGACCCTACTAGAAATAACATATGCTAAACCTTTCATTGTATGCTTAGAACAGAAGAGCTGCTCATGGACGTGGTGTATTTCTTTACTTTTCACTCTTTCCTTTTTCCCTGCCAGGGGAAATGGAAGATTAGGCAGATCAAAATTATTTAAAACAAACAAATAATAAAAAAAATATTCCAGCTGTTTGACCAAAAGATATAGTGTTTGGCATGTATTTTAATAATGTATCTCAACCAGATGTTAACTGGAGTTTTCTCCTCTTTAAAGAGCAATGATGCCTGTCCACGAGAAACACTTTAATCATCCCACTCTCCCTCTGGAACTTTGGGAAACTGTCGCCTGCAAATGCTGCAGGCCTAATTGATCATGTGTGAGTATGTATATGTGACTGTGTATAACTTACGTTATTCTATTTCTGACTTGCCTGTTTGTTTTTTAACAAACACTTCTCCATTTTTCTATACATCCTGGTTGTTCTGAAGTCTTAAAGAAACTTGAATAGTTGGGCAGCCTGATTTCAGTTGTCTAAATGATATTATGCCATCACTGAATGTTTCCCCTAAAACACAGAATCCTAGGAATGTCAAAATTGTCTGAATATTCTGACAATTGCTTTATTCTACACAAACACAGCAGTTAGTGGTTTTTATACCAATGACATTTGGTATGTAAGTAGAAAATAAATAAATGTCTTTATCTTACAAAGCCAGGTGACATTGTAGAAAATAAAATACCTTGTTGTTCATAATATTCATGTTAGAGGAAAATGTTTTCTTGCCTTCATTCACACGACGGCATTGAGAGAGGTCTACAGTTAAGAGAACTATTTGCGTGGCCACTTTCAACAGGTTACCAGGGGTCCAACACCATGAACTGTCCCATGAATATGGAACAAGTTGGATGCCAGGAGGAGGACCAAGGGAACGTAAGACATGGGCCCTGCTTTATGAGTCAGTAGTCTCTAGCAGGAAGGGATGGGATGCTCATGTGTCTCTACATCACTCCGATAGGCTTTGTAAATGCACGTACATACGAAGGGCTCTTTGTGCTGCACTGAAACATGCTTAAGTGGCAGATAATTCACGGTGGATTGGCCATGTGGATATTAGGGGAATAACTGCAGTGACCTGTGATATTAATCTACTGTCTTAGCCTAAGTTCCTCCCAGGAGAACAAAGCCTGAGACCTAGACTTTTGGGGAGATAGTTTATTCTGGAAAACGAATCTGGGGACCAGGAACTGAAGAACCAGGGAGAGTTGAAAGCAGGAAGGAGGAAAGGCAAAAGCAAGTGTGCATTATTGAGTTGGTTACCAACCTGCTGGCGTCTTGTGAGTGGCAGCATGGAACGGTCCGCCCGAAGGATCGTAGCGAGAAGCATTTGTCCATTGACCCTAGGATCTCCCTTGGATCCCCTTTGGTTGAGACTTGCCCACTGGGAGCTATGTCCCCCCCATTACCAAGACCTTACGTGCCCCATACCACAGCACAAGGAACCCAGGCAGGTGAGAGAAGTGGTGTCTTCAGCATAAAACGGGTCAGAACTTGTTCAGACCTGCTTACAATCGCCGCAGCTGCAACCGGAAGCAGGAGGAAGAGGACATTGGCACTGCCCGAGGGGTGTCTGATGGGGCCGAAAGTCTCGAACGGGGTCTAAGCAAGGACACCTCCTACAAAAGGGGATTTGGCCCTCTGTGCCATGACCGATGTTTTCATAAGGAAGTCTCTGTCAATAGGCCCCGGCTTATATTTTCTTATTTTGGTAAACCATCTCATTTCTCTAGATATTGCACTACTAAGAACGAATTTACTTCTTAGTTCTTGTGTAAGTAATATGTCATCAACTTTGAAGAAAAGGAAACTTTTGTCTTCTTTTTATCTGGCTGGGATTTGAATCCTTATTTTTTATCATAATTACCCACAGGGCCATCGTTACCTTGGGTGGAGGAACAAATATATTTTTTTCTCCCAAAGAGCTGCCATCTATATAAACAATTTGAGTTGCCCCAAATCAGCTTGTTAGCACCATTTTGATGGTCCATACGATCCTTTAAAAGCAATACTGAACCTTGGGCAAGAATGACTTACCCTCCAGGAAGTGGTAGCTGGCCCCAGGACCCCAGGGCCACCTTGCTGACATGATTCTAGAAATCTGGTTGACCCCACACTTGGCGGGAAAGGATGGAGAGCACCCCCAAAGAGGCTTAATGGAGCCCAGGCCCGCACAGAACGGTCTGGCTCACGGCCCCCTGCTGGGATGCATGGCTGCTTTGTGGTCCCAGCCCCCAGGGGAGGACTTAGAACACTTTGAGGAAGAGGCTCCAAAGCAGAAGGGGAGGAGGAGGAAGGGAGGAAGAAGGAGTCGAGTCCCCCTTGGCCTGGACCCAGAGCTTTTTGCCCGGCGTAAGGGTATCTTTTCTAGACCAAGTCGTTGTTTGTCTGGCAGACTAAAAACACTTGGAGAAATGAACTTTCCCTTTGTGTGCTAATGCCAAGGGTTTATACCTCGCACGCTATGCAGGGCAGAAGTATGTACATATATATTGGGAGCCCGTTTTTATCTGCGCTACAACCAAGGGGCCACTCTTGCATAAGCAGCATTAAAATGCCATCTTCATGCTTTATATAGTCCTCTCCAGGCATTTGTGTTCCACTTAGAGTGTACTCCTGGTTTGAACAGAATGGAACATATTTCATTTTCATTTGATCTGCAACAGAATCTATGGGCAACACTGTATATTTTCTTCTTTCCTTTATTTTTAAAGATGCCTCTTTATTATTTTAACAGTTGGTTAATATTTCTTGCGACCTATAGTTCTATCACAGATTCTACAGAAAACAACATTACCAAGGTCAGGCAGCTCAGCTACTGTCGCATGCACCCTTTCTTAAGAAGATAGCATTAATGCTGCTGTTACTGTTGAACTGTTTCTGTTTCCATGAGGTTAACATATAAAAATGTATTATTCATGGAAGAAAATGCATTTCATATATTTTGCCAATTGTTATTATTGTTCTAGAGGGGGAAATAAATGAAAATGGTGGTAGTTGTGGAAATGCCTCCTTGTTCAGAACTTAATATACAATACCAATTTAGACTACTCACCTTCTTCAACTTCAAACCTCTCATTAAACTGCAAAGCTTGATGTCAGCTAAACTCTACAAATGTTAATTTAAGGTCAAGGTGCTCCTGGGAAGCATTTGAATGCCTAGAGCAGAGCCCAAGAAAACTTCTTTGCAAAGATTTATGGGATGATATGGCTCCTTTCTGAAAAATAGGAACTCTATTTCTGCTTTTTCCAATCACTTTCTATTTCAAGCTCTAGGACACACTTTCCTTTATGAATCTTTCTGAGATATTTAATAGCATCCTGGAGATGTTAAAATGCAAATTTTGTCCATGTGTAATGTATAGCGTCTCTCCAATTTCAACTTCATTTAGTAATGCCAAATGCTATGTGTAGTGAGGAATGACTCATCCATAACTCAGGAGCACCTTCACCCATGAAGATAGCCAAAACACAAATGCATCATTTTCAGTATACAGATTATCATGAGGCAGGGTGTGTAGCCGATAATCACTTTTTCTGAAACTAAATCATGTACCAAAAATGCACTTAAGGTTTGGTTCAAAGAGGCCCAGGGTTCATTTTATTTTGTTCCCTAAGTTGCTGTATAAAATAAAGTTGGGCACACAGGAATCTAAATATACTTCCCTTCTGTAGGCTACCCAACTTTCTTTCAACAGGTGTCTGGAATCCTTTCGTGGGCGTGGCAGAGGAAGCAGCACAGTTTATTATTTGCCTGGAAGTCACAAGACCATTTCCTTCTATGCGTGAAAGTGAGGTGCTGAGAGTCATGTTTCTAGAGAAAGGAGGTGTCATCGCCATATTCATTCCTCTCTCTGGGATGTGGAAAAGACAGGCCAAAGTTTACTGACTCTCCTGGGAAGCCCCCATCCGCGGACACTGGTAAAGGAAGGCAGATCTAAATGGTCCCTGAAGCATTTTACATACCATTTTATATAACACACCATTTCCTAGAGCTAGTGATGAAAGGCCAACAAATATATTAGCTCTCCAGAGGTTTATTAGGCCGTTCGACACAACTGCTTTGTCCAGAAAGGGACAATGTTGATTAGGCAGGGCAATGAGATTTTTCTCTCAGAAATTTCAAAGTAGGAAACAAAACCAAAACATAAAACCTGAGTTGAGCAATTAGCAGAAGGGCTGAAGGTGAAAGGAAGCACAGAGAAGACTGTTCGCAGAGGCCAGGAGCAATAAAGGTTATAAGCAAGCAGGAACTCTAAAAATGCCAGAGGCATAAAATAGAAAATGGGCACATAGAGAGAAATTCCTCAGAAACCAGAAGAGAAACAAGTTAAGTCATGTTAATTACAAAATACTAGAATACAAACCATCTCCATGAGGCCTGGTTGTAAGCCTTTGCTTAATACCCAGAAAGACTCGCTGTCCTCGTTCCTTGTTTTTTCACAGTAAATTTCTTGAGTGTTTTTTTTTTTAAGATTTTTATTGGGGAATTGGGGGAGGGAACAGCGTTGGGAATTGGGGGAAGGGGAACAGACAAGTTGCTGTCATTTTGTTCTTCAGTCTAGTTGTGGAGGACGTTGCTTCACTGGCCCAACTTGGCATCATCATTGCGCTCTTCCCGGATGAGGCAGATCAGTTGCCGGCTTCTGACGGCCGCTCACAGTGGCTTGAGGACTGCTCAGGCTGGCGGCTGGCTACTCACGGTAGCCCATGGCAACCCACTGCCACAGGGGCTGCAGCCTACACCGTCGCCGGCGACTCACAGCAACCCAGCTCCAGGTTGAGCTGTTGTTCAGCATCTTCGCTGTAGAGGGCAGTGTCACTGGCCCTCATATGTGGGATCCGAACCGGGGCCCTCTGGCGTCCCAAGCCAGCTCTTAACCAACACACCACTCGGCCGGCCCCAGTAAATTTCTTGTTAATTGAGATATGTTGAGTTCTTTGCACCATACCAACAGAGGCAGGCATGCTGGTAGCACATGGAGCTTCCAAGTAAGGCTGTGAAATGAACTAACTAGCCTATGTCTTCATGACTGACAAGAGGTTGAATCATGCAGACCTAACGATAGTCATTGCATTCCTGAGGAAAGTTCTATCTAAATAGCAGCTCTGTTTTGGTGGGAATCGGGGGAGCTGAAGGCTGGTGTGGATGGGCTTTGCACCATCACCTACAGGAATCCAGGTGTCACTGCCACCCTGACAACCCGGGGGAAGAATGCTTGTCCTGGACTTACCCTTGTTGACACTGGGAGGCCTGGATTTCTAGAGAAAAGCACATCTTGAGGCCTCTCTCTTGGTTATCTGAGCATGGAGGAAAGACTCAAAATTGAAATAGTCTCTCAGAAGCCTTGACACTACAGATTTGCGGCAACCAATGTTGGCTTCCCAAGAGGAACTTGTTCTCTCAGGGAAAACCTGGTTTAAATTAGTGGGATAGGGCAGGAGTGAAACTCCAATGAACTCATCCAGGCTTGTTTGTGAGGTGGTGGGATGAGGTAGAAAGAGCCCTGGGGGAAGAATTAATTGGGAACCTAATTGGAACTGAGAGCACGTCACTTCCCTTCTCTGGGCCTTAGTTTCTTCAAGGGTAAAATTGGGTAGTGGGATTAGATAAATATCAAGGCCCCTGCTCTAAAAGCTGAGGGTCTCTGATTTGACTCTGACGCTTCCATAGATTAGAGGTCTCCTTTCCCTGGCACAAACTCAAAGGTAGAAAGGAACACCTTTTATTGGATTATCAGACAGTCATGATGCATTTTTGCAACAAAACCCAGAAAAAATATGTTATGACTTTTCCGGCAATCCAATAGATAAGAGCTTTGCAGCTGTTGGCTTTAATTACCATATGGTTAAGTTCAAGGTCGTGGATAGGTAGGTAAATACTGAGCCTCAGTCTGCTCAGACTTTATAGTATTTTGCCTAATCAAATTGATAAGACGCACGTGTATGGGAAAGGGTGTCATTCTCTTTGTCAGCCAATACAAACAACAGGGCAGGCTTGAAGAGCCCAAGAATTGACTCACTCCCCTCTCCGACCCTCAGGCAAAGACTGAACAGAGCTGGCGTATAACTAACTGCCCCTCAGGTGGGATAACTTTAAGGTGCATGGCCTGCACTGGTTCCCAGGGTTCTCCTGTGGGATTTGACACCAGGTGCCCACAGTTAAACCACTTCTATAACCCTGGCCCTCAGCCAGGCCCAGCCTCCCTCTCCCGCCCGCCTCATCCAACCTGTCCTGAGGAGGAAGGTCGCACATGGTAATTCCCATCTGTCTTACGTTTCTGTGACACGTTCATGCTCCAGGGTGAGAGGACAATCAGCAGTTGTCTTAGTGTGGGGTTCCCCTGGAAGCCAGCCCTGAGCTAAGAATTTGAATTTATGTGTGTGTGATATTAGGAAACCAAGAAAGGGAAGAAGGCAGGAAGACAGCAAAGGTGTGTTCAAAGTCAGCTCACACTGCGGACAGCTGGAGCCCAATCTCACCAGGGAACCTCTGAGACCAGGACAGGACACGTGCCCTAATGTTAACTCACCTGGAAGGCAGAAATATACCATCTCTGGTCAGTCTTCGGCTCAGGGTTGGAGACAGGGTCAATTCCCTGGCCTTTCAGGCTGCCCAGTAGGCTACAGAGTGGGCTCTGGCAATGAGAGAAATCTCGAAGCAAAGAAATGAGGGTGCTCACAGCTGGAAGTCACAGAAGCTGTGAGTACAAAGAGACAGGGCTGGGGAGGAGAGGACAGGCTTTGTTAGGAGGATGCTGCAATTCTTGCACTCTTAGAACATGTGAAAGGGAGAAACAAAGCCAGATTCTCCTCCACTCAGCTCAGTGGCCCTGGGCTCCGCATCCCACCCTGCTGGCCTTGGGAAGCTTGCTAGACTAGTCTCTTCCTGCTAAGGAGGAATACTTTGCTCTGCGCCTGCACCCTCAGTGTTTCATCCTGAAATAAGAATTTCAGGGAAATTAATCCAGAGAAAGAATTGAGGAGCCTGATCGTTGCTGCCCACAGGTAAGAAATACTTAATATTTACTTATACATTTCATTGCTTCGTTGTAAAAAAAGCATCAGATATTTGTAGCATCATAGTCTTAAAAACTTTCAAAGTTTTTGGAGTAGTCACTCCACAGAGATGTGTAACATTGGTTTGTATGCTGCCAGTGACAGGGATTGTACCTCCTCACATTTTGGGGTGCCGTTGTTCAAAAGTTGACTTCTTGGGCTGGCTGAGTGGCACGTTGGTTAAGAACTGGCTTGGGATGCCAGAGGGCCCGGTTCGGATCCCACATATGAGGGCCAGTGACACTTCCCTCTACAGCTAAGATGCTGAACAACAGCTCGACCTGGAGCTGGGCTGCCATGGGTTGCCGGCAATGGCGTAGGCTGCAGCCCCTGTTGCAGTGGGTTGCCATGGGTTACCGTGTGTAGCCAGCAGCCAGCGTGAGTGGCCAGCAGCTGCAGTGAGCAGCCGTCCAGAAGCCGGTGACTGATCTGCCTCACCCGGGAAGAGCACAATGATGGTGCCAACTTGGGCCAGTGAAGCAACGTCCTCCACAACTAGACTGAGGAACAAAACGACAGCAACTTGTCTGTTCCCCTTCCCCCAATTCCCCAATAAAATCTTTAAAAAAAAAGTTTACTTCTTTACTCACCTATTAAAAAATACATGGTTCCTCTTGATACGGTACTCCCAGCTATGTTAGCTTCTGGGAATACAGTGATGAATAAGACATGCTCCCTACACTCAAACTGTCCCTCTAGTGAAAAAAAAGATGGAAAAGGAAACAGCCAAGCACAATACAGTGTGATGCTCTCATTGATGAGGTGCACACAGAGGGTGCTACACAGCCATGTACTCACAGGGGGGACAGCCCTGGGTCTTGAGGCATTGGGGACCAGAGGGAGGAATATGGGTTAACAAGGCAAAGGGCAGTGTGTATGTGCATGTGTGTGTACACGTGTGTGTGCATGCGCACACCTCTCTTTTTGTACATCTATATGGTGAATTTTGAGGGCAGGGCAATTAGTTTTAAGCTGAGAGCGTACATGTGTAGAAGCCCAGGGCTCAAAAAGAGATGGTGGCTTAGGAAAATGGCAAGTTGGTGATTGTAACTGGAGCTGGCAGGGAACAATGAGAGAAAAGATCAGAGACAGAAGCAGAGGCCAGTTATGCCTCATAAGCCAGACTGAGGGTTGGATTTTAGTATGTGGTAATGGAAAGTTATTGAAGGCTTTCACGTCGGGTAATGACATGATCGGATTTCCTTCTTGGCCAATTACTCTGGCTGCCACGTGGATGAAAGAGTGGACACAGCAAACCGGAGGTCGGAAGACCAGCCCTAGGCAGGCGCAGACATTTAGATGACACATAATGGAGTTTGGAATGAAGTAGTGGCAGTGGGGTTGGAGAAACACAGGCTGTTACCCGAGGTCGCCTTGGCACCCCAAGCAGATAACAGGTGGCCTTCCTCTAGTCTCTCTTTGAACCCTATGCGTCCTTCTCTGGTTGCCTTTATCATGACTTAGTATCATTGTTTGCTTGCATGTCTATTCCTCTACTGAACTGTAAGTTCCCTGAAGTGAATAAATGCTAATTTTCATTTTGTGTCCAGCCTGCCAGCTCTCTGCCTCGTATGTGGTAATTTCCTAGACGTTTGTTGAAGAAGAAATATGCATTCCCTAAGCTTTGCACCCATTTTCCTGGCTCTACCGTGTGGCAACTGTAAGGAGCACTCTTAAACCCATTATGTACGTAAAGTCTCTTCAGAGCTCCCCTTTCCACTTCCAGGTCAACAACCTGACCCTTTCACCAGCCCTACGTCTGACTTGGGTTTGAATCCTTGACCATTAGTTCACCTAATTATACTAAACCCCCAGGGCTGTGCATTGCGTGCCTGGAATCTTCAAAGAGAAAAGCCAAGCTCACGAAGGTAGGTGAGTCTGCCAGCACTACACCATTGGCCAGCTTCTGCCTGTTGCCTGCATGGTCCCTTCTCCAAAGACCAAGAGGAAGTCCTTCACAGAAGTGAGCAGGTTCCCCACACGGTCTCCAGCAATGTCCTCCATGGCAAGACTGGGGAGCTGGTAGGAAGACTGTGGAGGAAGGATCTGGTGAGCAAGTGTGGATCCAGCCCCACTAGCAGAGGACAAGGAGACTCAGCCAGCTGGAGTGAGAACCCAGGAGGGTCTGCACTGCAGTCTGTCGCTGAGGCTGCCATGACCCAGAGCATCTACCCGCTTCAGTTCCACTCCCAAGTTACCAACTGTCTCTTCCCCACAAAACTAAAGTATTTAACATTCCTTGTCACTTCCTTTAGATATACATGTACAGGCACATACTTTCTGGCAGGAGAAGGAGAGAGACAGCAATATTGAAGAATAAAGGTTCCATTGTTCTGTTGCTTCTAAAGTAAATGATGGAAATTATAAGCTAATTTACATATGGGAGATTAGCAGAGTATCCCTTTATTCCTATTAATATATTTTCCCTTCCTAATTATAAAGATTTGAATCTTTTTAAAACAACTTTATACAAAACATTTGCGTGAATGTAAGAACTGCATGTTAAATGCTAATTCTGGATGAGTTATTTGCATAACCATACAAAGGAGCTAAATTGCTTGTATTTAATAATAAATAGAGAGTTTAAAAAGGATTGCAGATATCTTGAGAAAATGTGAAACAGAGAAAAAATTTGCTTCTATTTTAAGATATGGAATTTTTTTTCCTCTTTGAGTTTAAAGCTACTCTGCACCCCCTAGGGAAAACTTGTCCTAACTTTCCGATAAGCTTAATATTCCAGGCTCCAACAACATGACAATTCAAATACATTAAAGGTGAAGAGCTAATATGTTTTTAAATGAACATGGATAATTTTCAAAGATAATAAACTACATCTAAAATAGTTTTACATTTGGAAAGTGGAGGTTGTTGAATATGATAGATTTTGCATATAATAGCAAAATGAAGAGCATTGTAGAAGTAATCCAGAGAATTCAGGGAGAACCAAATTCATCAAGAAAGATGAAAGACTTTAAAGTATGTGAGATGACAACATTCAGGACTCAAATAGCAGTTGGCACCTATGCAGGTGAGCAGGGAAACATGCTAGCAGGTAAAACACGAGAAATAACTAAGGTGATAAATACATCTAATTGTGATTTGAGGTTCATGCTTTTTCAAGTCAGGAGCCAGTCTGTTATCAGCATTCAATATAGGAGACACTTCATCCTTCTCTTTCTCCTGCTCCCCTTAACTCTTTGCTGAACTGACTCCATGCTCTCTTGGTTTTCCTTCTATCTTTTGATCAATTCTGCTTCAGCCACTCTTGCAGACCCCTTTTTCTGTTTGACTTCTAACTGTTGACCTCTCATTCAGCCCTGAGCCCTCTGTTTCTCTTATCACCCTCTCTAGGTGGTCTCCATAGTTTCCATGGCTTTAAATTCTATCTTTATGCCCCAAATACCAAACTTATACCCCAAAGCTATCCTCTCAGTTCCCGTGTGCAGCTGCTTGCCAGCCATCTCCTCTCAGATGTCTGCCAGCATCTCAAATGCAAGATGTCGGTCCAAATTACACTCTCGAGCTGGCCCCTCAGCACCCATATCTCACCAGATTTCTCCACTTCTGCAACTAACAACACACTATCTCTGTCACTTCTACATTGAACAAGCATGGCAGACCCTTCTCCTGCTCATTCCATCACTGTCACCCTCGTCTAAGCCACCACCTCACAGACTATTTTGTTGATGTCTTTACCAGCTATTGACGCATCTCCTGCAACCAGTTTTTCCCACAACAACAAAAAAGTAACCTTTACATGTCATAACTTGTTGCCAGCTGCATTTCCTTAAACAAACAGATTCTATACACTACTGCAAAATGGCTACTCTAGGTTGACACTGATTTACGAACCTGTCACTTTTCTATTAAAACCTTTTCAGTGGGTTCCTATTGCATAAGAATAAAATCTAAATGCCATCCAATAGTGTTATTGACCTAATGGGTGTGTCCCCCCAAAAAGAGATGTTGAAATCCCTTATGTGAAGGTTTTAGGAGCTGGGCCTTTAGGAGGTGCTTAGGTCATGAGGGTGGGGCCCCCATGAATGGGATTAGTGCCCTTAGAAAAGAGCCCCCAGAGATCTTCCATGCCCCTTCTGCTATGTGAGGTCAAGGAGAAGATGGCCACCTATGAACCAGGAAATGGACCCTCGCTACACACTGAACTTGACCTTAGACTTCCCTGCCTCCAGAACTATGAGAAATAAATATTTGTTGTTTAAGTCACCCAGTGCAAGGGTTCTGTCATAGCAGCCCAAATAGACTAGGACAGATGGTCCACAGACACCCCCTGTGATCTGGAATTTGCCTCTCTGACAAAATTCACCCATCTTCTGTCCCCTTCACCTTTCTCACCTCTCTCCAGCCACACTGACCTTCTTTCAACCTCTCAAACACCCCATGCTTTTCCCAGTCTCAGAGACTTATACATGCTGTTCTGCTGGGAACACCCTTTTCCATGCTTTTTCCGTAACTGACTTTCAATCCTCAGCTTAAATACTATTCCCTCAGAGAGGACTTCCCTGCCTACCAGTTCTAACTAAGCTCTCCTCTACTATGCACCATGTATCACTCTACCCTGTTTTTTTCCTTCAAAGCACTGATTATAATTTGTATTTTATATTTTTTGTTTACTTACCTATTGGCTGCCCCTTCTACTAGACTGATGTTACCTTAATGACAGGAATTGGATTTGTTTCATTATCTAAAGAACTTAGTACAGTGCCTATCACATACTAGACCTTCAATAAATAGTTGCAGAATGAGTGAAGAAATGAATAAATGATTGCCCTAAGGGCAATTACAGAGGTGAAGTTTGCTTCAAAATTCTTGGCAAGTGAGTGAAACTAGTCACCTGTAATACTGAAAACTCAGTGGTGAGTGGCTATAGTTTGCTACTTGAAGACCCGATACACTTTAGGAAAAAAATTCTGATCTATGGCAATATTTTCAGGTCTAGAGAATATGAAAAGTTTTGAAATGGAGCTTTCAAAATGTCGAGTGCCTATTGTATTGAGGTTTTTAATGTTTTCAAATGATTTAAGCTAAATTGCAGTCTCGTTGTTTAGTCACAAAACACTTGCATGGCCCCGAGGAATAAAGTCGAGCCCTGCAAATGAAGTCAGGGAAGTCATCACCCAGAGACCAAAATGGGCTGTCTGTGCAGGTCTCCAGTTTTCCTGGCATGAGGCTGAAAAACACCAGGGAAAGGTGACTCTCGAGCAGAATTACTCACCATTGTGGCTTGGAACAGAACCACAATGACTCTGAGAGTATATAATTCAATGAGTCTCAACATATTCAATGAGTTGATATGACTCCTTGGACTTCTATGCCAATTTCTCTGTTCCAATATAATTTTTCCTCGAGTCCTAAATATTGCTTCTGGAGTTACCCAGAATAATTACCGCTGCAAGGATGATGTAAAACCCTTGGCAATTTCAAAAAAAGAATGTGTTGCAATCGGCCAGGGAATAGCCTCTGCCCCACTGATTCCTTTGAGTGACATTTCAAAGCTGATTACTTAGCCCTATTCAGGCAGATATCCCACTGCAATCAACATCCTTCTTGTGTTTGCCTCAATAGGGATTTTGCCTTAATAAGAAATATAGAATTGGGTTCTTAGTGATAATTATGATAATAATTTTCAAAGGACAAGTCTTTCCCTTAATAAATAATCCTTCTCTAAGAGCAAGAATCCTTGAATCATATCTCTGCAGTTTTTCAAATGAACATTTTAAAAAATCAATTTTGATACTTGAGACTTATGCAAGGATAAGTGGAACTCAGAAATGACAGATTCTACTTTTATGCAGATATGAATGTGCACCTAATGCCAACAGTAGGAGAAAAATAAGCAATGTTTTAAATTAAGGTCTCCTTTAATCTTCCAATGCCAAAGATAACATCAGATTTATATTAAATAAAATATCCCATCTTTGTCCTACATTAATTTCAACCAGCAGTGGCTACCGTATCTACATACATGTTCACATTAGCGTTTAATACAAGGCAGGTGGTATTTGAATGGCTTGAGGTGATTTAGCACCTCCTATTTCCATCCACCATCCCCAAATCCACCCCAATGATATATAAGTAAAAACGGAGCACTTGTTAGACTATAGATATAAGCCCCCAGCCCTTCCTTAAGTTTGTATCACTGCCTCTCAGCTGCTCATATGTGGACATTCAAGACCAACCACTAAAGACAGCAATATGGTGAGGCGACTAGAACTCTACAAAGGTTCTGAAGGAATACAAAGTAAAATAAGCGGCTGGGAGGCAGTGGGAGTGCATGCAGGGTTCTCATGACACTGTCTGCACCATCACAGTTCAAGGCTGGTGCCTGAATTTCACTCTTACAAAAGTAAGAGCACTGAACAAAGAGCTGGCAACACAGGAATCTGATTCTGCCATGCCATTATTAGCTATGGCTCCTCACCCAAGGCTTTAACTTCCTCATTTTAAAATTGAATGTATTGGATTTTTGCTTCTGGGAGGATAGAGTAGCTATTTTCCCCTATTTTTCCTGTTCAATACAAATTTAAAACCCCGTACATTATATATAAAACAACATAAGAAGACACTGGAAGTTGGAGAGAAGAAAGCAGATCAACAAGAGACTTTGAAATGTGAGAAAAGAGGGTGGTGAGTTGCCTAAGATTTTTTTTTGCCTCATATGTGCCAGACTTGGAGTTCAAGAAGCCAGCAGTGTGGGAATGCCAGTGGGGGCAAGGAAAAAAAGCCACAACAGAGACTTGCTCTCTCTAGCCCAAAGCCCATAGAAAGATAGCCCTATTTAGAATGAAAGCCAAGCATCATGGTAAGGCGGGGACCCTACTCCCCCATGCTGACAAAGGCTGAGTAGAGTGAGGAACTGAGACTTCCATTTACACACTGCTGTAATGAGGTCCCCCAACACTCGACCAGGGTGATGATGTCTGAGAAGGCCAGGTAGGAAGCCATGACATTGATTCCTGCCAACTGGTAATGGATCACCCCATAGTATCACTGGAGACCATGTAAAAGTCTATATTTCCATCCCCACAGAGTAGTAATGAGGCACCTCTCTAACTCTCTGCTGGGTTGGCGTCAGAGGACTTCCACCATCAACTAGCAGTCCCCACTACTTTTGTCAGTGGAGACACAATGAGATCTAAACATCCCACCCATCCAGCAGTGATGAGGGCCCCTCCGACCTGGTGTCAACAGGGGCTGCATGGCTACAGAGGTTACCTCCACCTGGCAATAATAAGCAGATACCCACCCCTTTCCTTGAAGAGCAGTATCAGAGAACAAGAGTTAAAATAAAAGGCTTAAATAAGATGCAGAACCTCATAACAAAAAAGTCAAGATTTTCATTGAAAATCCCTCATTGTACCAAGAACAAGGACGATCTTAAACTGAATTTAAAAAGACTATTGATAGGTGCCAACACTGAGATGGTAGAGATATTAGAATTATTTCACGAAGATTTTAAAGCAGCCATCATAAAAATGCTTTGAACAGTTACCAGCACTCTAGAAATTAATGAAAAATAGAACGCCTCAGCAAAGAAATAGTAGATGTAAAGAACCAAATGGACACTTTGGAACTAACTGTAAAATACAATCACCAAATAAAATGGGGCGCAGCAGCAGAATAGAAGTAACAGAGGAAATCATCAGCGAACTGAAAGATAGAACAATAAAAATTACCCAATCTGGACAAAAGAAAATAAACTAAAAATTTAAATGAACACAACCTCAGATACCTGGGGAATTATAACAAAATATCTAACATCTGAATCATCCAAGTCCCAGAGGACAGGAGGAAAAGGTTGAGATTGAAAAAGGACTCAAAGAAATATTGATTGGAAACTGCCTAAATTTGGCAAGAGAAATAAGTTACAGATTTAAGAAGCTGGATGAAGCCCAAACAGGAAAAACCCAATGGAATCTATGAAAAGACACATCATTATTAAAATTCTGAAAACTAAAGACAAAGACAAAATCTTGATAAAAATGACAGCCAGATTAAAATGATACATTACCAATGGGGGAAAAAATAATTCACATGACAGTGGATCATTCATCAGAAATCATGAAGGTCAGAGGAAAGTGAAAATCAAAAAATACATTGAATGGAATAAAAACAAATATTAAAAAATACCAAAATTTGTGTGACAGAGCTAGGGCAGTACTGAGAGGGAAACTCTATAGCATATGTTAACAAAAAGGAATATTCTCAAATTAATACTATAACACCCCACATCAAGAACCTGGAAAGAGAAGAACAAAATAAACCCAAAACAAACAGGAGGAAATAATAAATAGCAGAAGTCAATGAAATTCAAAACAGAAAAACAGTAGAGAAAATCAATGCAACAAAGTGCTGGTTCTTTGAAAAGATCAATAACATTGACAAACCTCTAGTATGACTGACAAAGAAAAAGAGAAGACTAACTAACCATAGAAGAAATGAAACAGAGGTTAGTACTAAAAACCCTGCCAATATTGAAAGATAATAAGAGAATACTAAAAATAGTTCTACTCACATAAATTTGACAACTTATAAGAAATGGACCAATTCCTCACAAATCACAAATTACCACAATTCACCCAATATTAAAAGATAAGTTGAATAGCCCTATAACTGTTAAGGAAATTGAATTCATAATCTTAAACTACCAAAAAACTCCAATCTTAGATGGTTCTACTGGAGAATTCTACCAAATGTTTAAAGAAAAAATACACACACACACACACACACACACACACACACACACAATTAATGCCAATTCTTCCAGAAAATAGAAGAACAAAGGGCAGTTTCCAGTTTTCATTTTATGAAGCTACTATATACTGATACCAAAACCAGACAAAGATAGTAGGTAATAAAAAACTATATACCAATAACCCTCATGAATATAGTTGCAAAATCTTTATCAGAATATTAGCAAAAAGCATTCAATGATATGTAAAAAATAATTATATACCATAAGCAAGTGAGATTTATTTCAGGGATGGAAGATTGGTTCAATATTTGAAAATATCTCAATGTAATCAATTCTATGTAATCCACTATATTAAAAACCAACAAAAAAATAACATCAACTCAATTAATGCAGAACAGTAATTTATCAAAGTCAATACCCATTCATGAAAAATAGGAATAAAGAGAAATGTGCACAACTTGATAAAGAACATCTACAAAAACCCCTACAACTAACGTTATACTTAATGGTACATTGCAAGGATGTCTGCTTTCACCACGGTTATTCAGCATAGTGCTGAAATCTCTAGCCAGTGCAATAAGGCAAGGCAAGGAAACAAAAGACGTAGAGATCAGCAAAAAAGAAGAAATAGAACTGATCCTATTATAGGAGACAGACAATTTCACATTCTACCAAAACATCTCCTAGAACTAATAAGTGAATTCACTTATGTGGCAGGATACAATCTATATATAATAGTCTATTGTATTTCTATATACTAAAATGAACATACGGATACTGAAAAACAATACCTGTATAATAGCTTAAAAACAAAAAAAGAAATACTTAGGTGTATGTCTAGCAAGATATGTCCAGGATTTTTATGTTAAAACTACACAATGCTGATGTAAGAAACCAAAGATCTAAATAAATAGAAATATTCATGGATTAGAAGAATCTACATGGTAAAGATATCAATTCTCCCCAAATTGGTATACAGGTTTGAAGAAACTATCAAAATTACAAGATTATATATATATATATATATATATATATATATATATATATATGTATATATATATGATTATTCTAAATTTTATATGGAAAGACAAAGGAACTAGACAGCTAAAACAATTTTGTAAATGAAGAATAATATGGGAGGAATCAGTCCACTCTGGTTCAAGACTTACACAAGTCTGCTACATTAATCAAGACTCTGTGGTATTGATGGGGGGGGGGATAGACAAACAGATCAATGGAGTGGAATAGAGAAGCCAGAAATAGATCCGCATAAATATGCTCAATAGATTTTTGACAAAAGAGCAAAAGCAATTCAATGGGAGAAAGACAGTCTATTCAACAATAACGCTGTAGAAATTAGACACCTGTAGGTTAAAAAAAGAAAACAATCCTTGATCTAAGAATCTTAGGTCTTACACCTTATTTAAAAATTAACTAAAAGTAGATAACAGGCGTCAATGTAAAACTGTAAACATTTGAAGAAAAAAACATTGAAAATCTTTGATAACTAGGGGTAGGAAAAGACTTCTTTGACTTGATACCAAAAGCATAATCCATAAAATGAAAAATTGATAAATAAGAATTCATCAAAAATTTTAAATGTTTGCTTCGTGAAACACCATATTAAGAACACGAAAGGACTAATTACAGGCTGGCAGAAAATATTTGCAAATCACTTATCCAACAAAGGCGAGTACCTAGAATATATAAAGAGCTCTCAAAACTGAGCAGTACAAAACAAACAAACAAAAAAAGCAATCCTATTAGAAAAATGACAAAAGACATGGAGAGACATTTCACCAAATAGGGTATAATATGCCAAATAAACACATGAAAAAATCCTCAACAATATCACCCATTAAGGAAACGCACATTAAAACCAAAATTAGATGTCACTATATGCCTGTTATTATTGCAGAAGAAATACATGACTTTAACATAGACAATGAAGACATCAAAATCGTCAAATATTTTGCCTACCGTGGTTCAATTCAAATAGAGATGCAGCCAAGAAATCAGGTGATGGCGGAGACTCTGAGGACAGCAATGGAAGAACTGGGGAAAACCAAGAGCAAAGATGTGTCTTTAGAAACCAAGGCTAAGATCATCCACACCCATGTATTCCGAATTACTACATATGGATACAAAAGCTGGACATTGAAGAAGTCTAATAGGAAAATAAAATGATTCATTTGAAATATGGTGTTGAAGGAGAGCTCTATGTAAATTCTGGACCATTGGAAAGATGAATAAGTGGGGCCTAGAGAAAATTAAGACTGAAACATTGCTGGAGGCAAAGATGACAAAACTGAAGGAATCATGCATCGGGCACATCATGAGAACACAAAGTTCTTTGGAAAAGGAAAAATAGAAGGCAGCAGGAAAAAAGGAAGACCAAATGTGAGATGGATTGACTCCATAGAAGAAGCCATAAGCGTGAGTCTACAGAAGCTGAGCAGGGCTGTAGAGGACAAGACATGTGGATGGCACTCAGTCATAGGGTCACCAGGGGTCAGAGCCAACTCAATGGCATGTAACACACATATCATATACATATCAGAATGGCTACTAAAATAAAGAATAGTCACAACACCAAATGCTGGCAAGGATGTGGAGAAACTGAATCCATATAGTGCTGGTAGGAATGTAAAATGGTACAGTCACTCTGGAAAACAGCTTGGCAGCTTCTTAAAAAGATAAAATAAACATGCAACTACCATATGACCCAATAGTTACACTCTTGGGCATTTTCCCCAGATTAATGAAAATTTGTTTACACAAAAAAACCTGTGCACAAATATATCTAGCGGTTTTCTTCATGACAGTCCCAAACTGGAAACAATCCAGATGCCCTTCAATGGGAGAAAGTGTAAACAAATGGTGGGCCATCCATCCCAAAGAATATTGCTCAGCAAGAAACAGGAACACCCTATTGATACACTTAACAACTGGATGAATCTCCAGAGAATAACACTGAGTGGAAAAAAAACCCACAACAACCCCAAAGGTTACCTTTCTACAACATTGTTGAAATGATGAAATTATAGAAATGGAGATGAGATTAGTGGTTGACAGGAGTTAAGGAGGGGGTGATGGTGGGAGGGAAGTGGTGTGGTATAAAAGGGTAACATGACAAATCCTTGTGGTGATGGAAGGGTTCAGTATCTTCACTGTTTCGGGGTTAATATCCTGATTCTGATGTTGCATTGTAGTTTTGTAAGATGCTTCCATGAAGGGAAGCTGGATAAAGGGTACACAGGATCTCTCTACATTTTTTTCTTGCAACTGCATGTGAATTAACAATTGTCTCAAAATGAAAAGTTTAATTTTTAAAAAGAAAGTATCAGCCAGGATAGCCTGTCCTATCACTTCTCAATTCTGAGAGACTCTCATTCAGTTATTATTTTAGTTGAACTACTGTAAATACATAAAAGGGTAAATGTATGACAAAGGCTAAGCTACTGAATTTTTAGCATTTATGACTGAAATGGAAATAGGCCACTAAATTGAAAATTAATCGACTATATTCAGAATGGTAAATTCTCCTTGCACATTCATCTCAGGTTGAGAATAACAGCTATAGGGTCAACTTGTGAGATACTGTTTGGAGTAATGCAAAAACCTCATGTTCATTTCATATAATCCTGCAAAAACATGTAGAAAAAGATTCTATCACATGCACGTGGCCTGGGGTCATATGAGGAGAGAGTGAATGACAGTTTCCTATGGTCCACAAAATGCCATTCTAAAGAAACACAAGGTTATATAAATACTGTGTTAATCCTGGCAAAAGTCAAGAGAAAACAAACTATATACATTAAAACAATACAAAACAAAACAAAAACCAACAACCCATTTCCACAGTGTGGCTTTCCCTGAGTGTACCATATTTCCCCATGTATAAGACACACCTTAATTTTGGGGCCCAAAATTTGAAAAAAAATGTATTACATAAAGTTATTGAACTCAAGTTTTATTCATCATAAAATTCATACAACTCCTCATCACTGTCAAAACTCCCAACCATTAGCTTGTCCTCATCTGTGTCTGATGACGAATCACTGTCTTCATATATTGCCTCATCCTCAGTTCCATCTATGGCATTTGAAATGCCACACTTCTTAAATGACTTGACAACGATCTCAATCTTGATATTATCCCAGGATCTTTTCACCCAGGTACAAACTTCTATAGTTGGTTTCTTCACTCTTCTTGCTGGGGTCAAATTGTCCCCAGAAGACTTTATCCATTGGTTCCATTCATCTCTCATGGCACCTCTGAAAGGTTTGTTAATGCTGACATCAAGTGGTTGGAGCTGGGATGTCAAGCCTCCAGGTATGATGGCAAGTTTTGTTTTTTGCTCTGCAGCAATCTTCTTTGTGTTTTTTGTTATGTGTGCCCTGAACTGATCAAGCACCAATAGGGCAGGTTTGCGTAAGAGCCCACCTGGTCTCCTGCTCCAAACTTTCTCAAACCAGATCTTCATCCCATCCTGATCCATCCAACCCTTGTCATGAACATGGACAATCACTCCTCGAGGACTGTGTTCTTCTGGCATTGTTTTGCGTTTGAAAATCAGCATAGGAGCCAGCTTGGTTGCGTCGGCACAACAAGCTAGAACAACTGTATAATGGCTCTTTTCATGTCCACTTGTCTTCACAGTTACAGTTTTTACCCCCTTCTTATCAACAGCTCTGTTACTTGGGACAGCAAATTGAAGGGGGACTTCGTCCATATTTGCAATCTGTCCCAACTCAAACTGATGTGGCTTCCAACATTGAATGACAAAACGATGAAATTCAAGGACCTTCTGCTCATAGCTTTCAGGCATCTTTTGGGCAAGTCTGGTGCATATACGCATGCTTAGTCCATTCTGTTTCATGAACCTGAAGCACCAATTGTGTTCTCCTTTGAAATCAGTAACTTCTTTTTCTTTTTCTTCTTTTTAGCTGAGCCATCCTGCCACCTGTTGGCAGCTCAGCGGCTGCTCAGCTCGGGCCAGCACTCGAACCACTGTTGCTCAGAGCTCAAATTCTTGAGCAAGCTCTTAACCAACTGAAATACTCGGCTGGCCCAGTAACTTCTTTTTCATCAACAATTTTTCTTGCCTCATGCTGAACCATCTTTGTGGACACAAGAATTCCAATTTCCCTTTACTCTTCAATCCATATCTTCAATTCCCTCTAAATCTGGCCATTTTGCTGATTTGCCTCTCATGGCCTTCTTCTGCTGTGGCGTTTTCAGTAGGGTTTCTTCTTCCCATAGCCAGTCTCGAATTGTTTTCTCAGTTGGAGGAGGACCAAACTTATGTTCAGCAGCATGATTTCCATTCACTTTTGCAAACTGGATCACTTTTAACTTGAATTCAGCACTGTACAAAAATCTTTTCTGAGCCATTTCTGGGCAGAACGTGGCAAAACGTAACCTATCGTAATATACCGGTAACAAGTGAGAAACAATGAGTGCAAAGACAACAAGCGCGAAAAAGCGGGAAATGCAGGTAAAAAAAATCTACAACCACTGTATAAGACGCACCCAGTTTTTAGACCCTAAATTTTTCAAAAAAGGGTGCGTCTTATACATGGGGAAGTACGGTGCTTCATCTGTTCATTCTGACTTGAGCTCTTCTCTTACACAAACCAGAGTTTGGCTGGATATGGACAAGCCAGGATGAGCTCGCAATATGTTGTCTCATGTGGAATCAAGAATCAGCACTTGAGCCAATATGAAATAGAAAGTTAGGCAAGCATCTAAATGGCTTCAGTCTGAAGGGTCCAAGATGAGAGGCCAGATCCAGGTGTGAGAAAGCAGGTCAGAAACCAGAGGGCACAGAAATCCCACCCACAGCAGAGGAAGCCTGTAGAAGATCTCCACACTATTGGGGCATACCTGAAGACACTCTTACAGGGTTTCTGTGCTTACACTGTAGGTGAGAGAGCTGCTCAAAGTTGCAGGTTAGTTCAGACACATTTATTCAGCAGATACTTAATGAGAACCTCCTGTGCGTGCCTATGGGCCGAACTCTGTACTAAGGTTTGAGGAAGCAAAGGCCATCAAGTGCATACTGGTCAGCAGGAGAGAGGAATAAGGTCACAATGACTAAGGCCTGTGAAAGATGGAGGCAAGCATGGGGTGAGATGGGTGCCCCCAAAGACGCATTTCTGTTGTTCTGTGGGTTTGTGCTTGCAGAGAGGTGGAGCGGGTGGCAGGCCAGAGAAAATGTTCCTAAGACCACTCCAGTTGAATTGGGTCTTGAAAGGACAAAAGTGAAGAGAAATAGAAAAGAAATTTCAGGCAAAGGAAAGGAGAAAGAATATGTGTGAGATACTGAGAATTGAGAAACCAGGATGTCTTTAGGGAAATTTCATTTCTGAAGAAATCGACCAAGTAAAGCTGGGGACTTGGGGGACACTAGGCAGAGCCACTGATGAGGGGGAGACACAGAACTGAAAGCAGGGGCATTAAATGGAAGAGCACACAAAGAAAGGTAAATCTCCAAGCCCTGCTCTGCGCTCAGAATGCCAGCCCCCAAGCTCTACTGCCCAAGTCAGAGGTTTATTCTGGACCAATGGTTCCTGGGGAGGATCTTGCTAAAATGCAGGTTCTGATGCAGTGGGTTTGTGGAGGGGCCTGGGATGCTGCATTTCTAACAAGCCCCAGGGTGATGCTGATTCTGCTGGTCCATGGATTGCACAGTGAACAGCAAGGATTTAGAGAGCACTGGTCTCCAGAGTGGACATGGAAACATTTCACTGGAGTGAGGGAAGAAAATGTTAGCACTTGTCTTTATGTAAAAACCAGGAAATTGAACTTGGCTGCAGTAATATGCAAATCAACTCTAGCACCTTCACTCACTCTGCTGGACACTTGACATGTGTAATATGTAAGGATTCCTGAAGGAGGGGTGGGCATTCAATAATGTGGAAGCAGTGACAGTGGCACTTTTCCCCTTATGTCAAATTTCAACATATAGCCACATAGGGCAGTTATATTTTTCAGTGGATATCTGGATTATATTATCTAATGTTAGCCAATATTCACAAAATGGACAAGGGGATTGAAAGGACTCCTACACACAAAGCACTGATTAAAAGGAATACTAGGAATATAAATACAACTGAACGATAAAGTGGCAGTGGTACTATCTCCATTGCTCACGGAATGGGCTCTTGGTAGCCACACAGTAATGTCAAAACAATGATTCCAAGATCTGACTCCAAGTTGATTAAAAATATATCAAAATTATGAATAAGACTCTTTGCAATATGGATTTACATCTAATATTAGCAACTCCCTCACCATGAGTGTGCATTGTTCCTTAAGATATTATTAAAGCCATCAAAATTAGGAAGACTTTTTAAACCAAAGCAACTTCTACTATTTTCAGCTACATATAAAGACATGCAATACTCAATCTGGGGCAAAGTTTTATTAAATTTGATGTTACATTTTTAGAAACTGCTTTTGCATTTTCTTGCATGATAATGGAAACAAAAAGTCATACACTGAGGAATGACTCGGTCTTTCTGGTGGAGTAAAAACATGGCTGGAAGATGACATGAGAAACAATATGGCAACCAATGGCAAGGATCATCAAGCAGTGATTCAGGGTCCCTGAGCCATCTCCCTGAAGCACAGAGTTGAGAATAGTCCACAAGAGAGTGTCATAGGCCTGGTAGTGGTGTACATCATGTTTGCTCATATTCCACTGGCCTGAACTTAAAGCTTGACCACAACTAACTGCAGGAGAGGCTGAGAAATGTCATCTACCAAATGTTAAAAAGAGCCGAGTTTGAAGTCAGCATCTCTGTTGAGTAATACTGGAGGTTGAGAAGTGGGCCAAGGAACTATTGTATATCATTGTACTTGATGGTTAAACTGTGTGCATGTTAGTTTTTTGAAAATTATTTAAAAAAATAGTTTTTAAAAATAATAAAGGTATGAAATAAATGGGTATCCAGTCAGACATTTAGTACTGACAACCAATCTGTTTGGGTATGTGATTTTCTTTTTTAAAGTTTGTTTTTTGTTTTGTTTCATTTTTGAGGATATACCAATGCCTAGACTATTTAGAAATGTAGATAAAGAAACAAACAGGAAAATAATGCCTAGGGTCAGTCAATGTTTTATTCAAAATACATATAGGTGACTTTTTACTAGATTCCTACAAAATAATGACAATATTAATAGATTTAGGGTGTATTATGAAGACTAAGTATTAAAATATATTAATCTAGATGGGTTTACTTTTTTTAAAAATTAGACTATAAACTAGTATATAAAATACCCATTTCTGAATGCTTAATTGATGTCTAGTAATAGTCCCTAGAATTTAGGGAATTAATCTAATTAATTTTGCTGGGCTGACAACAAAAAGCACAGAAAACAAGAAATGCAGACCATGTAACAGATGACTGTTCTTATTACCTCTGGAAATAATAATTCCCAGGGAAGATAAAATGTTCATCATACTGTTGTAAAATGAATGAAAGCTGCAATTTAAAATTCCAAATCCGATAACATAACTGTATGAGAGGGGAAAGTGAAATTTACAAGGAACAATTAGAAAAATTATAAATACTTAGGTTTTCTAAAATTATTTTATAATTATTTGATCACTGAGCTATTAAGATTTTTCTCTCATAAAATTATAATAAATTCTAGGCAGGCTGAAAATCCTATCAGCAGGAAGCATGTGTCTTTTTTTAATGTAGTGTGGTTTTAAAATGAGCAATTCCCAATTATTAACCTTAAAACAACTTATCAGACAGAAATAGAGATAAATGCTTTGTTTTTCTGGAGCTCCACACCAGGCATTTTCATCCTTTCCTCCTCCCTTCATAAGAAGCAATTAAATCTTTGCATAGAAGATTTACAAGTCTTTGGAAAAGCAAAATCATTAGAACAAAACAGTGTGGCCACTTGAAAGGAGTATCCGGGAAGGTAATGACAATTGAACTTTGAGTTATTAAAGGAATAAATTTTTTAATCAATTTGGGAAGCATGATAAGTATCTGAAAAACTTTACTTGGTATGAAATGATTTTTCTCTCCTAAGGCAAGCATTCTCAGGCTGACCTCTTAAGATTTCTTCCAGACCTAACTTATTATTATTGTTTTTCATGTATTCTTAAAGAAATAAACTCCTTTAAAAAATCAGTATGGAATTTGTTTCATGTTGTATAATTCTTATGGAAGATAGCTGTCACACAAGTCTCATGGTATTTATAAACAATTTTCCTTTCTAACCTGACGTAATGTCTAGAGTTGCTAGAAACAGTAACACCATCATGCATGGCTCTAAGTACAGTTAAGGTTAATACATGGTGATGCTTGGCAGGTCATAGTTGATGATCTCATGTTGGTATGGTCCCATAAACAAAAGAGTGAAGCAAGGTGCTTAACGGGTCCCGTTTTAAAGTGAGCATACTTGAGGTTGCAAACAGGATCTGAGAAACCAAGATTAGAATTTGTTTTAAATCTTCTGGGAAACTCTTTCAGTTCAAGGGAGTGCAAACACCATAAAAAAAGAAAAAAAATCGTTCGACTGTTGAGCAGCTGAATGCTGATGAATGCACACCTGAGGTGCTCACACCAGCAGATTTGTTGGATACGGCACTGTTTGGGGAGTCAGCACAACACTGTGTACTTCTGACCCACCAGAGTCCAAGGACAGGCTGCAGCCCAAAGATCTGGACAGCAAAAGACACAGTTCGGAAACTGAGACATGATCAATTCAAAAACGCTCCAATATACTTTCAAAGGGATGGAACCATCTATTTGGGGTTACTTTTAATAAAACAAACAAAAATCCTTACAATACTGCCTCTATCCTTGACCTGACTTGCTATGGTCTAAATCAGCGGTTCTCAACCTTCCTCCTAATGTCGCGACCCCTTAATACAGTTCTTCATGTTGTGGTGACCCCCAACCATAAAATTATTTTTGTTGCTACTCTATAACTGTAATTTTGCTAATGTTATGAATCGTAATGTAAATATCTTTTTGTTTTCTGATGGTCTTAGCGACCCCTGTGAAAGGGTCCTTTGACCCCCAAAGGAGTCGCGACCCACAGGTTGAGAACCGCTGGTCTAAATATTTGTGGGCCCTCCCACCCCAAACTCATATGTTGAAATCCTAATCTTCAAAGGTGACAGTATTAGGAGGTAGGGACTTTGAGAGGGGTTTATGCCAGGAGGTGGAGCCCTCATTAATGGGATTCATACTCATAAAAAGACACCTCAGAGCTCCCTTACCCCTTCACCATATAAGGACACAGCGAGAAGGAAAGTCAGCTATCAACCAGAAAGAGGCCTTTACCAGAATGTGACAGTGCTGGTGCCTTCATCTTGAGCTTCCCAGCCTCTAGAATTGTGAGAAATAAATGTCTATTGTTTATAAGCTACCCAATCTGTGGTATTTTGTTATAGCAGCCCAATGGACTAAGACATGACTCTTGCATCTCTTACCAGGATTACTGACGTGGCTGCCATCTCCTTCTGTCTCTTCCGTACTTCTCGAATTTGAGTGTGAGCTCTTGCCAAGCTAATCTCCCTAAAACAGATGTTCTCACCATTTCCTTCTTTTCATTACTTCAGTGAGGTTGGCCCCTGTGGAAGCTATTTGCAAAAATGGGACTCCCTGTGGTCCACACTTTGCAACGTGACTTTGCAGCTCCTCCCAGTAAGAGGTGGAGTCTAATTCCTACCACTTTAATCTGGCTTTGTAATACGCGTTGACCAATAGCATGTGGCAAAAATGACAGTGTGCCAGGTTCAAGTCTACACCTCCAGGGGCATTGGCATGCTGCTGCACTTGCTCTCCTGTACCCCTGCCATGTGAGGAGAACAAGCACAGGCTAGCCAGCTGGAGCATTGCAGACCATGTGGAGACAAACGGAGGTACTTCAACCAACAGCCAGCCAACAACCAGCCAGCAAGCCTCCCATGTATGTGAGTTATTCTAGACCAGCCAGTCCCCCAGCTGACCTTCTGGTTGACTGCAGTCCAAATGACAGCAAGCCTAGGTGAGATCTACTGAGCCTTGCCTAGATCAGCAAAACCCCCAGCCAACTTTGGACTAACAGGCAAGAGTTAGAAGTAGCCTTTGTTTTGAGTTGGGAGCTGATTTGTTACACAGCAATAACTTACACATTCCATGCTTGTTCCCACCTCTATATTTACACAGTGTTCTTTCCAGAATGCCTTGTTCCCTTTCGTCTACCTTTTTCTGTTTACCTTTAAGACTCAAGTTAAGTGCTATCTCACAAAGCCTTCTTTGACTATTCAATCCATATAAATACCATCTCCCTTCAGTTTAATAAAAAATTTTCATTTTTCTGTAATATTTTATGCATCCTGTATTTGGTTATATAAACTCTGAGTTACCTTAACCCCTAATAGGAGTTAATTCATTGTGGATGCTTAATAAAAATTTACTAGCTGAAAGTAAACAGATTTGATATTTTCCCCCACCTACCCAAACGGTGGCCTGGTTTAAGCATCAATACCTACTCCTTCAATGGACTGTGTCTTGGAACTGATTAACAAGAGCAAAAATTTCCCTGTTGAAGATCTTCATAAAAAGAATTGATGGCTATATAAATACAGTTTGCTTAAACCATCAATTTCTTTTAAAAGAACTGTATTGATAGACTTTTTCCATATATATATATATATATATATATGGCAATATATATATATATATATTGCTTAAGAGAATTCCCCCTTTGTAAGAGCTATCAGTTTTTATTTCTGCTTATTAAAGATGTACTTCATATTCATTTTCCTCGACAATACAGGAAATTGTGCATGCCTCAGGCTACATAATTCTGAGCTTATTTCTGAGATGCTTTGTCTATTATTTCAAACTGTCACAAGGTCTGTTGATCTTTACATGCATCAGGTAAAATAAGAAATATGTATATACATACTAGTTTAAATACCATAATAAATTTCCATATTCAGTATCATTGATGACCACCTTATGTTCTCACATCATTTTTTTTCAGAATGTATGATACACATGATACTGCAAATGTTACAGCATTGGTGTTTTAGTGCAATAAACAATTATAGCATATTTACCACTTTGGATTTATTCCTCACCTCTGCAATTTTATCAATCAGGCTGAGTAATTTAACTATTTAAAAATTAATTTCTTTTAAGTGTAGTATTTCTTTTACCAGCTTTTCCTTAGAAATCAAGAAGTGCATGCTCATTACTGAAAAACTTGTCTCAATGCAGGCTCCCATGCTAAGACTAGTGGTAAATAGTGATATTATTGAATATTATATACAGGCCACTCAAGAAGCAAATTGAAGCCAATTTACAACTTGGCTCATGCTGAAATAGAAGCGATGCTGGTTACAAAAAGTAGGAGCATGTCCTCCTTACTTAAAGGCAACAATTTATTGAGTTTTTGCTCTATCAGGTACATGTAAAGAACTTTAGCTTTGTCATCTGACTTCATTCTCACAATAATCACACAAAATATGCATTAGCATTGCCTCATTTTTGCAAACAAGGAAACTGAGGGCCTGAGAAGTTAAATAACTTGCCCATAATCATGTAGATAATGAGCCATATTTTTAATATTGCATTCCCCCCAGATTACTCTTGTTTTCAAGAAGTCCAGATCTATCTGTAAGCATCCTTTTGATATGGTTCTGATGGTGAGATTTCTACCTGTTTTCATACCGTGTCACCTTTGCCAGGTAACTTCTGCCTTCTTGTGCACAGTCAGCATGGGCGAGTGGGACTGCTCAGTGTATAGTTTCTTCATGCGTACAATTTGAATGCTTGTATTTTGATTTAAAAGTCTGCCAAACTCATTAGTGCTAAATTATTAGAAACTTGAATGTTAAATCTTTGAAAAATATTTATGTTTTAAAAGAAGATAACCAAAAAGGAATTTCTTAATCCAAAGGAAGCAGTTGTTAGCAGTAGAATTTTTGGCAGCTATGAGAATGTGTAATTAGAACAGTGTTTCTCAGTCTGGGCAGCACAGTAGAATCACCTGTAGAACTTAAAAAAAAAATCCTTATCCGGGAACCCCCAGAGACCAGATCCAATAGCTTTGTGAAGTGGATACTATGTGTCATTGTGTTTTATGAGAGCTGCCAACATAATGATGAAGGTCAACTAAGGTGAAAAAAAAACAGTGCTTTGGATAAGGAGGTCACAAAATATTTATATATCTAAAAAATTTGGCCTGACTTTGGTTTTCCTCAGACACTGTGTCAGGTCTGTGGCAATGAACTTGCTCTCCAAATGAAACACAAATTTTTGTCCAACATGCCAGTAGGTAAACTTCAAGATTTTAAAAAACCTTTTTCTGTGAAAGTGCTAGAATAAGATAATGGGGAGAAATGTTTGGAACTCTAACGTGTGAAATGCCTGAGTTAGATATAAATCCCAGAAGCCAAACCAACAACAACAACAAAATTGATAAATTTGGCTGAAATATGATCAATTATTTTTGCAAAGCCCAAATCACCATACAATCAAACAAAAAGCCTCCAACTGAGAAAAGCTGTTTGCCACATTTCGACAAATCAATGATTTCTTAAAATGTAAAGGGCTTAAAAGGCTGGGAGGGAGCACTAACACCCCAATATCAATGGGTACACCTAGCAGCAAAATTTTGGTGTCTAAATATCATCCTCCATTAAAAAGAACTAGGCTTCTTAGAGAAATGGCTGGTGCTACAGCAGCAAAAGGACTGGAATATATTATCATGCCAGAAAGTAAGGAAATGCTAAAAGAATGATGGTGGCATGTCCACAGGACATAAGAACTGGCTTTAAGAGGATCCCACTGGCTAAATGTGGGACAGTTTGTGTGTCAAAATAAATATAATAACTTGTAAACACAATAACATTTATTTTTGTATCAAAATAAATATAGTAAATTATAATTATCAAAATAAATATGATATATAAAATTGGAATCCATAACTCCATACTGACATAAAAGCAAACAAACTGATGAGGAACAGGATATTTACATAGTGTTAAAGGTCTCTCCACAAAATACTTATTAATTAGAAAGGGAAGGGCCGGCCAAGTGGCACATTGGTTGGGAGCTGGCTTGGGATGCCAGAGGGCCCTGTTCAGATGCCACATATGAGGGCCAGTGACACTGCCCTCTACAGCTAAGATGCTGAACAACAGCTCAACCTGGAGCTGCGTCGCAGTGAGCGGCCGTCCAGAAGCCGGCGACTGATCTGTCTCGCCCGGGAAGAGCGCAATGATGGTGCCAACTTGGGCCAGTGAAGCAACGTCTTCCACAACTAGACTGAAGAACAAAACTACGGCAAATTGTCTGTTCCTCTTCCCCCAATTCCCCAATAAAAATCTTTAAAAAAAAAGGGGGGAAATGCAACTTTACAGACAAGACTGGCAGCCACCACTTTAGTCAGGTGGTCTAAGTTAACATCAGCAATGAGCTAAATCAAAATCACATTCCATCAGAAAAGATGCAGTTAGAACACAGCACCTCTTTTGTGATATTCCTACCAAAGATGCATAACATGAATTTAATCATGAGGAAACAAAACTGAAGGGTGTTCTATTAAAAAACAAAAAACAGACCTGGCCTGGCATCTTCATAAGTGCCATGATCATGAGAGTCAAGGAAAGACTGAGGAACTGTTCTAAACCGAAGGAAACTAAAGACACATAACAATGAAATGCAGCACTTGATTACAAACCAGATCCTCTTTCTATGAAGAACATCAGTGGGACAGTTGGAAAAACTTGAATGGGGCCTTCAGATGAGATGGTAGTAAAATATCAGTTCTGATCTCCTGACCTGGAAATTTGCCCTGTTGTTATATAGAAATATGCCTTTAAACTAAAGTATTTGAGGATATCAGGTCAGCAACTTACTCTCCAATGGTTCAGGAAAAAAAAAAAGAAAGAAAGAAAACCTTCGAACTGTATTTACAATTTTTCTGTAAGTTTGAAATTGTGAAAAAAAATACAATGCACTTGAATTTATTAATATCGGAAAAGACCAATGAGGTGGAGATGTGAACTTACATAGTTGCCGCCAAGGAAAACAAGAATAATAAAAACCCTCTAGATACTGTATATAGCTCAACTACATGAGAATTTGGTAGGTAAATATCAACAAACCTACCTTGGGTTTCCAACCCTGGTCGTACCTTGTTTTTGGACATTTAGGACTGCTGGGAATAGTCTGCTTGTAAAGGAAATGACTTTTATTTTCTTCTGCAAATTCAGTGGAAGAAGGAAGGAATGTGTATAGAAAAAGATATGTAAATGCATAAAACCCAAGTTTTTGTAGTAGCTCTCTAGTGCATTTGAACACTTCCCTGCAATTAAAAAAAAATTCAAATGCAGACATTTATGAAGTTTCAACAACTAGTTCACGGGTACAATTTTTTTCAGAAGTACACGAAGCTTTTTTTAGAATTCTACTTCTTTTCAAAATTAAGAAAAGCATCCTATTCATTGAACTGGACCTTCGAGAGACCTCTGGAGCTCATCGAACCCAAAATACCTCCTGCTGGATTATTAAGCCATGATAATTGTTCTGCTCCGGTGGGTATAGAGAACAGAGAGAAGTCATCCTCTGATCCCGGTAGCTCCAGGTCTACAGATGAGAGCCTGCCCCCTGTGCAGGCTGCAGACATGCCACGCCTGACTCCCTGTGGGTTGCCCCCAGTGCATCTCCAAGTTGATGCTTTGTGGTTCACAAGCTCCACGGGCAACACGCTCTTCAAGACAGCAATGCTTACCCCCCAGCTGGGGGTGTTAACCTTCCAGAGTTGTGTCGCTTGTTGACCAAGCTAAATGGGAAAGGACAGAAACCACTTTTCATTATACTCTGAAGATATTGATGGGACACACAGTGGTCATATTTCACCCCTTCCCAGACTGTAATCATCTTTGAGGCAAGATTGCTTTTTAAAGTCACCTGTCCAGCTTTTTTTCCCCGGATTTCAGGTACCCTGAGGAAAGGACACACATCCAGTCTCAGGTCCTTCCTTACCCCATCCTCCTCTAAGATGCAGTAACCAGCCATCATGTGCATTCACCGAATTACCCCTCCATTTTTGTCTGTCACCTGATCTGAGGAGAAGGCCCAATGTGGGGAGCGCCACACAAGAGGGAAGCCAAAGGCAGAGATAATGCGAAAACTAGAGAAATAACCGGGGAAGTCTATCCCTGGGAAATCTGAACACAAATGTTTTATACCTGAAACAGACCACAGGAAATCAGTGAATCTCCATAAAACCACAGGGTGGAGAGGAAAGGACTTTATAGTCACTTGTTCCAGCTGAATTCCTGTTCACTGTGGGTATTTAAGCTACAATCTATGCTCTTTATTTAAAACAGCGTTTTTCTTTCCTCCTTAGATCCAGAGGAAGCGGGCCTGTGTAGTCTGGCCTGGTCCCTGTGACTTACTAAGTCCTTATCCTCTGCCTGAATAAGGACATACAGACTCTCCCTGTACTTCTCAAGTCTCTCACACACACATTGAATTAGGTGCTACTGTTTTTCCCCATCTCTTAGATGGAAACAGAGAGGTTAGGTGACTTATCCAGGGCCACAGAGCCTGTGAGAAGCAGAGCCAGGGTTTGAAGCCAGAACAATCTAATTCTGACAAGTGATTTTTAGTAATCTCATTTTGGAAAAACAATTGTATTATTTGATACATACAAAAGAATATATGTAATGTATTTATAATGTTCCGGTTATCTATTACATAACAAACTACTTCAAAAGTTGTTACTCAAAACAGTGCTTTATTATTACCTCCCACAATTCTGAGGATTGATTCAGCTCAGCAGGGCAGGTCCCACTTGGTATTTCTTAGGTAGTTGCCGTTGGATGGTGGCTGGGGCTGGAGTTGTCTGCAGGCTCACCTGTGTTGCACACCTATGACGGCTCCTTCACTCATATGTCTGGTGACTCACCTGGGATAGCTGGTAAAATGTCTCCCTTTCTCCTGGAAGCCTCTTCATGTGGCTAACTTGGGTTTCCTCAAATAATGGTGGTCTCAGTCAGGGTAGTGGGACTTCTGTGGTGGCTTACTTCTCCCGGGTCTCCCCAAGACATATTTGTTTTATATCTGGAACTTTGAACCTCTTATTCTTCTTTATCTTTCCCTCCTTTTTTAATTTTTCAATTAGAGTTGACATTCAATATTATTTTATATTAGTTCAGGAGTACAGCATAGTGGGTAGACATTTATATAATTTAAGAAGTGACTAGTCTAGTATCCACCTGGCACTATATATATATATAGTCATTACCATATTACTGGTTATATTAGCTATGCTTAACATCCCCATGACTATTTTGGAACTGCCAGTTTGTATTTCTTAATCCCTTCACCTTTTCCACCCTGCCCCCAAACCCCCTCCCATCTATCACCACGATAGATCTGGAAACCATCTGACACCACACATAGTTATTACAATATTATTGACTATATTCCTTATGCTGTACCCTACATCCCCATGACTACTGCGTGACAATGAATTTGTACGTCTTAATCTCTTCTCCTTGTTCACCCCCACCCCCAAGCCCCTCCCATCTGGCAACCATCAGAATGTTCTCTGTATCTATGAGTTTGTTTCTTTTCATTTATTTGTTTATTTTGTTCTTTAGATTCTACTTATAAGTGAAATCATGACATTTATCTTCCGCTGTCTGACCAACTACACTCAGCACAATACCTTCGAGGTCCATCCATGTTGTCGCAGATGGCAAGATTTCATTCTTTTTTATGGCTAATATTCCATTGTATACATGTGCCACCTTTTCTTTATCCACTCATCCATTCAGCAACACCCAGGTTGCCTTCATATCTTGGCTTATGTAAATAATACTGCAGTGAACATATGGATGAGCATGTCCCATCCAAGTAGCATTTTGGGTTTGTTCAGATAAATGCCCAGAAGTGGGATTACTAAATCCTTCTTTGTCTCTTGTTATAATCTTGGTTTTAAAGTCCATTTTGTCTGATGTAAGTATTGCTACTCCTGCTTTGTTTGTTTGTTTGTATGTTCGTTTCCATTTCATGAAATCTTTTTCCATCCCTTTACTTTCAGTCTGTGTGTGTTTTTCAATCTGAAGTGAGCCTCTTGTAGGCAGCATATGTTAGGGTCTGGTTTTCAGTTCCCCTTCTTTTGATTGGAGCATTTAACTCATTTGCATTAAAACTAATTGTTGATAGGTATGTAGTTATTGCCATTATATATATATATATATATATATATATATATATACACACACACACACACA
>NW_017732389.1:127429-152027 GCF_001890085.2 Hipposideros armiger | reverse complement strand
ATTCTTCATTTCCTTTATTGTATTCTTCATTTCTGACTGGTTCTCTTTTATGTTTTCTATTTTCATTTTTATACTTCCTATCTCATTGTTGAAGTTCTCCCTGAGATCACTGAGCATCCTTATAACCAGTGCTTGGAGCTCTGCGTCTGGTAGATTACTTGTCTCCATTTTGTTTAGTTCTTTTTCTGGAGCTTTATTCTATTCTTTCATTTGGGACGTGTTTCTTTCTCTCTCTATTTTGGCTGCCTTCTTGTGTTTGTTTCTAAGTAGTAGGTGGGGCTGCTATTTCTTCCGGTCTTAGTAGAATGGCCTTAGGTAGTAGGTGTGCTGTGGAGCTCAGTGGCCGAGTCTTCCTGGTCACTTGAGCTACATACTCCAGTTGTATCCCTTGCATGGGTTGTGTGTGCCCTCTTATTGTGTTGAGCCTTGGTTGCTATTTGAACATCAGTGGGTGGGATTGACCCTTGGGCTCATTGGTTGTGAGGACTGGCCATTACTACAGAGGAGGAGTAGTGGTACAGGGGCTGATCCTACGGAGCAGAATCTGCCTAGCAGGGCCCTAGTGCCACCCAATCTGTCCCTTGGGTGTGTTGTCTTTGCAGGCGGCTGGATGATGCCCCCACTTGTTTCAAAGTTAGTCACTGGGGGCACCAGCCCCAGGGCCACCTGGGAGCTGACCCACTATAAATCAAGTTCATCCTCATCCAGTGCCCCACCCAGGGCCACCCAGCAGGAGACTAAAAGAAATATGCAGATGGCCACCACTCGTGCCATGCTTGCAAGTGTCTTGGGAGTTCAAGCCACAAAACAAAGCTGGCTGCCACTAGTGCCAGGCTTAGGGCTGCTCTGTAAGAGGTACAGGACATGCTCAAGCAAGATACTGCTTGTCTGGGTTCCATGAACTTTTGAGAGACCCTAGGAAAGTCTGCAGCATGACCCAAGGCACCCGGTTTGTATGAACAAAAACACTGTAAGTGACTTGGGTGTGCCCAAAAGTTGGGTGGGGCAGGGTCTCCAATCACCAGGATGTGGCGAACACATGGCATTAGCCAGCTTGATGGAGACTCAGATGTGGTGGCCACTTGCACATGCACGCTGGGAAGAGGGAGGGCTCAACAAAGAAGCAACGGCCTCCACCAGCTCCTCCATCCAGGAGAAAGCTGCCCTTCTAGCTGCATCCCAAAGCCAGACAACTCAGTTCCCTACCACGTGTCTTGGCCACCTCTCTACCTGCTGCTCCGGTGCTGGAGCTCAGAGCCAGTGATTCCATTGGTAAATCCTTGTGCGGGCCCTTTGCAAGGGAGCTCCTGGACTCTAGCCACCCTCCGTCTCACTCAGTCACAATCTCAGCTGATTTTCACAACCAGAAACTATGGGGACTTCTCTCCCCAGTACTGGAACCCTGAGCTGGGGAGGGGCTGGGACCTCTCGGTACCTCCTACCAGTCTTCAGGTGGCTCCTTGTACATGTCCTTAGTTGTAGGGCTTCATTTCAGTTCAGCAAGATTTTAGGTGATTCTCAGTGATGGTTGTTTTGTAGTTTAGTTGTAATTTTGATGTTGCCGTGGGAGAAGGTAAGCGCAGAATTTACCTACTGTGCAATCTTGACTGGAACTGGAAAATAATCTTTTAATTTGTCTCCCTGTCTCCAAGCTCACACTCCTTTAGTCCATTTTCTATACTCTTGGTAGAGTGATCTCTCTAAAATACAAATCTGGTGATTGCCTTACTGCAGGACCTTCAGTGGCTCCCCAGTGTCTATACCAGTTGTTCTGAAACTTTTGTGTATAATTCATTAGAAGCACATGATGGGCTTCTCAAAAACATTACTGTCCCGGTCCTGCCACTGGAGATTCTGATGCTATCAGTAAGAGCAGATGTGTGTGTTCTAACAAGCTCCTTAAATAATTCTGTTGTATATAAAAAATGCAAGAATCACTAGATACATTATAAGTTCCCAACTCCTTACTTTAATGTAAAAAGCACTTCACAATTTGTTTCCTGCCTGCAATTCCAGCTTTATCTGTACAAGCCTCAACTTGTCAAGCCCCTTCAAAGCCAGCAAGGCCAAAGGGCTTGAAATTCCTGAAATGCCTCTTCCTGGTCTCATTTTCATAACATATATTTCTTACTGTTGCACTGGTAGTTCTTTATTATGGTTATTTTTTAGTGTCAGTCTCTTTTTACTAAGGGGAAATATTTTGGAAGTCAAGAAATCTTTCCAATTGCCAACATGTGCATATGAATAGTACCTAGGTACTTAAGGAATATTTGTCAAGTTCATTGAGTTTCCCAAGATCATAAAAAACCAGTTGATGGTGCATCTGGGATGAGAACCTTAGTTCCTCATTTCTAGTCAGTGATCTTTCTACACCATGCAGTCGGTCTTAATGACGAAACATCACATTGTCATATTGTTCCTCATATCTGGACTAAAAAGAGAAGACTGACCTTCATTCCCCATTCTTAAGTGAGGAGTGCAAATTTGCTCTTGAAGGATTACATTGAAAATTGTATAGAAATACATGTAAAGCCTCATACCTCAATTTATTCCCCAAAAGGCTAAGTTATGGTTCCCCAAAGCCTACGAAAGTTTGATTCTATTCACTTTGTTAAATACCTTAATTTTTAAAATCTACCATTGTTTTCAAAGATTGCCTTTGGAAAAGTCATGTGTATTTATTTTATCCTTCATCTTATTTCTATTGGTTACCATTTCATCTACCTTCACTTGCCTTCAGTCTTTTCTGTATTATCTGCGTTGTTTCCATTGTTTTAATAAAAACCCAGGCAAACTGTGAGGAATCTAGACAAACCTACCCATATTTTGTCACGCATTTTCGGGAAATGTTTTTGGATCAGAATGTGAATGGAGTTGGTGTTGTGTTGTGAGTTTGGCTCTTCCAGCTTTAGAATTCTCCCCAAGTGCGCTCTCAATCAGACTTCTCAGCTCTTCTACGATATGTTGTTTTCATGCTTGTGAATTTCTGCCCTTTGTAGAAAAGCCATGCTGTGTGCAACTTCAAAGAAAATAGAAACAACAAAACATTTATCTGGAAAATCAATTAAGGTGATTATTGATTAAATGAGGTTAATTCCACGTTGAAATAAGCCAAGTGACAGACCCTAGTTGACTAATATGAATTCTTGCCCTGACAGCAAGCCACGGCAGACAAATTGAGACAAGAATAATTAATGAAAAGACACATTTCATGAAGCAGAGGATGCCGACAGAGTAAGAAACAAGCAAAGCGAAAAGGCAAAGCAGAATTCATGATCTAGAGATGAAGCTCTAAAAAAAAATTCAGCCCTCTCAAGTGGGATAGGTATTTTCTTTGGATGAACAGAAATGCAGAAAGCAATTCAACCCTTTAGAGGTCTGTTTTTCATCAGCTTTCATCTGAAAATTGAGACAAGTGTTTGGAGTACTGTCGCTGATAAGGAGGAAAGTGAGGGCTGGAAGCATACTCGAACAGAATGTGGTTACTCGCACTGTGAGCGATTAAACACTCGCTGCATTTTTTTTTTAAGGCAAATTCCACCAGTCACGTGGTTTCAGAAATCATTACACAGAAAAAGAGCACTACACACAATACTTTCATAAGAGCAGAGGCTGTCATGACCGCAGAATACCAAAGCATAAGCTGTGCACATATTCCCAGTTTCATGTTTTGTTTCTCTTATTTGTTTCTAGACACTGTTTTCTCTGCCAGTCACAGTGTTTACAGCCCCTGGCTGTCACATAATGAAACAGACGCAGAAAGCCTTTAATATGGAGTTAGTCCTTTAGAAAGATACCAGCATAGCTGGCTGTAGGACTTTCTTTTGTTTTATTTTATTGTTATTCTTTCTCCTGGGGTAATGTTATTTCCTTGATCTGAGGGTCCCAAGGAATCCTGGGGCAAGAGGTTGTTGGTAATTGAAAGGTCAAATTTGTAGACCAGTTGTATGGTTGAGATGCAGCACAGTGAAGACCTGAGTTACTATTGACATTCTCCCCTGCCCCTGCCCATAAAAGGAATAGACATTCCATAATCCAACATCTCACTGTAAATCTAAAACCTTAGGGTCCAAGCAAGAGGTGAAATGATAAAGAGTGAAACTTCTGCAACTGGCCCAGGCTCAGCTTGTGGAAAATCTGACCATTTTATTCGGTGCCTCTCAGTTGTAGGGAGACAAGGCTTCACACTCCGCGGTCGAAAAACAGAAACTTCTCGCTTAACCATTGGGCTTTAATTTCCTCCTTTGCATTAGCAGAATGTGTGAAATCTCTTAAGAGTGGTAACTTTTTGGTGTCTGCCAAAAGTGCCTGTGAGACAATGAATTATAGTTAATGAAATCATTTCAACGTGACTCGGCACCCACTATGTGGCAGATACGGCAAGGTACTGGAAAAACAAAGAGGAATAAAACATAATTAGGCCAGGCCTCAAGCAGTCAAGGTCTAGTCAGGAAGACAGACCTGCAAACACTTAATACCATATAATGATGTAATGTGGCGAACACTATAATTGGACCTGCGCAGGGCGGTGTAGGAGCAGAGGAGGGTGAACTCATTCTGCTGCGTTTCTAGGAAAAAAAAGAGCCTGGGACCATGTGACAGAAGAAGTGATGTATTTATAAGCTTAGCTGGAGTTCTCCAGGTAGGGAAGGCATAGAAAGCCATTTCAGAACCAGGAACTGGCAAAAGCCAAGGCTGGTTGAGGGTTTGAAAAGGCGTACAGGAATCAACCAGGTTTAGCGAGTGCATTATCACGTGACCTCATCCGATACAGGAAAATTTTGGAGAAAAGAACTCACCCCACTTCTAACGCTGGCATACAGGGGAAAGCTGATGAAATCAACAATACAGTTGCTTTGAAAGGGAGAATAAAAAGTGGGGAGGGGGGACAGATGGCTCGGAGAAGCACCAGGCAGCATGGTGGGAAGGGAGGAGTGTGAGAGAAGGCCACGCCCTTCTTTTTCCAGCTGTTTCTGTGCTTCTACGTCTATCTGGTGGATTCCTTTTCATTTTCACATATTACCCTGGTCATCAGTCTGGTCTTTTGAGCAGAACCGCATCTCTGGAGTGACTGGATTCAGAGATCTTTCTGGGCCTTGTCATACCCTATGGACAGCGTTGTCTAGATCCCAGGAGAGAGACATCCTCATAGGCAAAAGGTCCCCTCAGAAGAACAAACACAGGAGAGAGACAAACAGCACCTCTGTAGAATCTGGGATCCTGAGGAGACCAACTCTTTGGGAGAACTGAGCCCCCTGACAGCAGTAAAATTGAGGAGAAAGCAGAGGCCTGTTATCTGAATGACCCAGGACACTCAGTCAGAATGATCATTGAAGATGGGAGTTGTGACTGAGGAGAGAAAATTTCCAGTCTAGTCAGGGGCTCTCCAAAAAGGTTAGGGGCAGATTGAAATCTGAATAGAAGAAAGATTTCTCAGGGCAGCCATCCCTTAGTCCCATAATGGGTCAAGTTTCTTGGTTGTATTCTCTCCAAGAACCACTCCTCTTACACCATGGCACTTAGCTCAGTTTCAATCACTGTTTCATTTTTGTGAGATTTCCTTAATGTCTTTCTTTTTTGTTGTTGTTTTTTGTTTTTTGTTAGGCTATAAGCTCCAGGAGAAAAAACTAACAAAACTCTATCTTTTTCTTTGTTATTCTGCCTTCGAGTTCTTAACATAGAACATGGCCCACAGATGCTCAATAAATACTTGAAGAATGAATGCAGTATTGTCTTCCGCCTTTTGGGAGACAGAGCCACGATTATATGTGTGGATATAACTACACAGTGGCTGTTAGATGTTTGGCCTCTGAGCCTGCAGTAGATGACTTACAGTTAGGAAGTAAAGAGAGGGATGGAATGTGCTGAGTAGAAGCCTCAGGGGGAGGACCTGGAGTCTCTGGTGATGTTACTGAAGGCAGGTGGCCTTCACTCAACCTTTCCTCCACTCTACCCTTCACCACATTGAATTTCTTTCTGTCCCTTGAGCATGACATGTTCTTACTTGTTTCCAGGTCTTCACACACGTTATTCCTTCTGCCCCAACTGGCACTGTATCATCAGTTTTTGTAAAGTTTTATTGAAGCATAGCTAGGCCCATTTCTTTATGTCATGTCTACCGCAGCGTTTTTGCTACAATGGCAGAGTAGTCATGACAGAGAGCTTATAGCCCATAAAGCCTAAAGTATTTGGTATCTGGCACTTTCCAGAAAACATTTGCCAACCCCTCTTCCAGATCTATTTCTAATTTTCAGAAAATACAGTGTGTGTAAAAGATCAAGTTAAACGGTACAACAATCAGACAGTCTGCCAAATCCAGAATGTGGTACATTCAACCCCACTTTCTTCAACAAATTAGTGGCATTAAAAGGGGGGGAGGGATGTTATAATACACAAAGACTTAAACACAGGGCGATAAAACAATGGGTAAAATTTGCCAAATATAAAACATTTGGGAACAAGTAGTAGGACCTGGATGAATTCAAATGCAGACTTTTAAAAAATGTCATGGAACCCCCCAAAAAAACATGTGGATTGACTGAATTTCACCAGACACAAATAACTTGTGTGAGCTCTCATGTGGATGATGAATGGTCCTTAATGCAATTGAACATTATTATTCATTTATTTCTCAGGCTTCTTCAAGTTAAATATCTGTGATTTCATTGTATTAGTTACTAATAGGTCTATTTATCACTCCAAGCCCTATGGAATTTTATCCCCTTGGATTTTTTTTGTCTTGTAATACCAGTGTTCTTCCCCAATTAACGTTATTAGTAGGTGTTTTCCCAAGATTAATCACATGTCATGATTGCCTGCTCACACATTTCTAACCTTGTTAGCTCCAGATGTACTATGTTTCTATTCTTCCTTTTGCTGAAAACACCTTGTTTAGTACTGCATGAAAAGTTTAAGAATTAAATTCTTTATTTGTTCTTCCTGAGAACTAAGGAGAATATTACATGAAATTTTTAAAATAGTAACCAGGAGCTGACAAGCAGTCTTTGACTAGGCCTATGATTTTAGTAAAGTCATTTAATCTCTAGGTACTTTTCCATTTTGGTACTTTTCTCCATTGCTTCTTTCTTTCCACTTATTTTATATATTACCTTGAGTGCAATTACTTAGGAGGCTATTTCCTCCTTTTTCTAAGAATGAGTGTTGGTCACAGAATGGCCAAGTTGATATATCTTTTTCTTTAAAAAAAATTTTTTTTTGGTCTGTTGTCACTAAGGAAATATTATGTGAGGAAATCACACAAAGGAGTTCTTGCATGCATTTTTTTTTAATTGGGGAACAGTGTGTTTCTCCAGGACCCATCAGCTCCAAGTCAAGTAGCTGTTTCAATCTAGTTGTGGAGGGTGCATCTCAGTGGCCCATGTGGGGTGTGAACTGGCAACCTCCATGTTATGAGCACTGCACTCTAACCACCTGAGCTAACCAGCTGCCCTGGAACAATGAATTTGGTTTTTTTGGTACTGCTGTTGTCATTTAGCCACATTGTGATTAAAATGTGTGTCTGTAAAATGCAAACAGTATAACTACCAATAAAATATCTGAAGTGCTCCAAATTCCTTCTTCACAAAAACGATAGGATATGTAAGTGATATAAAGCTCTAGAAGATTAATGAAAATTTACCAGATGAGTAACAGAATATATATAGAATTACAAGTGACACATCCATAAAAAGATGCCTAAACAGCCTCTTTGAAAACTGAGAGACAAAGAGCCAAGAACTTAATAGAAAAATGGGGAAAAGACACAAATGACAATTTACCCAAAAGACATAAAAATGGTCCATAGCATACAAAACTTTTGTACCAGGAGTAAGTGCCCAACTTGCCTCACCCTAGTTCCAGCCTATGTAACACAGACATACACCTTATCCACCAATGAAAATGTTAGGATTTATCATCCTGCAAAGAGCTGAATTCTACAACAAGCACTGTGGGGACTAGGGATGTAGGACCCAGGTAAAGGTGGATACTTCCTGGGACTCAGGGGTGTGATAGGCCTAGATTCTAGGAAAGCAGGAACGCTCAGTAACTTCCATTCAAGAACACTGTACAGAAAGGCACCCATGAAGACCACCTCTTCCCTCCCCCAGATGGGCCTGGCTTTGAATGTGATAATAGCCATTAAGTGCATTGAGTCATTCATCTGTGATCTAACCCCTACATCTCAACAAAGACTTCTTTCTACTAGTGGCAAACTGTTTACTGCCAGAAAAAATAGTTCAGACTCTTGCTATTGATCTCACATTATTACCAAATTATGAACCCATGCAGTGCATTTCCTTATTTTAGTACATTTGTTTCTTGAAAAGTCACATTGCACAATTTATATCCTTCCTCTCGTGATAGCTTTTCCTCCATCTCTGATATATTCATATAACAGATTTATGAATTTCGTATCTTTCCTGCTTTTCTAACAGTATAAAGTGCTACCCACACAGTTAGTTGACATCATTTTTATTTCTTGTTGAAACCTAACTTAATTCTTTATTGTTGCTGGTTTACAATTTCCGCTGATGATAAAGTAAGAATAAGGGAATCCGCTTGTGAGTAACAACATTATAAGAATAGCTAGTTGATGACAAAATGTCCTACTAGCCGGTCATGTAAGCTTAAGTAATTGTTTTGTCAGGTATCAGCAAAGTAATAGACATCTATTCAAATACTCCTTGCCAATGGTATGATGGTAAACATTTAACAACTGACTCTCTAGAAAATAAAAAAGTCCTTTTTTGTCTGTGTTTACCAATTTCCATGATATAAAAGCTCTTATTATGATTGATTTCAAGCTACCAAACCTAACATCACTGAATATAGAATGGAAAAGAGCTGCACAGTAACACATTATTATGTGATATTTACACATAGAGATACAATGAATGTAAATAATCTAGAGTATAGGTACTTGTAAAATAACTAGAAAGCGATGGGTTTTGAGTATTCGTTACTTTTTAAAAAATAACCCTAACGCTACACAATTTAATTTTTAATAATGGCTTGCAAAATTCCCAAAATATTGACAATCAGCTTTCATGGGCCTGTGTGACATTACAGCTCTAGCACGCCACTGCTCCTTGCTAACCTTAGTGGAAAGGAGTGAATTATGAGGAGAGAGACGTGAAACATAAATCTCCCCATTTGTAGGACCAGCAGCAGCTCTGAAGGATGGTGGCTGCCTGTTTTGAAGGAACATTGAGAGAGAAACTGGAAGAGACTCAGTGAAATAAGCTTTTTAATGAAAAGGTATGAGAGTAAAATGTATTATGATGACTGCTTATCCTGTGAAAAATGCATGATGCTTTGACTCTAGTTTTGTGCCATACAAGTGGGGCCATACAGTTGGATCTGTCCTACTCCACTGCTTTACTGGGTAACTTTGTTTAGGAACTTGAAATGTTTTTCCTGTTTAGATTTATAAAAACCAAGGATCCCACTCTGGCGCTGGAAAATGAGGGCTTATTATGAAGATGGTTAGTCTCAAAAAATAACACAGGGGGTTGTTATTTGCAGAGTAATGCCTTTAGGATGGAAGCTCTTTGTAGCAGAGTAAGATGTGGCATGCTCGAGTGGGAAGAAAGGTCCCATTCTACCCAGTCTTGTCAAAGTCAGAGCCATTTAGGAGAATGCCTTTGTACTATCTCTACTATACATCCCTTCCAGACGGGCCACATCCTGGACCTGACTCACATTCTCAGTGTTTACATCAGCCCCTCAGGACTGAAAGGCCTGGACCAAGGACATCTCCAAATTCTAATTATTGGGAGGGCACTCATTCAGGAGCGAGGCCAGAGAGCCAACTCCGCCTGTGTTGCCTTGGAGCCCCCTCCCATCACACCTGGAGGCAAGTAGGGAAAGTGGACTGGAAAATGCAGCCTTGATTCTGTAGCCATTTCTATTTCTAGTGACAAAGCAGAATACTGCCATGCAACTTTTTCATGAATGTCGGTACTATACATTACTGTTTTTCTATGTATGTGCCGCTTAATGAATGTCCATTCTTTGAGCAAATTACATTTTGATTGCTTCTCTCTTCTGGCTATGGGATCTGTCAGTCAACCAGAGCATTCTGAGTATAGAGCAGTGGTTTTCCAATGATCTGGATAGGAGACACTTTCTGAGCAGTTCTACTCTGCTACTGGGTTCTGAGGAAGATTTTACTCGATCAAAGAATGTCTTTGGCTCATAAGTCAAATCTGTAAGCCACCAGTAAGAGAGAAAGGAGACTGTACTTGCGATACATGACAAAAGTAAGAAAGAATTAATCTGGAAGCATTGGAAAGTCGCTGTTGGAATTTAGACTATGATACAAGCCAGTGGTTTAAAGCTAAAAGAGATGTGGGGAAAAAGCCCTTGATATTAAATTGAAGATTGTTGTCCTGATATTATTCGTACTCAAGGACTATTGATTTTATTTTAAAACTCGAGCTGTTTAAAAATGTTGTGCTAAGGATGAAACCATATTCAATGACAAATGGACTGCATAAGCTGTCTTCACTGGGCCTTATCAAAGCTTTTCACATGGTGCTTGGATGGTTTGTTTTGATGGGCAGAACCGGAGTCCTGCACCCTTATCTAGCTTCATTATTATGGATATGAACATGGATCGGAGACTCTCACTAGTTCCACAAAAGGAAATTGTGCAAAATGCAGCCTGATAAATTCCCCATTCAAGGAGAGCTGAAGAATGTTTTACTCCACTGTGCTATAGTTTAAAGACATTGTACCTGAGTGTCTGCAGGAACTTGTTTTTATAGTGAGAATATTTAGGGTACAGTCCTTGACTATTACTCTCCCACTTCTCTGTCTCCAAATGCCTTTTAAGTGCTCTCCCCCCGCTTCGCCACAAACACACACATTTTCTAGTCCAGGAAAACCTAGAGTGAAAAACAGCAATTGGGAAAGAGGGAATTGAGAGCTCCACCAACATCTGGAAAAGCATTTCAGAGGAACATAAAGCTCACGTCATCACTGTGTTAATTCAGATCAGTCCAACTCACTTACAGAAAAAGAAAAAAAGAAAAAAAAAGTAGTTTTCGATCTGAAACCCCACAGCACCACATTTCCTGCCAGCGAGACCTCCATGTCTACAGTTGTTCTCTTCTGTGTTTTTCACAACTCAGAAGTTAAAAAGGAAGTCACTTGTAGGTCAGGAAAAGAAGCCTGTCCTTGGAGTGAGCAATATCAGGCTTTCAATTGACCGGCAAGGGTGTTCTCTACAGGCTGGGCATTATTATGCTAAGATTATCTGATTCATTTCTTATAACATCTTCGAGGAAGGAAACCTTATTATCCCAACTTTGTAGATTAGGAAATTGAAGCTTAAAGGAATTACATGATGTACCAAAGGCCACTCACCTAATAAATGGTAGAAGAAGGATGCAGACCCAGAAAGGGAGATCTAGGGTTTGACCATTTTACTGCATTCTGCACAACAGTAGAATCAAAGCAAATGGTGCGGGGAATGACTACAACAGCCTCAGTGCAGGTTAACAGACAGACAGGTGACCCGCAATTGCACCTTTCCCCGGAAGGGCTGTTTTTGGGCTTTGCTTCTTAGCATTGTCAACATAAGAACGTTCAAACCTGCAGAAAAATTTTAAAGTGTTTTTAGAGTTTATTTGTGGACATGATTGGAAGCAAGATCGCAACAGACTGAGAAACAAGCTTCCCACAATGACAGTTTGCAATTTCTTTTATACATTTGGAATTAAGGAGGGAATGTAGAAAGATGGCATGAACTTGGAGAAAGCAGGGCAGGAAAATCTGTGTGATTGGGTTACAGGATAGTTAACAAGATTATGTGCTCTCTTGAGGGTGATTACACTTGAGGGGTCTGAAAAAGAGGCATTTCAAAAGTGTGTTAACCTAGATGCCCAAAAACAATGGACACGTTTGCTCCAGACAAGGGTAACCTTTTACTGGGGAAGTTATAGGTCTGAGGCATGACTCCCCACGATGACCTGCTCAGTTAGGAATTTATGATCAGGTCACCCTGTGAGGTTGTTTGGTCACTGGACTTGTCAGATTTATTATAGAGCTTTTTTTTCATCCACTGCATTCATCTATGCACTACACTGCTTTTTGTTGTTGTTGTTGTTGTTTTACCTAATGCAAAATTTTCTACATCTCTAAAATTTTATGTGCCTTAGGTAATAATTTGTACAAAGTCAAATTTGCACAAGTCAACTGTAACTAAATAGAAAGGGAAAGGAGAAATATGGGTAAGATAGTTTCCTTTTATTTTGGAGGTCATGAAGAAAAGGACTATAGGGAACACAGAAGTGGGAATGGGAAGAAAACAGAAATTATGAGAAAGGAACAGCAATTGGAGAGGAGAAAACTCTTACTTAATTATAAAAATGCATGAGCTAGTCTGAATTCTGCTCACTTTTTTTCTTTTTCTCTTTTTCTTCCTTCCTTCTCCCCTTCCTTCCTCTTTTTTCCTTCCTTTTTTGTTTTATTTTAAGCTCTGTCAGATTCTCAGGATCATAAACATGCTCGGACATCTCAATTATGGTAGTTATGTGTAAGGATGTTGAAAAAAATTAGAAAGAGTGAGGAAATAAGGAAAAACAGAAAGAAAAAGTCCAGGAGGTAAACCACCAGCCTTGAAGATAATAGACCTTTGTTTACAAAGTCAGACCTCAAGGAGAACTACTGTGGCATTCAGATCCTAACTTGGTATTATAGCATTTCATTATTTGCCCTCCCCTCATCACCAGGCCTCCACTCCTCTCCCTGTCACAGCTGTTACTTCTCTTGCCCCCACTGATTCTTCTGACTCTCCTTTCTAGCTCGTGGATTTTTCTTACCATTGACTTTGAGTGTATCATAGCTTTGCCTTCCCTCTGCAAGTATCACAGCTTTTTCCAAACCATCCAAAGAAGTCTAGTTTATTCATTCTTTCATTCAAAGAATACTTAGCTTGGATTAGAGCCCTCTCTTATATGTTCTCCTGACAACTCATTTCTTCCCTGTATTGAATACTTTTTAGAACATCTTGCCACTTTATGAGAATCCCATTAACTGTTTTTTTCACCCCCATAAACGTGGGCCCAACAGTCAATTTTTAAAAAATGGTCCCAGTTTCCTATCAGCCAGAAGAGTCCCAAGATCATCAGCCAATCAGAATTTCTTCTCTGGCAATTGGAACCAGTAACTGAGGGAAAGAGTCCCTCTCACCAGGGGGCTGGGCCTTTAACTCGTGCACCTGGGCTGTCCCTGCTCCTCACCTAGTCATCTTCTGTCTTATTTTGCTCCGACCCAGACAGAATTCAGCTTTCTCGATTGTTTCCATGAAAATATCTGGTCATCCCAAGTATCTTATAGATTTATAGCCTCTACTGTAAATAAGGTGAAGGGGAGAGGGGTCATTCAGCCTCTTCCCACCCTGCCCTTCCTAACTCTGTTTCTCTCCAGCATCACACTCATCCTTCCCCTTGTTTTATGCGTAGAAACTTGAACATGCCCTGCGTGCACACCCACTAAGTCAAGGTATTACTTCCAATCTAGATATTCCTCCTCAGGGGAATTCTGGTCAATACAATTATCTTCTTCAGAGAGGTTTGTACTTGAAAGCTGTGACCTCCTTTATAACAGCTCACAGAGTGGTGAGCAAAGTCAGCCTTTGGGAAAAGATAAAGAGAAGTGGTGAGGAGAGCCAGAAAGAGAACATTTCTTGGGTAGACAATGACTGTCCATTCCTGCCCCCCATCCTTCCTAAAATCAGGCTGCCTTCCCCCCGTCCTTTGAAATAGCCCATTGCCTAATGAATCCTTTTTAAACTTAGATTAGCTAGGCTATGTAGCTACTTGTCACCCAATAACCCACATTAATATATTCCCCAATCAAAAAAGCATCACTTTTTGTTAGCATTACCAGTTATCTTGTCTGTACTCTCCGCTTGAATGAAAGCATCTTGAGGGCAAGGGCTGTGGTTGTCTTGCTCACTCTTTTACTCTCAGTACTTAGCACGTTTTTGGACACTGAATGAATATATTTTGAATGACTGTGTGCTATGCACTATTTTATGCACTGCAATTATAAAGATGAATCACATGATCTTGACCTCACACTGCTGAGAGCCTAGATTACTCCCAAATCAGTCCAGTTCTACTAGTACTTTCATTATTCTTTGTCTTAGATATGACTCTGAGCTTTGGTGAAGGGGGCTGTGTTGGCTCAAGTGACCAAATCTCACAAGGGACAGGGATAAAACTGGGTCTTGGTGACAGTTGGAACCAGGGACAAATGTGGTCAGGGCACTTCTCGCCCTCTTGTCTCTGGAGGTTGACTTCACAATGTCAAACTTATTTCCTCCTGAGTATAGAATAGCAATGACCAGCAGTTTTCACACTTATTCCAGCTTTATCATGATTTCCCATGGTTAAAATTTGAAAACTCTTGGGGAAGCCTTCCAGGTAGTTCAGCTTGTGTGAAGTGTACTTCTCTGGGCCAATCAGGGTGTGAGGGAAGGCAATGGGAATACTTTAGTTTGGGTTTCCAGTCCCACATCAGTAATGACCAGCAGAATCTATAGGAGAGTGACAGCTTAAATCTTAGCCACATGGATGGGCCCTGGCCAGAAAGGGGGTGAATGCTCACCCAGGCAGACAAAATAATACATGTCTGCCCACTCCATCCCCTTATCTTCACATTCATCAACTCTTTTCCCTGACTTTAGTTAACAAATATCTATTAAACGCTCATTTAGTGCAAAGCATTGTGCTATGTAGGCTCTTAGACTAAGGATTTACATTTTATGTATCAAAATTAATTTTATAAGGGAAAACACATGTCTTTTCTTAATTCTTGTAACCATAACCCAATTTTTCCTGCATTTATTTTTCAGAGTCACAGCATAGTGAAACCTTCAAGCACTGGTTAGTTTGGACCATCCCAGAGCACATGAATCAGGTGATTTTATCTTCTGTTCCTACCCTTGCCATTCCTAATCTGTCAGGCAGTCCTGAATCTATACCATCAGGCTTGTTTGTTCTGCTTCTCTATCCTTTTATCATGGTTCCATTAACTCACATCCAAGGATGTCAAGAGAATAAATAGCCCAATAAAACAAAAGAATATACTTCCAGATTTAAAAAGAAGGAAACATACAAGAAATACATAAATCATACTGTATGACAATAGCCCAGAAGATTGCATGGGAGGATCTCCGTGTTTTTTGTAGAAGAAAAGGAAAATGGAATTTCTATTCCTTACCTCATCAGTTGACAGCTGGAGTTATGGTATATTGGGGACTAAAAAGGAAGGAATAATTTCGGCCTGAAGTAAGCACAGCCTCATGGAGGAAGACCACACATTTTCTCTGGTGATCATCTTATAATCAGAGATAATTTAAAGAGGAGTCTCACCTACATTTTGTCTAAGAAATTCTCCATCATGACCATTTCCTCCTCGTAAAACACAGTCCCTTAAAACATGGGCTTGGCTGCCAACATCCTATCACATAATGTCACACCTGTGTAGCGGAGACTCGTGTCTCAATGAACTCTTCCCAGGTAAACAGAAGGTGCGTGTCCAAGAGTATATATTGGGTTGTTGGAAAAGTCATGACATATTTTGTCTGTTTTTCAAAGGTCATTTATTTATATAAAGAACAAAGATCAATCAATGATATATTAACCATTTTGTTTGATAACTTTTTGCCATTTTTCAGTGAGCTTCATAATTCCCCATTCATAGAAGGACCTGTCTTTATTTGTGAAAAGCTGAACAATGTACTGATTTACAGCCTCATCTGAATTGATACAAGGACTTTTGAAGAGAGCAAAACAAGTAGAATTCTGACGGTGCAAGATCAGGCAAGTATGGTGGTGTGGCAACACATCCCATCCAAGCTCCAATAATTTTTGACTGGTGATCAAACTTGTGTGTGGTCTCACGTTGTCACAATGGAACACAACTCCTTTACAATTAACAAGCTCTGGGGGTTTCTGGATGATAGATTCGTCCAAACTATTCAATTGGCGATAGTAAACATTTGAGTTGATTGTTTGGTTCCTTGGTAGGAGCTCAAAAAACACGACATCTTTAAAATCCTACCACACTGAGAGCATAACCTTCCTCTGATGAATGTCTGCTTTTGATGTCGTTTGAGGCAAATCATCACATCGGGACCAAGGCAGTTTGTGTACCACATTGTTTTAAACAATCCACTTCTCATCACCAGTTATCAGTCGCTTCAAAAAAGGATCATTTTCCTCACTTTTAATGAGCATATTGCAGATGTTTATACGCGCTGTCAAATGAACTTCTTTGAGTTCATGCGGAACCCAAATATCAAGGTTGCTTACCTATCCCAGCTTCTTCAGGTGGTCATGAACACTTGAATGATCGATGTTCAATGTTTCTGCAATCTCTCGTGTCATGTAACGTGGGTTTGACTCGATCAATGGTTTTATTTTGTCGTCATCAATCTCGGTGGGCCTCCCTGACTGACGAGCATCATTGAGATCAAAATCACCAGCATGGAATTTTGTGAACCATCATTGGCACTGATGTTCTTGTACAGCAGTGGTACTCAACCTGTGGGTCACCACCCCTTTGGGGGTCGAGCGACCCTTTCACAGGGGTCACTGGGTACTCATATGTGGGCGTATCTGCATGTGGGCCTGGAGATGGATAGAGGAGTGGTGTCTAAGTTCCTAAGACCATTGAAAATATGTGTTTTCCGATGGTCTTAGGCAACCCCTGTGAAAGGTTGAGAACCGCTGTTGTACAGCATTGTCACCATAAACTTTATGCAACTTTTCACAAGCTTGACGTGCGTTCTTCTCTTTATGGAAGTAAAACAGTAAAATATGACAAAAATGAGATGGCCTTCCATCTTCGACTTGTTGTAAAATCTCCAAAACTCAACCAAATCGCTCAATTTTTTTTTAGAATGAAGCTAGAACTGGCAGCTGTCAAATGACATAGCAATACAGAGATGCAAATGACTCTAGTAGTTCCAAAAATGAACTAGTGCCATCTGTCACAAACATGCATCATGACTCTTCCAACAACCGAATATATCTGGTACACAGGTTTCTAAGAGTGCAAATAAAGGTAAATGTGTTAGCCTGATCTGAATGTTCTCTGGATCTCAGGTTAATCTAATGTTATCTGACATCTGGCACTTCCCCTCTCTACACCAAAAAGACTGCTCTTTGGTCAGGCTGTCATCATTCTTTTTCAAGAAGTAATTGTTATTTCGCCTTCTGGTGCTTACCTGCTTCTTTGAGAGACCACATTGTGATTTCCGGGCTTAGCACCCAAATGCAAGCAGAATATAATTCTAAGTTATTCTAAATCAAATGTTTGGCTCCTAGAGTCAATACTAATGTAAGGCTAAGCCCAACATCAAAGGGGAGCATTCTTTTTTTTTGATTCTCTACATCACTTGAATTGGAAATAAATTATATTAGCATTTAAAAATGCACTTTAGAGATCTCTTAATTTAAGCTCATAGTGTTACAGTTGAGGAAACTGGGGCTCTAAGAAGTAATTTCCCCAAGGTTACATAGGTCTTAGTGTCAGAGTACTAACTTACTGCAGAACACCATTTTGTTTTACCTTAGTTATGGAGAAAGTAAAACTATTTAACTGTTCAAAATATGTTCTATATATTTTAATATGTTTAGTTATGACAAACACATTTTTTTTCTGTTGATAGGAAGCTGGATTGGCAAGCAGCCAGCAATATAAATTCTGCCTCTTCTATAGATTCACAAGGTAGTAATTACCTTACCTTTCTAGGAAATAAAAATTCAGTACACCAACCTCTGAGAACGAGAGAAGGCAATGCGGACGAGGGAGAGAAACCACTGAGAATGTCACTAGCCTGAGATGCAGAAAGCACCTGCGCCCATCTCCCAATCAGCTAAGAGCAGACTTATACTTCTAATATTATTACTACTGTTGCTATTATTATTGAATGTAGTCTGACCTCTGATGCCCTTTCAGAGCAAGCTCTAAATGCAGCTTACAGCTGTTTTCCATTTCTGACCAAAGGCTGTCTGGAAGCCTGGGGTTTGCAAACAGCAGCTTACTGACAGATAAGACTGGGATGAAAGCTTTTCTGTGTCATTCCCAGTGGAACCTAACTTGATCTGGCTGTCACAGGCAAGATGGTTTTATAGGAGGACTGATCAGACCAGTGTAACTTGTGTGCCTCAAACCCAAGAGTGCAAAGGACTGTGTGATCACTGTGCTCCCTGCAAACCCTCTGGGCTTGCAAATTTCCCTTGTTCACCATTTTGGCCAGCTGGCCGATCCCTCTCTTTTCTGGCTCTGCCTACCCTCTCCACAGGATGACCAGCCAATGTTTCAGATTTTCCCAAACATCTGCCCATTTTGTTTATTCAGAAGTGACAGCTCTCCAGCTGACTAAGTCTGACTTCCTCGGGGACCAAATGCTCTTAGGGGAATTTTTTATTAACATTCAGGTTTTTCTCCTCTTAAAATAGATTTTTAAAATCATGCATTTGTTTAACATCAGAGTACAATTTAAATGAAAGGAAATCCACTAACCTTTCTATATTCCACAGGAGGCAGATTACAGAAATTGTAAATTCAGTGACAATGCTACACAGCCATGAAAAAGAGTGAATTCAAGCTTCACGTGCATCATAAATGAGTCTCCCAGACTTTAATGCATCCCCCAGGTGAGCAAGAGAAGGGGGACACGAAAGAGTACATGCTGAGTAATTCCATATTTATCAAGTTCAAGAGCAGCTAACTTAATCTGTGGTGATACGGGTCAGATAGTGGTTGTTGTTGACCAGGGTATCAACTGCAAGGGCGTCACCAAGGGCCTGCTTGTGCTGCCAGGAATGTACTGTCTTGACCTGAGTGGTGGCAAAATTAATTTATACTTATACAAGTATCCACCCAGTTGTAGACTTTACTTTGTATACTTTACTACATATGTGTGTGTGTATGTATATAGTATGTACATGTTTTCATTTTAAAATTTGTAAAAGTATGTTATACTTGTGTTTGAAACAATGTTTGTTTTTCAAGATCTAGTGAGCTGCGCCAGCCAGCCTCTGATATATATAAGGAGCATTCTTTTGGGTCACCATTTCTGTGATATCCAATTTTCTTTTCAGGGTGCTCAGAGTCTGTCATCCTGGCCTTTGTCTGTGGGGATGCCCATGGCTCCTCCACGGTTCCCCCCGCCAGGCTGCTGGGCAGAGAGGGAAGGCGCCCCGCCATCTATCCCATCGTACTCAGCCTGGTCTTCCAGTGTTGCTATGATTGGCTGGTATCTTCTCCTGGTCAGAATCATGTTCTAGACATCAGAGTACCTGCAAGTCATGCTGGATGTGCCAGACATAACCAAAAAGAGCACCCAGAAATCCTCCTTGAAATATCTAAGAACTATTTTAAATATTGTTGCTTCATGATAGCAAAAAATATTGTGCTAGGTTCATAATTCTCACAAAATTAATAATACAAGAAACGCAAGAGTGGGATTCCAGTGATTCTAGTACACTAACAAATCTTATTTGTTTTCCTTTATCCATTTTTTGGTTTGTCCTTGTATGTTTAAATAATAAAAAAATATATAATTGCATATATAACATTTTAATTTAATAATTTGTCATAGAATTTTGAAAAATATTCCATTAAATTAATATACTTAATATTATTAAATTAATAATAAAATAAATTAATATTATTTAATCTGTTTTTTTTATTTTTTTATTTTTATTTTTTAAGATTTTTTTATTAGGGAATTGGGGGAAGGGGAACAGACAAGTTGCTGTCATTTTTTGTTCTTCAGTCTAGTTGTGGAAGACGTTGCTTCACTGGTCCAAGTTGGCACCATCATTGCGCTCTTCCCGGGTGAGGCAGATCAGTCGCCGGCTTCTGGACGGCCGCTCACTGCGGCTGCTGGCTGCTCACGCTGGCTGCTGGCTACACACGGTAGCCCATGGCAACCCACTGCAACAGGGGCTGCAGCCTACACCGTTGCCGGCGACTCACGGCAGCCCAGCTCCAGGTTGAGCTGTTGTTCAGTATCTTAGCTGTGGAGGGTAGTGTCACTGGCCCTCATATGTGGGATCCGAACCGGGGCCCTCTAGCGTCCCAAGCCAGTTCTTAACCATCGTGCCACTCGGCCGGCCCTTATTCTGGTTTTTTAAAGCATTTCATGTGTTTTCTGTTTTTTGATGTTATGAAGAATGAATATCTTCAAGTGTGTACCTTTTTTTGTTTCTTTGTTTAATCATTGAGGATACTTTATATTTTCAGGGACTGATTACTGAATGGGAAGACTTGTATGTCTCTTGGTACATGTAGGAAAATTTGCTTTAGAAAAAAATTACACTGATGTCTAAGCTGAGAGCAATGTATAATTGTACCAGTTTCATTGTGGTCTTGTCAACAGTAAATCATTTCTTTTTTAAAATAACGGCTTTATTGAGATATTATTCACATACCACCCATACCCAATAGCATCACTCCCATGTCTCCCTCCTCTCAGCCCTTGGCAACAACCAATTAACTTTCTGTTTCTATGGATTTGCCTATTCTGGGCATTATGTTTAACTGGAATCATACAAATATGTGATCTTTTATATCTGGTTTCTTTCACTAAGACTAATTTTTTTGTTGTTGTTTTAGGTTCATCCATGTTGTAGCATGAATAAATATTTTATTCCTTTCTATGGACAAAACATATTCCATTGTATAGCTATGTCACTTGCTTTACCGCTACATCAGTTGATGGACATTTGGGTTCTTTCCACTGTTTGGCTATTTATAAAATATGTTGTTATGAGCATTTGTGTACAAGTTTTTGTGTGAATGTTTCACATTCTACAGACATATAAGTAGGAGTGGAATTGCTGGGTTATCATAACTCTATATTTAACTTTATGAGGAATTGGTAAACTGTTTTTGAAAGTGACTGTACTGTTTTACATTCCCACAAGCAATGCACGAGAATTCCAATTTCTCCACATTGTTGCCAATGCTTCTTATTGTCTGTGTTTTATTATAGCCATCTTAGTGCATGTGAAATGGTATCTCATTGTAGTTTAATTCACATTTGCCTAGTGACTGACGATGTCAAGTTCCTTTTCATATGTTTATTGGCCATTTCTTTGGTGAAATAGCTATTCAAATCCTTGTCATTTTTGATTGAGTTATTAATTCTTTTTCTGTTAAGTTGTGAGTTCTTTATATATTCTGAATACACTTGATATGTAATGTATAAGTATTTTCTCCCACTCCTTGGATATTCTTTTTCACTTTCTTGGTGGTGTCCTTTGAAGCACACATTCTTAATTTTGATGGAGTCAATTGTTTTTCTTTTTTTCACTTGTGCTTTTGTTATCATAGTTAAGAAACCATCTCCTAATCCTGGGTCATAAAGATTTACACCTACATTTTCTTCTAGGAGTTTTATAGCCTTAGCTCTTACATTTAGGTCTATGAACAATTTTGACTTAATTTTTGTGTGAAATACCAGCACCATTTGTTGAAAGACTATTCTTTTCCCCATTGAATTGTCTTGGCATTCATATTGAAAATCAATTGACCCTAAGTGTAAGGGTTTATTTCTGGATTCTTAATTCAATTCCATTAACTTATATTTCTGTCCTTATGCCAATAACACACTGTCTTGATTACTGTATCTTTATAGTAAAATTTGAAATCGAGCAGTGTATGTCCTTCAATTTATCATGACTGTTTTGGCTATGCTATGTCCCTTGGATTTCCATATGAATTTTATAATAAGCTTGTCAAATTTTATCCCACAAAAGCAGCTGGGATTTTGATAAGTATTGTGTTAAATATACAGATTAATTTAGAGTGTGTTGCCTTGATAACTATATGAAGTCTTCTAACCCATGAACATAAATTATCTTTATATTTATTTAGGTCATCTTTAATTTTTTTTCAACAATGTTTTCTGGTTTTCACTGTACAAGCATTGCACATTTTTAATTAAATTTATTCCTAAGACCTATTCTTTTTGATGCTATTACAAATGCAACTGCTTTATTAATTTTATTTATAGATTATTCATTGATAGTCTATAGAAATACAATAGTTTTTTGTATATTGATCTTATATTCTACAGCCTTGCTAAACTCATTTGTTACTTCTGATAGTGTTTTTGAATTCCTTTAGATATTCTATGTATAAGATTATGTCATATGCAAATAGAGATAATTTTACTTCTTCCTTTCCAATCGGGATGCTTTGGTTTTTTTTTTAATTTTCTTGTCTACGTGCTCAAACTAGTACATCTAGTAAAATATCAGATGGAAGTGGTGAGAACAGACATGCTTCTCATGTTCCTAATCTTAGGGAAAAGTATCTAATCTTTCATTATTAAGTGTGATGTTAGCTGTGTTTTTTTGTGGATGGCCTTTATTAGGTTGAGAGAGTTCTCTTCTGTTTTTATTGTGTAATTTTCTCATGAAAAGATGTTGGATTTTGTCAAATGCCTTTTCTGTGTCTGTTGAGATGATCACATGGGTTCTTTTTTTTCTTTCATTCTATCAATATGGTATATTACATTGATTGATTTTGTATGTTAAGCTACCCATGCATTCCTGGGATAAAACTTACTTGGTCTTGGTGTATAATCTTTTTTATATGTTGCAAGACTGAATACACTTGATATATAATTTGCTTATATTTTGTTGAGTATTTTTGCATCTGTATTCATTAGAGTTATTGGTCTGTAGTTTTCTCATGATTTTTTTTTCTTTCCATTTTTGGTATCTGGATAATACTGGGCTCACAGAATGAGTTGGGAAGCATTTCCTCTTCTATTTTTTAGAAGAGCTTGTGAAGGATTGATATTAAATCTCCTTTAAATAGTTCACAGAATTCACCAGAATATAATTTATTTTGCACATTTAAATGGTATGGTATTAACACAATGTTATTTTAGCTGTACTTTGATGACTAGCAAGGTTAAACATTTCCCTATGTTTGCTTGCTAATTATCTCTGTTGGTATGTATTATTTGTTCCTGTCCTTTGCTCATTTTCATATTAGGGTCTCAGTGTTTTTCTTATCAACTTTAATGAGCTTTTTATAATAGTAACCCTCAGATCATTATATTTTAATCTAGTAATGTTTCATTGTCCAGAAGTATTAATGTATTTTAGGCATGGGGGGGGATAAATCAGATTTTAAAAGCACTTCTGTTTATAACAATTTTCTCACAATTTTATCCTGTTGGCATACAAAATTATTCTATAGTTAAGGGGGGAAATAGGATGTCACAAATCTAATTTAAAATAAATGTATGTTCTTTGACACCCAGACCAATTTTTAAAAATTTATTTTCTTGAATATTTATTTGTTTTTACCATACCAAGTTGGGTGTATATATCAGACATGTCGGATCCATGAGGTTTTAGCCTTCCTTTGAATTCTTGCTAATGGTTCCATTTAGTGAGTTTCACTTAGTGAGTACCATGCCTACATGCTCAGTTCAACATCAAATTCAAATTCCTCTGACTTTTTTTGTTTTGCCCCAAAAAGACATAAAATAGGGATCAAACAATTTAACCCATATGTACATTAAAAAAATTAATCCTGTTCACCACGCTAATGAAGAGCTAATGAAGAGGACTTGATGAGTCCTCTATGGTGTCAAACATTTGATTAAAAAGACCAGGTGGCATAATATCTGATTAGAGGATGTTAAGGTACGATATTCTCCACAGGCCTATTACAATGCTTGGACATCCCCTTTTAGACATGTATTATGTGTTTCCATTTAGAAATATTTATAATAGATGTATATATACTGGTTAATATACCCACATACATTCCTGCAAATTAACCAAGAGGGTCAAGGAGTAAGGACAACACAGTGAACCCTATTCAGAGCCAGAGACACCTCACAGAGGGAGCAGTCTGCTGACGTCATCACCACACAAGCATCTATACCTACAGAGGCTATAAGGATTACAGTAAGTCCCTGACGTATGAACATTCGAGTTGTGAACTTTCACAAATGCGAAGGGACTTCACATTAGGAACATTTGTAGATGCAAACAAATCGCGGAAGTAGCTCACATGTCTGCTGGACATTGTCACAGATGTGCTGCTGTGTGCTTACTGTACAGTGCGATAGTGTGCAGTAGTCCAGTGCTCAATCGGAGCCCAGGATGTCCGGAAGCAAGAGGAGAAGCAGTGGTTATGTGGAGGGGACTGCTAGGACGTGCAAAGCAATAGCCATGGAAACAAAAGTGAAAATAATTGAGATTGGACTGAGGGGAAAAGATGGTAGACGTTGCTTGTTCTTATAACATGAATCGTTCAAACTGTTGGCTTTACATTGTATATTTGTGTCAAAGGTATGTAAAACTCACTTTGTTGGACTTACGAACAAATCCAACTTATGAACATTCTTCCGGGAGGGAACTCTTTTGTAAGTCGGGGACTTACTGTACTCCCTTAGTCCCCACCTGACACATCCTCTTGGTTACAAGGCACTTTGACTCATACCCTGGGTTCTTTCTCTGGATCCCTGCATGTGACCCCGCTCCCTGCCAATCTAAAAAAAAGAAGATGATGAAGAAGAAGGAGAAGGAGAGGGAAG
>NW_017732389.1:92637-127346 GCF_001890085.2 Hipposideros armiger | reverse complement strand
AGAAGAAGGAGAAGAAGGGGAAGGGGAAGGGGAAGGGAAAGAGGGGGAGGGGAAGAGGAGGGGAAGAAGAAGAGGAGGAAGAAGAGAAAGAAGAAGAAGGAAAGGTACTATTTGTGATTCAATCTAGACAAATCTTATTCCACAGATTTCATGTGGGTTATGTGTGCATGTAAAGGTTGGTGGATTTGGGTGGATGGGTGTAAAAGCCGGAAAAGTAAATAAAACACACCGAGGCACAGAGGTGCATTTTTGATCACACGGATTAGGAACCAACTGGCTCTTAAAGTCTGCCTTCGGGAATAATTTAAATTGGCCAGTGTAGAAGGTTTTGCTTGGCTCCTTGCACTGTCTCCAGAAGCAGAACTACCATTTGTGTTAGAAGATTTGTATCTCCTGGTGTCCTACTACATTAGATGGGTGTACACACAGCTGTCTGTCTTCTCATTCCAGACCTGCAGAGACAATGCCTATACTGACTGTATAGAGGGTGGGGGGGAAAATTTACTTTGTCTTCATCATTCTTGTGTTTTCCCTTCTTCTTTCGTCCATTTCTCCTAATCATACATGTCCCTATTCCCACAAATTGCATTATTTTAAGAAGCATCCCCCAGAATATATATGTATATCTGCACTTTAATCAAGTACAGCTATCACTAGAGGCTTGCTAGACGATATATTGAATAAAATTCCTTTTCTTCCCAAGTTATCCTCATTCCATTTTTTGAACTAGACAAGGCTTCAGCTCTATCATTTAATGTCTGTCTACATGATCCTTATAAAAGATACCAACCTCTCTGGGTCTCCGTTTTCCTACTCTTAGTAGGAGGATAATTATTCCCTTTCAAGATTGTTGACAGGGCCTACCAAACTTTTGTTCCAACCCTCTTCACAGATATGGAAGGAATAGAGGCCACTGGCCAAAGGGACAAAGTAGCAGAGGATAGCAGAGCTCCAACCCCGTCTTCTCTGCTGCAGGTGGCTCGTAGTCCCTGCCCATTAACTGAAAAATCAGCCCTGGTGGAGGGAAGCAGAAAACATTGAGAAGAAAATCTTCACAGGATGTGATTATGTAAAACCATGAATAACTATGAAAACACTGGAGTGACCATGTCCACCGCAAATTGGCCAGATTGACTTGTTTTTCATTAGCCTGCAATTGTGAAACTCCTTCCTTGTAGCTGGATAGATACCACAGGCCTATTCTCTTCAGTCATAGTTGGATCTAGGTTCACAATAGCTGGAAGATTTGGGGAGGAGGGTTTAAAGGCTGTTTCTGTATCCTTTCTTCTTATTATTATATCCTCATGGCTATCCAGCCATTAGTCTATCCTAATTGTTGAAAACACTAAGACACTTGCATCCTTTTGAAGCAGAAAACTGTGTGTGCCACTGCTTGAAAACTTTTCTCTAACCTTAAGTCACCACTTATATTTGAGTTATTGCTAATGGAACCATTCTGTCCAAAGTCCAGGAAAAAAATGTACCCTGTGCTCACCTTACTCACATAATCATCAAATTTTGAAAGCATCTACGGTCCTGACTAAGTGTATCAACATTACAATTAATTGCAACGAGGTCATCAAAGCTCCAAATAGGTAATCAGCATTACCATTAGCAAAAGCACCAGAGAGCAGGGGTCGAGAGTTAGGTTTTTATACAAACTCAAGGCTTCTAAAAGCTTCAACACAGGAAACTGTTATTCAGCTCTACATCCAGGGAGATGGATGTTTTATCATCCAGGGAGCACACATTGGCAATTTGAAGGAAGCACTCCCCTTCTCATAGACAAGGTGCTTATCACCATTAGCGAGGATGCTTCCGGTAAGCGTCAATGCTGTGCCTTCACTTTATCTCGCTCTACAACTTGGAGCCCTTCTAGCACAGCAGCAAGAGCAGGAGAGTGGGGAGCCAATGAAAACAATGGGACAGAAATGGAAGCACCTCATTTCTCATTACGGAATTTAACTGAATGGAAACATTTTCCCTTGAGTTTGGTGCAAACGCATTTGGCAGCAAGACCTGAACTTGCATAAGGCTGTTTAAAGACTGTTTATCCTACTCAGTATGAACATCCATTCATGTCTCTGATGAAATAACAATGTGCTTGGTTACAGGGCACAGACCTGTTGGGCATGTTATATTTCTGCCTATTAGCACATTACGTAAGTTATATGCATTAAATTACCTTCCTGCAACTCAAAACTTTCTAAGTTCTAAAATACTTCTAGCCTCAAAGGTTTTAGATAAGGAAACATGAATTTGTACTAGTGTTCCTACTTAGGTTATATGGAATTATTCTAGACATTTCTACTTTAGATTGCATTCTACTCGCACTTGGCCCATATTCCTGATCCTAGTTTCCTCATCTCTCTATCTATAAATTATGTCTCATCTTAACCAGAATACCAGGTAATTAACAATAGATAATCACCTAAAGTGATAATGCTTGTATGTACATATATAAAACATATATATGTTTATGTGTATACAAACATACACACACTTCTATGGCAAACACCTTGAATTTAGTAATTAGTTTATAATTGACACTTTCATTCAATGATCTAGTTCTCAGAGGCACAGCTTTAATTAAGAGCCCTGGCAGCCAAAAGGAAAGAGTACCACTGAAATACCTGTTTTAAAGAGACTGTCTTCAGGCAAGGAACTCACAGGTCTCTCCAAATTATTGACTATCTTAAAGGAGCCTGATATTCATACTGGACACCAGTTTATCTGTATGTGGTTTCAAGAGCTTGTCTGTGACATCTATAGCTACACAGAGCACTACAAGCATTTCTTCTTGATTATAATGCAAGAATAGCTCAGGTTTATATTGTTTTTCAAGAGCTGCAGTATATAGCCTATATTTGATTTTGTATAACGAGAATAATAACAGCCACATCAAGAGTTGTTTTGAGGATTAGATAACACATTAAATGTCAAGCCCAATGCATTCCACCTGGTACCATGGTGGGGAAAGATAGCTAGCATGATTATCCCCAGTTTTCACATGAGGTGCAGAAATTGTAGGAGGCTTGCCCAACCAAGATCACGTGACTAGTAAACTGAAAAATTAACACTTGGTCTCATTTTGCCAGTATCAAGTTCAGTGTTCTTTCCTTACCATCTCACTGTCCAAAATAAATGATGGTTATTTTTTAACATAGCTTTTGGCAAAATGGAAATGACTTTGTTATTTTTGCTGTTTATTCAATAATACATGCTTATTATATAAACAATTGCACAGGTCTAAAGTTGGGTAACTATAAAGAAAAAGGTACCAAGAAAAATCACTCGTCATTCAATCACCTAGAGAGAATCATGTTTAATGAGGAGTATAACCTTTAAGATATTTTTTATGCATAAACACATGTAAATACAATATAACAATTAAAATAAGATCATAACATATACCGTGTTTTATAGTGTGATGTTTTTCATGTGGTAATATAGATACTGTTCCATATCCATAAACATGTTTTAGTTATGTTTCAAAATATTAAAGGTGTACCAAACTGTACCTTTCTAAGATAGTACAGTAAAACCTTGGATTGCAAGTAGCTTGGTTTGCGAGTGTTCTGCAAGACAAGCAAACATTTTAATACATTTTAACTTCGTAAAAGAGCGAAGTCTTGCAATGTGAGTAATTTGTTTCCATAACCAATTATACTTGTAAACCAAGGTATTACTCTACTTAGTTTATTCTTAAGTTCCACAACTAGAGAAAAGTCAATCTGGCTAATTCATTGTGGATTCTCTTTTCTCACTTCATCTGGGGCAATTTTTCAATTAATGGGCATGGGCTATGAATCATCTGGGCAGCAGAGAGGGCAGAGTTGGATATTAGACAATGCTCCTCTGTCCTGTGCTGCCTTTTCTCTGCCCTTTGACTTGCAGTTTTTATCCTTTATGCATCTGCTGAGAGGGCTGGAATCATTCCTTGACATCTGTCAGTCATGTTGTTTGATCTCCATCCACCTTATTCCAAACACGAAGCTTCTTGAAGCCTGCCTACACTTCCACCTGTCTTAGTCTGTTCAGTCCTCTATAACCCAAATGCCATGGACTGGGAGGCTTAAACAATAGACATTTATATCTCACAGTTCTGGAGACTGGGAAGTCCAAGATCAAGGCACTAGCAGATTTGGTGTCTGGTGAGAGCCCGCTTCCTGGTTCATAGACAGCTGTCTCCTCACTGTGTCCTCACATGATGAAGGGGCATGTGGTCTCCTTTGTAAAGGCACTAATTCCATTCATGAGGGCTCCACCCTCATGACCTAAACACTTCCCAAATTCCCCATCTCCTAAAACCATCACATTTGGGTAGTAGGATTTTCACATATGATTTGGGGGGGGGGCACAAACATTTGGTCCATGAAACTATCTGTCCCCTCTCAGCTGCTCTCCCCATGCCAAACTGGGGTTGCCCTTGAGATCACCTGCTGGCACATCTAACATAGTCATTGCTGTTTTACTGCTAGGGTTCCATGTTGTGATAGGCTGAATAATGACCCCCGAAGATATTAGCATTTTCATCCCCAGAACTTGTGAATATGTTACCTTATAAGGTGAAAGGGCCTTTACGGATAAAATTAAGTTAAAAGATCTTGATATGAGGACATTACAGTGGTTTATTCTAGAGTGCTCAATTTACTCACAAGTCCCCTGGAAGACAGAATCAGGAAGGTCAGAAGCAGAAAAAGAGATATGACGATGGAAGCAGAGGAAAGAGAGACTGAAAAATGCTATACTTCTGGGTTTACAGGTGGAGGAAGGGGTCATGAGCCAAGGAAAGTAGGGGGCCTCTAGAAGTTGGAAGAGGCAAGAAAGAGATTCCCCCCCTAAAGCCTTAAGAAAGAGTGCAACCCTCCCGGCCATCTGGGTGTTAGCCCATTGAGATTAATTTTGGACTTCTGATCTCTAGAATTGTAAGATAACAAACTTGTATTGTTTTAAGCCATTCAGTTTGTGGTAATTTGTTATAGCAGCAATAGGAAAATAATACAAATATTAAACATAGTTTCTTTAAAAGTCTGCAGTGTCCCGAGGATGTACCTAGGGAAGTAAAACATAGGGGTCCCTCTCCATTGGTGTCCCCCCACAACAGAAATGGGACTTATATTGCTCCCACTCATCCCACCTTCAAAGTTTGGCAATAGAATGAAGAGAACTGTATTCCTTCTCAGAGACCACCAGCAGCAGCCAAGTCTATTACTCCAGAAAAATAAACCTGTTTCCCTGCCAAGAAAGAGGGAAAATAGCTGGCCAGACAATTATTCTTTCAAATCTACTATTTGCTCTTAACACTTCAGGGCTTTGGCTTCTACTATGCAAAGCCAAACTTTTCAAACTCAGTATCTTTCTCTCAGAAAGTCCAGCTCTTGTAAACCAAAAGCTTCTTGATTTACATTTAAAATTTTATTCACAAACATATATATGGTGTGTTGTATTTGTCCTCTTCTTGAGTCCATCAATGCACTGATTCAGTGATAGGTGGAGATAGAACCTGGGTTGATATCACCTGTTATATTATAACCCTGTTCATGTAGACCTCCATCAACATTTTTAATGACCGCATAATGTTCTATTAGATGAATTTATTTACTTAATTCTCTTTTGATGGACACTTTGATTATAGCCAAATTTTTACTGGTATAAAAATGCAGAAATGAATATGGTCATCTCTTGGTATCTGTGGGGTGTTGGTTCCAAGGAAGCCCTTAAGATACAAAATCCTCAGGTGCTCAAGTCCCTTATTTAAAATGGTATACTATTTGCATAGAACCTATGAACATCATCTTGCATACTTTCAATCATCTCTAGATTACTTACATGAAGCAATGTAAATGCTATGTAAATATTATTATATTGTATTGTGTAGGGAGTAGTAACCAGAAAAAAAAGGTCTGCACATGTTCAGTACAGAGTTCAGCAGTCATAGGTCTAACTACACAGTACATGGCAGCAACAATGTAACATTTTTTCTGAGTATTTTTGCAGTGGGTTGAACACTTAGATGTGGAACCTGTGTATACAGAGGGCCAACTGTATTATTGTACATACATTTTTGATCAGTTATGAAATCATTTCTTTAAAGAAGAAGCTGAGGAACAGACTTTCTAGATCAAAGTGTATGCGTACTTTACATTGGAAACATTGCCAAATTGCTTTTCTTTTATGGTTGAAATAAAAGACAAAGCATCTCTTTGCTTGCTCTAATTTTTGCTTTCATTTATGCTCCAGTTTGTGCAAGTCCTAGTTTATCCACACTCTGTTCAATTATAGATGTTATTCTTTTTTCTTTATCCTCAGTGGACCAAAAATAGTATCAAATTGTTATTTTACTTTGTATATCTTTGATTATTAGTCAGGTTAATAAACTTTTTATGTTTACTCACCATTTTTAGTCCTTCAGATCCTCCAATCATATATTCTTAGCTCATTTTTCTATAGGTTTTTTTTATGGGATCTTTATATTAGCCTTTACACAACATCACAGACTTTTTACCCATGCTTTTTACTTGTCTTGCTACTTTTATTTTTGCCTTTTATTTTACCTTTGTTTTCTCTGCCCCCATGAGATTGTCAAGTATGTCGATCATTACTTTATGTGTTCTGATGTAGTTGGTTACTCCAGCTTTTAATTTTAGTGCTGTTTGTGATTTGCAGAATGTGATATGTGAATGTTTGGATGAAGCAGAAACATTTAAAAGTAAAAACATTTCATTGATACCTGTCAACAGGCTTTATTCCATAATAAATAAATAAATAGATTTTGATTTAACTAAAGATTCAGGGCCTTTAAAAGCTGTCAGGCATTATTGAATAACTTTCTGAAGTTATACAGTAATGTTTATAATAGCTTGTCTGCCCGAAAGTATAGTCATTTAATAGTTGCTGTTCAATTAATGAATTATTTCACATTTGTCTTCTTTTTCTTCTACAAACTAATAGACTCTCTAGAACCCATTCACCTGAGACTTCTCTTTCTGTCAGACATGTTCCTTGTTGAATTGTTTGAATTTTCCAGAGAATTTGAAACAGTCTCTTGGCAGTTTCTTTCAATGTAAACCTCTTGTTATTCAGACTGAGGTGATAGGAGTCAAATCACTGTTGAGCATAGCAGAATTATCAGTGTCCCCTGAGAGGTTAGCCTGCTCTGTTAGGTAGGTGCCTCTCTTGCCTCTCTTAGGGACATGTATCCTTTTGTGTAACCAGTAGGGAAGCCTGGGACAGTGTTTGCACTAGACTTCCAGAATAAACATTTTGACGGAAACGAACAGTCGATTCAGCAAGACTGTTTCACTGGCAGTTAATCAAGCAGTTGTTTGTGTGAATTAATGCAATCTAACAGTGATTTGGTATTTTGTGAACGCAAACTTTTTTGATTCTGTAAAATTGAAATCATTGTTATGGTCTTGATATTTTATTTTAATGTATTCTCTGGAGTGTGTGTGTGTGTGTGTGTGTGTGTGTGTGTGTGTGTGTGTGTGTAGAGGGAGGTGTAAAAAAAAAATCCATGCATATAATTGTTTTATAGGTAAGAGCCTTCTAAGATGGGTTTTTTCCCAAATATCAGTAATGCTTTCCAAGGTATTCTTGATGAATTAATATTAATAAACAATTCTCTATGTAAACACTATTATAGTTATGTTCCAGATAACTTAAATGTCCCTACTTAAAATAACCAAGTAAAAGATACTTTAGAATATTAGAGTTTCTAAAAAGAATGAAAGAATGAACATAAATTTGAAACTCATTTTTGTTTTTTCCCATTATGTACTTCTATCAAGTGAAACTAATTTTAAATATATTCAAGAATTGTTAAGCTATGAATAGAAGCAAAACCAATGCATTTATTCTAAAAAACCCCCAATATTTTTGGCTCAAAAATTATATGTTTCTAAATGTCAGATAGCTGAAATGCAAAAAATATTTGATTTTGCTAAAACAGCTTGGTTAAAAGTTGAGTCTATAGGTACTGTGTTTTTTTTCCCCCTGATAAATTCAAATAGCTTGTATGAAAAATATCAGATGTATTTTCATTTTATTATCTTTACTGTAGACATTCAGGAAACTTTGATTCCTCTTGACTACATTCTATCTAAATAAAATTCATTTTTGTCTAACAAAAAGTTTAGGAAGACTACAAAAATATTATTCATGTTCAAATACCAGACATTTTCTAGATAATTCTATTAAAAAGATAATTCTGAAGAGGATGTTTTAAATCTTGATAATGTACTGCTATTCATTTTTTTGGAACCTTTTTTTTTTCCTGATATGTACAGTTTTTCTCCTGTGCTGGTAAAACCACTATTTTGCTCAGAGTTAACAATATTATCTCCCAGATGCTCATTCTCTCCGCTTTGGTTCCTTGACCTTTTCTTTCAGCAGTGCAAAGTTCCTTTCAACAAATGATTTCTAAAGATATCTGCTCACTTTTAACAATGAGAATTTGCACGGAACCCAATAAGCCCTGTGTCTAATTGCTTTATATCTCTCACCAGCTTGTCATTTTGGCTGCTGATTTATGTGTGTCCAGAATATCTAAATTCCTTATCATGCTTATCAGTTCTTACTTTGGTAAGATCTTTGTTTTTTCTACATTGCACAAATTCTATTTCATTTTTTCTTGTTAAAGATACATAGAAAAACAACTTCAGTGTCATTGGCATCAAGGGACATAATTAATTTCTTGCTTGTTCTGATTTATTAACAAACTTACTTCCTTTTTATGTATTTCCTTCCCATCGTGTATTTATTAACGCCCTACTGATTAGTGTTAATCCTTTATATTATTAGACTATTTTGTGCTCACTTGTAAACACAACTAACGTCTTGTCTCATCTGATGTGTTCGTTTTGCTTCCCTGTCATCATCTCATGTCCCACACAGATTTTATGTGTCAAAATCTTTTAGCAGTTATACTCAAACCACTTGTTCGGTAGAGTTCTCATTTCTGATGGAGTTAAAACATATGCTGGGTTTTTATTAAAATCTCTTAGACTGACTACTTCCTTTACAGCTTTAGGTTTTATGTATGTTTTTTCCTCTGGGCACTTGGATTATTTGGGATTATTTTTCATAAATTATTATGTAGTTAAGTCTTCACTGTTACACTAAAATCAGTCATTTTCTGCACCCACTTCTGCTTATATATCCATAATATTCTATAAAACATTTATTTATATTTAAACAATAAAACATGTTTTAAAATTTTCTAAAATGACTCACACTGTCTTCTAACTCTTTTGTAAAACCTAAGAACCTAACATTTAAGATAAAGAACTAACTTAAAAACATAATGATTCATTCTGAGGATTATTTGGATTTTGGAATTTTCTCTGTGTGCATGGCTGCCTTCTACTTACTTAGCAAATAATTTGAGGCAACTTGTTGAACTGGAAAAAGCACAAAATAAATTTTTAAAAAATGTTTGAATCTTAGTACTGTTATTTACTAGCTATGATCTTGGATTGGTTGCATAAATGAACTAGGTTTAGTGTCCTCATCTATAAATGGTGATACAAAAAGTAATTTTGAGAATAACATAAGAGTATATCATTGAAAGAGCTATGTAAATTGAATGCACTCTGCATAAATTAATATGATTAAAATTCCTCTTTATGTAAGGGATCAGAAAATGTGATGTTAATTGATTTATAGGTAAAAGTTTGATTTGCGAGAAAGAATATACATTAAAATAAGATTAGGTCCAGGAACTGAGGTTGTAGAAAGAAGGAAACAGAGAGGCCTTTCTAGTCGTCTCTTGGAAGCTTTATTACCCTTTTTTTTTTTTACTTCTGACGGTCTAAAGTTAATTAAGAGAACCCTTACAATCTTTCCTGCCATGTCTGTTTTCTGTCTTTGTATCCCATCGTCTCAGAACAGCTGTGATCTTGAGTAAAAGGATGCAGTCAGGTCATACTGACTCTAGGACAGTGTGTCATTATCACTGCCCCTGGGAGCCCTCATAGACATTTGATACCTAATCACCTCTACCCTATGAACGTTTAATACTACAGATTTTCGTGTATATCTGTATCTGTACTTTAGCCCTTTGGAGACCCCCAAACCCCTGTAACTAGCTAAAAAATGTTTTTGGCCCTAAGTACCAGTTTTCACCCTCTACACAGTTATTATTGCCTCCATGGAGAATTTGTGCTATGGGAGACAGATGGGAGAATTAGTACTTCAAGTTCATCCTCCTTCTCCTGTCCATTCTCATAATAAGCTCCCCTTAGCTGAACAACTGAAAGCCTGGAGACAAAGAAGTTCACAGATATAGCCTATGAAGGTCAGCCTTCTAGGACACAGAGCTGGATGAAGAAGGGTGAAGAGTGGGCCTGGGTAGGCGAGCAGATGATATTAACACAGACGATAAGTCAATAGCCATGGAATACATTTTCTACGTGTGGTGGTTTTGAGAACAGGCAAAGTCAAAAGTCAGAGGAGGTGATGTTCTAGAGGAAATAGAGCAGGCAAGAAATCAGAATAATAAACAGAGAGCTTAACACAAAAAACAAACAGCAATGATGAGGCTAACTCAAGGCCTAGCTCTTCTTCCCAAATCTAAAATTCAGGAGGCTTCAAACTTTATGCTAGGATTGACACTGTCCTGCTGGTGTCTTGATGGGTTCTTTGTTCATTAAAATTCTGCCAGGAATGTGGCCCAAAAAGGTTGACTACAACATCTCATAAATGAAAGGATAGATGAGGCTCAGGAGAAAATTTGAAACTTCTCTTTAACTCTCTAATATACTCCAGGGATTTCCTGGTATATTACGTTATATATTTCCCTTGCTGACCTAAATTTCCCAACTCTTGTCTGAAATCTTCCATTTAATTCTTTCCCATTTCATTTGCCTTCCCTTTAGATTTTGCAAGGAGCATTCAGATATTAAGTTTTATCCTGGGAAATCATACCTAATAAATTATCCTCAAGCATTCACATATTTGACTTTTTATTTTGACTAATTAGAAATGACCCCAAGGTTCCATACTGTATAGTAATCTTCAGTTTTGCTGGGGATGTTAGTTTTAGCTCTTTGTGTTATAAAGCAGCTCTCATTAGCTAGTATTATAGATAAGGTTACCTATCTTGCATCCATTCAAATAAGTTTAGCAATCTTTATACCCATTCACAGAGCAACCCATAAACACAAAACCTTTGTATGTAGTGATTCATTTGGTCATTTTATGGCAAAAAATAGGCATAATGATGGTATTTGGAAATTGAAGAATTTCCGAAGATATGGTAAGGGTCCCCTATAGTTGAAAATATAAGGCTATTATTAAACATAAAATAATATTTCCCAAGGATTTTAGTGTTATTATTTTTTAGATGACTCATAAGAGAAGTCTTCAAAAAATGCAGTTAGAAAGAAAAAAAGAGAGACTTACTATTTTCTTCTTGATAAAGTCCTAAACCAAACTGAGTTTTTGCATCTTAACACCCTTTATAAGAGGCACAAATAAAACAAATGGTAATTTTAAGAGCATCAATATTGACCTTGTTCTGCTTAAAGTAAGAAAAGATGTCAGAGATAGCACAGAAGAATGATTTCATGTTACTAAGAATTCACAATTAAAATATTAAAATTGTGATATTATAACTATCATTTTCTTAAAACCATCATTTGATGTCAGTTATCAAAATTAAAATATTAAAAAATAATATTACCTAGAAATTTCATTCTGAACAAAGAAATTAGATAAAATAATTTTATTAAATAAAATTAGCATTTCTAAAGTTGAAATCTACTTGAAGTAACTTTTGCTATTGTGAACTGTAAATAAGAGCTTTATGTACATATTTAAACCTGGTGAGTTCCATTTATTTTAAATTTTAAACTCATATTGCATTCTGCAATTTGTAAGAAACAGTATCAAATTTATATTCAGCACAGATTTCAATGTTTATGTGCATACTTAGTCATGTTAAAGGAACACTTCTTGGCAATAGGACACCTCAATAGTCACTATGTATAGTCAACTTAGCAGTGTGGATGAATTGTATTCACCTATATGTTTATCAGTAAAATATAGACTAATATTTATTCATTTTTTATTACACAGTAGAGGAGTATTGCCAGATAGTCGCCTTTGAATGCAACTCTAAACCTCTCCCTTAATTTTACTTTATCTGGCATTAGAAGCAAGTATCAGTTAATGATAAAGTTTTTACAGAGTTGGAAATATGCAATATAATTGCAAACTTATTTACTAATACTAATATATTTAATCACACATATGACAGTATAACAATAAACAAACATTCTAGAAGTATATTTTCCCTTACGCCAAGCGAAATACAAAAAGTCATCTATAGACCATAGTGAAAAATAAACTTTTTTCATTTGCCCAGTTCTCTTCCATTCTGGGCTATATGCATTACCAATGAAATTCTCAAACTTTATTAATAGGGACACTTATTCTGTGAGAAAAAAAAATCTTTTTTTTTTCAATGAAAACAATACTTGCTACATAACAGAACATGACATTTGGCTTTATCATACTGCAAACGGGGATATAAGGATTTTATAAATGGTTTGTTTTCAGATTTTAGGGGATAGTTAAATTTTATATAACAAAAGTATCATTTTTTTATGTACTCCAGTAAACTGTTATTTTCACTATCTTCATAAATATGTTGACTCTACAAAAACATATTTTGATATCTCAGGGTTCATTGTAGTTGTATTGCAAATATTTTCAGTTTAACCAGAAACACCTTTGCAAATCATACTACCATTTTTTTCCATACCTATTTTTAGTGCCAGTAATATGCATTTATTTATTTATTTATTTTACTGTCTGCCTTAATTTGTAAATAAGACAAATTTTTAAGTTCTGCTATAAGGATATTTTAGTTACTTGTAAGTAGAATGCCCTGAGACATAGGACAATCTGGCCCCAGTTATTTATTCTAACTCTATGATTACCCATTAAAAATTATGATTATATATTATATAATTATATATTAAGAATATGATTAAGAATTAATGCTCAGTGTTTTCTTTTTTACTGCCACCTACATAACGCCTTTCTCTTCTTAGTCAAATATACTTCCTCACCTTCTTCATAGTTTTTCTGAAGTCCTTCCATAGTCTTCTATAAACCTTTTCCAAATATGTAGAATCAGGCAACTGCTTTTCCAAGTAAATGGCAATGAATATTAATCACTGTGGAAGGCAGAATAATGGCCCCCAAAGATGTCAATGTCCTAATCCCTGGAATCTGTGAATATGTTACCTAACATGGCAAAAGAAAATTAAGGGTGCAGTGGAATTCAAGTTTCTAATCAGCTGACTTTACAACAGGGAGATTCCACTTAATTACTGAGGTGGGACTCTAACACGCAGAAGGGGAAGGCTGAAGAGTTGGTGAGAGATGCAATGATACACAAAGAGTCAGGAAATATGTGAAGCATGAGAGGAACTCGGTCTGCTGTTGCTGGGTTTGAAGATGTAGGAAGAGAGCCATGAGGCGAGTGGTCTCTAGGGCCTGGGACTAGCCTTCAGCTGACAGCAGGAAAATGGGACTCAGTCTTCAACAACAAAGACATGGGTTCTACCAACAAGTTGCATGAACATAGACATGAGTTCTCCCCTAGAGCTTCCAGAAAGGAATGGGGACTCTACTAACAGCTAATGTTAGCCTGGCAAGACCCATTTTGAACTTCTGACCTCCAGAACTGTAAGGTAATAAATTTCTATTATTTTAAGCCTAGTTTATGGTAATTTGTATGACAGCAATAGAACACTAGTGCAATCACATTCACCTCAAACCATTAATTTATTAATTTAGTTATTTTATAAACATCCATTAACTGTCATATAGCTAGATAAAGGGTTGATTCTGTTCCACTGTAGCAAACTGGGTGAAAGGGTTTACCTCTGTTTCTTCTCAGGATTTCATTGAAATATTAGTAAAGAAGTAAAATGGAGAATATACAATTAAAAGAATAAAAAAGAAGAGTGGGAACATCAACACATAAGAGAGTTTAATGAATCTGTAGAAGATAGAGAGTATAGGGGAGCATATTGGTGAGCAACCTGGAAACCTACAAACCAAACCTGCACAGGAAAGCTTATAGTGGAAGTCAACATGGCTATTTCCTGCCAATCCTGGGAGACTTCAGATTCTGTATTAGGAAGTTTAGAAATAGGTAGTGAAAAGTGAGATAAAAATTGAGATGACTATGTGAAGCAAAGCCTATATAGATCAGCTCTGCCAAATTTCTTATTTGTATCCCCAGGTTAAAAATAAGTGGAATAATCTGCCAGAGAAAGACTGTGTTATCTAATGTGGGGTTTATTCACCAGGATTTGAGGGTTCTTCTCCCTCAAATTGAAAGATGGGAGAGAAGAAGACTTCTTGCCTATTCCTTCACTTAAAGTGAAGATCGTCAATAGATTTAGTTATATCTGTCAGATAAATATTATAAATGTTGACAATGTAAACACAATAGTCTCACTGATAGGAACAGCAGGTGGGAGCTGCCAACAGAGAGGTGAAGGAACTAATTTCCTTGTTCTATGATAGTTGAGAGATTTCTTCTAAAGATGCTAAAATAAGAAACAAGATGTAAGTAGGTATATTATTTTATATTGTTAAAATTATGAATGCAAATATTGTGGTCAGCAGCCTCTAAGTTAGACCCCAATGATCCCCGCTTCCTGGTCGTCACATCTTGATGTAATTCCGTGCTTTGAGTGTGTTAGATTTATTCACTCACTTCTAAGGGATAGAATACAACAGAAATGATAAAATGTCACTTGAGATTCAGTTATTAAAAAACAGACTGGGGCCTGTGCCTTGAGTGCTTTCTTGGGCTGCTTAGCTGCCAGGTTGTGAGACAGTCCTGCGGAAAGGCCTGTGAAGTGACCCTTCCCATAAGTTAGCCTTCAGGCCACTCTGAAGTCCTAGCTGCTAATCCGACTGCAACCTCACGAGAAACCTTGAGTGAGAGGCACTCAGCTAAGTCACCCCCAGATTCCTGACCCAAAGAAACCGTGAAATAGTAAATTTTGTTGTTATATTTTTTGTACTATCTATTATGTAAGGAATTCATTATGCCACAATAATACATATACATGCTTCTATTCATGTTTACATATACACATACACATATATGATTTTATATAATCGTATATAATTTTCTATTGACTTTGTAAATAAATTGTGCCATATGAAAGTTTTAATTTTGGTAGAGTCAAATATGTCTCATCACTTCTTTTAGAAATTTTAGTTTTCCTATCCACAGATTGTACATATAGTAAACTAAATTTTTGTGTAAGAATGTTTTTAAAATTTTACATTTATAACTTTAATCCATATGAAATGTTTTGTGTTTTTTTTTGTCTAAAATAGGGTCCAATTTGACTTTTCCCATATGTCTAGTCAGTCTTGCCAGCAAAATTCGTTAAGTAATCTATCATTTCCCCACTGATGTGAATAAATATAACAAATGCAATGAATTATCATTATACTTGGATTTGTTTCTGAAGAATACCCTGTTCTGCAGATCCATTTGGCTCTTCCTATACCGAATATCTTACTGACTTGATGAATACATGCTCTAGCTCATTAGTAAAGCAAGTTTTGACCCCGTCCAAATTGCTTTTCTTTTCTACTTTTATTGAGTATTCAATCTATAATGTACAAAGAGCTCAAGATGACCAAAAAATTACAGCTCAATTTAAAAATGAGTAAAGAATGCAAAAAAAGTTATTTACAAAAAGCAAATCCAAATGACCAGCAAACATAAAACAATGTTCAAATTCTATAGTAGTTAATAGCAGCCAATTAAAATAATGATGAAACATAATCTTACCCTACCTGGCTGACTGACAATACTTTAAAAGCTCTAATATCTATTTCTGGTAAGGATACAAAGGAAAAGGAACCTTTTAACCTTACTTTACTCACCTAAACTTACAAGGAACTGAAATAGACATTGTTACAGACTTTTGAGAATCTATGTGGTGTTATATGAAAGAATTTTAAAAACAGTATACCTTTGACCTAGTAATTCCACTCTTGGAAATCTATACCATAGAAATAAATCAACTAGTACTTAAGAATATTTGTACAAAGTGTTTATTGAAGTAATGATTATTGTGGCATAAAACTAAAAGCACTTTTCATGCCCATTAGTAAAGAAGTGATTCAATAAATTATAGTGTATATGTATATCTTGAAATTTGCAACTATTTAAAAAGAATCCTTTAAAATTATACCGATTGATTTAGGGAGTTTGCAACAAAGAATTTTTGAGTGAGAAGAGGAAAATGCAGAAAAATGCAGGGGACATGATCTCAATTTTGTATAATAAACAATGACCAAAAAAATCTATACAGGCGTCATCTCTTTACATGTAGCATAGGACCATAAAAAAGGCCACACAAGCTGAAACCATGCAAATTGATCTTAATAAGCAATGGAGAAAACTATGATTGGTCTGAAATCGTTTAAAAATTTAGTCAAAACTCTAAAATCTCTCTTACTGTCAATTAGTTATAAATGCATGGTGAAATTAATTAATTGTAAAACTAATATTTAGTACACTGTAAATTAAAACATTACAGCATTAAGAGTTAAAGCAGTTTCTTTTTTGAAAAAACTTATTAAAACAAACTAATCAAGAGTAGTTGGAAGAGGGCTGCCTGCTTCTCATTGGATAATACAATATGGAGCGAGAATCTTTTCTCTGCCTCGGCGAATTGCCATTCTTCTAAGTTTCCATCAGCTTTTGACATTTCATCCTTTGCACTTTCAATGTCATGCAATATCTCCAGAAATGACTTTCATGTGAAGTTCTTTGTTGGTGTCACTTCCTCTGGGATCTCATTCTTTTCATCACACTTTCCTCATTTATGTTGTTAAGTCCACCTTCGCTAAGTTCCTCTGGCTGCCCTGGCAAGTCTCTTGAGTGGCAGCAGACATTCATTCCCATGGTTAGCTGTTTCTATTATCATCCCATTTATGTCAATTCTGTTTTCACTTCCAGCGTTATCACTTTTCAGTGCTGCACTTTTATCCTTGTTGCCTGTTTCTCTCTTTTGATGATTTTTTTTTTTTTATAAAATGTCATGTGGTTTTATCACTGGGAGACAAGGAGGCATTTCAGCAACATGCTTGCTGTCTGCATGGACTGCATAAAAAAAAATGTGCAGTGACCAATCACCAACAGATTTTGAAAGACATAATTTGTCACTGACCATAATGTTCATTTGTTATTTACATGGTGATTTCTAGACTGACAAGCTAGCAGTGAAGTTTGTACTTCGTGTAGTTTATATACCATGGCAACTGAAATTTGAACCATATTGTTGGGGATACTGGTGTTATGTAGCAAAACTGTGCTAAGTGTAATTCAGTTATGTAGGAACTGTGCCAACCAAAGACTCCCTGTATATGAACATATGTGTGTGATTACATAATGATGTGTTTTTAAAGTTGTTTTAATTGTGTAAAACCACATAAAATTTACCATTTTAATCATTTTTAACCATGTTTAAGTGTGCAGTTCAGTAGTGTTAAGTATATTCACATTGTTGCACAACAGATCTCCAGAACTCTTTCAGCTTACAAAACTGAAACTCTATATCCATTAAGCAACGTGTATGTTTTATATGACTATATCATCATAAAAAAAATAGCAAATGATTCTTAATAGGCTGTAATCATTTGTTAATGGTGAGGGACTGTGTTTCTGAATTGAGAAAGGGAAAATTAGGCAACCCCCTACCCCAGAGAAAAACAGAAAGAAAAAACTATATTAAGACAAATATTAATCATATTATCACATTTATATACTTATGATAAATGTAAAAATATTTGTATGTAAATATGTGAATTAAAATAAAGGTAACTAATTGAACAGAAATAAGTTAAATTAACAAAAATTGGGAGAAAGAGATAGCAGAAGGAATAGAAATAAGCTAATTTTCTCATCTTTTATAATAGAGTCAGTTGATACTGTTGAGTACCAATAAACTGGAAAATCAAGGCATAAATATAATATACAGTATCATGGAGGTAATGACCAGAAGAACTTGAAGTGAAAACAGCTAAATGTGGTTATCTTTGCTGACAGAACTGGGAAAATTTTATGTGGTGCTTTATAATCTTCTGTAATGCTTGATTTTTTTTTATTACCATATTTATCTTATTTTTATAATTAAAAAAAATGGTAAACTTAGTAGATATTCTCTGGGTACTTACAGTCAAATTATGCACCATATAATAACCATACAGGGTAGTATCATTCAACAGTATAATTGTCTGTTTTGAAGTATATCTACAGCATGATCATTTTTCTTGAAGAAGTGAAGTTTAGTAGCAGCATTAATGAGGAGCAAGGAGGCACTACATTTAAAACTTCTGTGATCAGTATGCAGACAGCATTGTCTAACACCATAAAATACTAAGATGAATTAAGGTAATAGCAGGACAGCGGTAAGAACATTAACCTAAAATTTGAAACCAATTTAAATATTCTATGGTCAGCTATATTATATAATGGAAAACCATGTCAGTTTCTTCCTTAAGTGGATCCAGGCACTGTTCGCATTACTAGGATTAGGCCGACATAATAGAAAAATGGATCCTGACCTAAAAGGTTTTTCTAGTACATGCTTGATGTTGCTGAATAATTTTAGTAGAAGTCATTCATTTCTTTCAAAATGAGTCACCTTTAAGTATAATTGTGGGCCAGTTTCCAGACTTCCAGAGGATGTGTGAATGGACATGAATATGGGAGGGGGGAATGATTGAATTTGCCAGAATTAATGAGTAAAGATCGCATAACCTGTTATAGGTGTTAAATACCTTAGACAGCATGAGAGTGTGGTAACAGCTCATTTGTTTTCCAGCTGCTGGTGTTAGAAGAATACAGTTGGGTATTTTTGCAGAGCGCTAAAGAATGATGTGAGTTTTTTTTAAAATCTCTACATGTGTAAGGTTGTGGGGTAGTAGGCATTCTTCTTTCTACAATAAGTTTTGAGATTGAAAGATGGCATGTTAATGTGAGAAATTAGATTTTGTTTACCAAGAGGAGCAGAAGACTTGATTACACTTTCTCAATACTAATTTTCAGAATGGCTCATGTAAAAGGAAAGAAAGAATGAGGTAATTCAGCAAACTACATGTAAGAGAACAGCTGTTGTCTGATCCCATACATGGTAATTAAGGCAAATAAACTATTTGTTTGGTCCCAGGTATCACTGAATGCGTGTGAAAATCCATCTCACAGCTATGACTGTTGCTTTTCCACTACTATTGTAAAGACCTTGCTTCCTCAGAGTTAAAAGAAAAGGGAGTGTGAGGGGGTGGTGCTAGATCTTGTATTTTATACTTAGCATGCTTTCTTCGTGCTTAAAAAAAATGATTAAATATATACAGAGGAAGTTCCATGAACCAGTGCACATAAAAACTTTATACTATATTTTCAGTTACATATTATATTTTGCAACCACACACACACACAAATCTAATCATCTACCATGATTAAAATTGTTTCACTCCCAAATTTAGTTCTGAAGGTGTAGTCCATATTAACAAATGTGAAGCAGAGAAAAGAATCAAGGTAGTTAAATAGATTATTTTCAAAATGTTTAGTTTTTAAAAAGACTGACTTTTTTGGTAATTTCACAGTTCTCCATGTTACTCTGACTGACTAACAAAAGCAAAATGTTGAGTCTATGGTTTTGTTTTGTTTGTTTGTTTGTTTGTTTGTTTGTTTGTTTGTTTGTTTTTACCAATTCTCTTGTTTAAAATAAGTTCCCTATTCAGCTCTTCCTTGAAATTACATTTCATTCCTTCCTCTCTGAAAGTGTGGAGAGCCTCTTTCTATTCTTCAAAACACTTTCAATAATGCATGGACTAGATGTAACCAGTATACCGGTGTGTAAAAGAAAAGAAGCTATGGAATGTATGAGAGTAGTTTGGAAAGTTGAATGAGAAACACACAGAAATAAAACAGGCTGGATACCTGAAGAGGTGATGGTCAGAAGGGAATGCCTACATGAGGGCTTGGCCTGGGATTCTTAGGAAAGTTATATTGGATACATTTTTTTTTAATTCCCTCTTTTTATCTCCAAATCTTTAGAAGAGCTTTGCATATCATTACAGACTGCCCATCTCTACTGAGAGGAATTAAGGGACAGGTCAAATACTTACAAGTAATGTGCACTGTCTCTACTTGTGAAAACTGGCTCTGGAAAAAAAAGAGTCACACTCTTCATATTGGAAACACAAGTTTCGCATCTCCTGTCACGCCATTTGTTCTCCAGCTGTCTCTCAACCATTTCACGTGTGGGTTTTGCAGAAAAAGTTTAGAGCCAGCCAGAATCACTGTGCAGTTGATCTTTGTATATAAATTGGAAAACTGTATCACTATCTCAAAGTAATGATAAAATGTTATATATCCTGGGGTTCACACTAACATGAAAAAATGTAACAGAAACTATAATATTTATTGATTGTCCATAATGTAATAAGTAATAGTCTTCTCATTTCATCTTCACAACTGTGGATCAGAAGGATTAAAAAACTATAACCATCCGGGTGAAAAGTCAAACCCACTGGGTTTTATGTCGTAATTTCAGTTTTGCTTGCTCAGGATATTATTCTATCTCATTTTTATTGGTAAGAGCATCCCCAGTTCTTTGGCGGAACTCCCCACCAACTCCTTGTGGACTGACTTATCTGTCCATTCTATTGTCCCACTTGGATACCTCCACCTTTCCCTTGCTGGGTCCCCTGCCTCAGTAAAGCCAGTCATTTCCACAGGTCTGATCCATCAGAGCCCTTTCTGAAACTTCATTTACTTGAATTAACAAAGAAGACAGGCTAAACCATTGCAGTAGGAGAGGGTGAGGAAAGCATAGAGACAGAAACAGAAAAGTGAATATGAGGTATCAGGGGAAAGAGAGAAGGAAGGTCCTGATTAATGCAGCACCAGCTCTGCGGGCAGCAGCCTGCATAGTCTCACAGGATTCTGAAGGTCGAAGGGCCTTGCACATAAGGTTTAAGGCTCTGTTGGAGCCATCTTGAAATTCTACTAACTCTCAAACAAGGCATCTTGCTTTTTATATATTTTTTTATTTTCCTAACTATATAGCTAGTCCTGATCTCCAGGTTCAGCTTCTGAGATCTAGATCTTTCGATTAAGTAAACTTGCCCAGTATTTTTCTCTGCTTTGTGGGAAAATAAAATGCCCTTTTGTGTTTAAGCTACTTTGAGTTGAGAATTTGTGACTTACAATGGAAACAGTTCTGACAGACGTATCTCCAAACCTGTACTTTCTGTCAGTCCTCAGGTTGTGATAGCTCCAACCCCTGATTATCTGTGAAGGATAAATTATTCACTTATGAATGATTTATGACACAGTTTTAACTCTAAATGTTGTTTTCCTGCCATCTGTCATGCTGTCGGTTCACTTCACAACATCCAATAGATAGTCCATGGTATGAAAACTAATGCTAACAATTCCATACATCTAAATTTATATATTTTATTTAATATTTAAAATATAATATTTTAATATAATATTTAAAATATATGTTTTTAAAATAGAAAATATATATATGTATATTTTTGATACTTCTATTGTATGTAATAATCACATGCCAGGGAAAATTATAATTTATGTTTTTAGAGTGATTTCCAGTTTATAAAATGCTTTTGCATACGCTATATTACTATATGAAGTTTTCTATTTTGAATAGAACTACTGGGCCATTGGTCGGTAAGCCATTCATCTGGTAATGGATATATTTTCACGTTAGAATATTTTGAAACCAAATGAAAATAGTACCCCACTGTCATATAAAAGCATGGTGAATCTACATCTGAAATTCAGTTGGTGGTACTGATCATCATATGTTCGTAAATATCATATGTTTGTAAGCATCATAGGGACTGAAGTTGAGAAATATCCATCTATGATCAACCAAAACAACTGAAGTGGTTGGATGATGCTGTGCCGCAACAAACCTCGAAGACAGGAGTGTTTTCACCTGAAAGAGTGAAGGCCGAGGGAAAACGTGGTCGAAATGCATGGAATCATATGTGCTAATTAGATGAGAAAGAACATGTGCTTCACATTCTGAAATATTCGAATGAGGTCCTGTCTTCTGAAACCTCAGTCTCGGATGTTAGGTCGAACTACAGGTACTACTTAATTTCAAAAAGCATTTGGGCATATTAATTAAGGTCAGAGGAATACAAAGCTCCTCAAAGTAAATAGACTATGTCTTAACGTCAATTTGATAGAAGGCTAACATGTTCCCATCATCTTGTGGTTTTACCTGTCAAAAAAATTCTGGGCTAGAGTCCCTTGGGCATTCACCTTCCCCGAGGGGACTTCAACAAGACCAGAACTGTCTCTCCAGCATCCTCCACAGCTCTCTTCATTTCTTCCTTTGCCAGAGTCATTTGTCCTCACTCAAGACCACTATTCAAAAAATCAGTATGGTGCAACTCTTCCTTGTCATGGTGTAAATGAAGAGAGGATGTTTTATTTTGTTTACAACAGTTCACTCCCTCCTGTTAGTCAGACGTGGAAATTAGGTGTAGGGAGTCGTACAACTGAGAGGGGTGAGAAATAGAGTGATAGAGATGGCAAGACCTTAAAATGAATTCAGGATTTAGTAGCCTTCTGAAGAATAACAACAGATGGCTGGTTTAGAGGTGCACAAATATAACGGGAGGCGGTCAGAGGATTTCAATAGCAATTGCAGAACGGCATGATAGTTTTGAGGCACAAAGAAGAGAGGAGAAGCCATATGGTGAGATGATAATGAGGCTCCAACATTTGCCTTTGCGAAAAGAAAAATCTTGGAAACTTATTTATTATGAAGTTGCAACCTAAGGTACAGGGAGAGATTTATTGGAAAAGAGAAGAAGGAGAGATGGTAATATAGGTCTAAATTGCAGAATTTTGAAGAGATTTGGCAGTAAAATTAAACTAGGAAAATGAAAAAGAAATACATCGTAATTTAAATAATATGGAACTATGAATCAGGTTTCCTAATTATAGGAATAGTAGAATGGTACTGAGAAATTGCATAGAGTTCCCAAAGAAATTATTTATAAAAACAAATCAAAAACATTTTGAGATTGAATATAAACTGAGTGAATTCACTTATTAAAATGCAGATCTCTTCTTCATGTCCAGGAAGGAAAAGTAAACATTTTAAAGTGCAGAGAAAAGTCTCTGCTAAGCATGGGGTAAGGCTAAATGCATGAAAAGCTTGCCAAACTCAGGGATCATTCCATTCCCTAGGTTAACCCACATTTCTTTGAAGGTCAACAGAAGGTAGACGTTTCATGACATCAGCAATCTGTCAAAATGTTTTTCTGCTGCTGATTTGCTAGTCAAGGCAATATTGTCACATTGGTTTGTGGCAGTTGCTGCAACAGCGCTGTCCTCTCTTATTCTTTTGAGGTATCGGAGGGGTGTCAAAGAGGAGTAGCTTGATTTTAAACCTGGGAAGTAGCTAGATGATCAGATAACCTTTTCAGAGAGAGTCCTGCGGCCCTGGCCTGCAGCGTGGAAGGATCACATGAAGTCTGAGAAAGCAATCTGAGGCTGGCTCAGACACATGAGGGTCTAGGGGCACAGGGCCTGGTGTGAGGCAGGGACAATGGTGTAGAGGGAATGGATTCGAGAGGTATTAAGGACGAGGAATCGACAGGAATAGACTGGATATGAAACGAATCAGGTTTCTGCTCAGGTAACTGGATAGTCTGTATTGCCATCGTCACTGAGGTGAGCTGACTGGCTGAGGCCCATGTGAGGAGAAAGATGCTGAGTTCACTTTTGTACGTGTTGGATTTCAGGTGTCTGTGGGATAGTCTCATTTTAGCTCCTTTGTAATTCTGACTGCCAAACTTGTGATGAATATTTTTCTTTACATGGATTAATATACTCTTAAAGTCAAAGTTATCAGTCCTTTAACCCGGGGGGGGGGAATCCAACAACTTCCCAACATGTGCTGATTCCATTCGTTTTTATTCTCAGAGGGACAACCTTATCTCATTCCTCCTCTCCAGATGTTGGAGTGGTGTTCACTTTTTATCCCGAAGCACTTCCGTTTGGATATAATTGTCACAGAGAAAGAAAAGTCAAACGGAACATTAAGGCTTTCTGTCCGGAATACTAAAGAATAGTGGTGGTGCTGGCAGATGTTGGCAGGTGAGATTGAGGCTGTGAAAGGTTCAGTTTTGTTATATGTTCAAACTGGGATATCCAGGTAGACTTGTGATTTCATAGAATGTCAGATTGGAAGGGACTTTCAAGGAGAAGAAAACGGAACATTTATTGAGCATATACTATGTACCGAGCACTTTGCTAGAACCCTTTCATATATGTTACCTCCATCTTGTTGATATGCTTGGGAGTTATTTCTCCTGTTTTGTAAATGGAAACAGAAATTCTTAGAGGATAAGTAAGTAGCTCAAAGATACTCTGTTATTTGGTGTGTTATTTAGAAGATTTAGAACATAAGTGGGGAGCTGATACCACCTTTAGTACCTTATACCAAAAGTATGAATATTGGTTCTTGGGGGGAAAATGGTCTCTTTTTATGTAAGGCACTGATATACATACAATACTTAAACGAATATACAGTACATCTAAGGTATTAAAATGTCACAGGGGGCAATTAGGAAAAACGTCTACAAAAACTTTTTAAGGGGGTAGTAATTTTTAAAAAGATCAAGGAACACTGATTTAGATCCCATTTCATTCAATAAAATTTTTACTCTATTTTTTCCCTTTCATGCAGAACTCTTTTTTTTTTTTCACATGAAACCTCATGTTAACAACAATACATACTACAAGGTTAAAGCAGTGTTGGTTTAAATGTCCCTAGGGAGAGGATGCAGAGGCATCCTGTTTCTTCCGATGCCTTTTCCCTCACCTTCTGCAGTGGCACTTGAGAAACTGGCATGTAGTTTAGAACTCTGAGCATCATAGTTTGAATATCTGAGGAATACAATTTAACTTCTTCATTTTGCAGATGAATAAACCGAGGCACGCTTGTCACGTGTAAGCATTAACTCCCCTCGTCACCTTATCATCTGGAAGTCACACACAAAGTGGAACTGAATCAGGCTTTATACCTTGAGGCATATATAAATATCAAATCATATGTAGTACATCTGAGATTAATATAATGTTATACATCAATTATATCTCAATAAAAATAAATTAAGAAATGACAGGTATTGTACTCAACAGCAGCAAATGGATAGGTTATTAAGGATTGAGAATGAAGATCTGACAGCATACAATCCTCTGGTGACTTGTGACCACAGTTTCAGGACAATGTGTGGACAGCTTGATTTCACAGGATATTGTCAATATTTCAGTCCTCATCAGCAAAATGATAAGGAGGCTTACTTTGCTAACTATTGCAAGCAATTATACAATCCCTTTCATAACCCATGGAGACATCAATACATTAATCACACCAAATTGACAACACAGCTTTTAGTCTATTGTGTTAAGATGGTTCAATGGAAGAATTAGACCACAAAGCAAATAATGCCCATACATGAATGCCTTCAGGAGAGATCTCAGTAAAGATAGGTTTTATGTACATTTGGTGTCATAGAATGTCCCAAACACAGCAACTTGCCTGAGGATAAAAACCAAATATATATGATGATGAAAAAGAGACATACATGAAAGAAAAGAAATTTGAAAGTCACTGTCAGGCACCATAGATTCCTTCTAGCTTATTTACATGTAATTTTAGCTTTGAGTATCAGAGTTACTATTTGCTATTATCAGACAAATTATTATCCAAGAGACTCAACAAATTATATTGGGGCATTAGTAGTTGTGCTTCAATATGAATGAATTAAACCCTAATCTTATAATAGTCTTAACAATTCCTTAATTTCCTTTTGCTATTTATTTCGAATTGGGAGTGCGGTCTGGTAGTGACATCTAACACTTTCAACTGAACCTTGGCTAAGTGACTACACTAATGAAAATATTCTTGTTCTCTTAAATGGTTCTATCATTTACAAACTGGGCAGATTAATTTTCTAATCAAAACATCCTGAGAAACTATTAAGCATGGCATTAAACTGTGTTATGCTAATTGCATTCCCTATGAAGATTTTCTATATGAACTTACAGCATAAGACCCTGGAGAAAACTTAGAGCATGAGTTGCTTAAATGCGATTTAAGAAGAATCACATATCCATACAATAATTTTGCTTTTCATACCTACCAATTCTGTTCTCCACAGTGATTTATTATGGTGGCAGAATCTTGATTTTTTTTAAAATTGGGGAACAGTGTAAGTCAAATAGTTGTTTCAATCTAGTTGTGGAGGGCGCAGCTCAGTGGCCCACGTGGGGATCAAACTGGCAACCTTGGTGTATGAGCACTGCACTCTAACCAACTGAGCTAACTGGCCACCCTGAAATCCTGATCTTCTTAAACAGATTTTTGTTTAAGGTGTTACAGCCCATGCAAGCGTGTAATATGCTAAAGAGAAGTCCTTAGCTCTATTGTGAACATTTATCTAAACTTAATATGTATTTGATTCTTACTAGAATACTACTATCATTGAAGAAAAAGAAATAACTGAACAAAAGTAACTGTGATACATCAAGGAGGAAAAATCATTTAGTAGGGCCCAAAAAACCATTTTTTTGTGCAAAAGGGCCAGAGGGCAAACACTTTAAGCTTTGCAAGCCATATGGTCTTTATCGTGAGTACTTTATAGCTGTAGTCCAAAAGCAGCTATGGATGTAAGAGAAGAGGCATAACTGTAGTCCAATAACATTTTCTTTACTAAAAACAGATGGAAGATCAAAACCACGCCCACTAACATGGCTAGATTAAAAAAGTCAGGTAAAAAAATATGTTGGAAAAGATGTGACGAAACTAGAACCCTTGTGCCCTTTTGTGGGAATGTAAAATGGAGTAGCCACTTTGGAAAAGTATGGTTAGTTATTCAAACATAGAGTTACCATATGACCCAGCTGTGCATATATATCCAAGAGAAATGCATACTTATGTCCACACAAAAACTTGTATGTACATGAATATTTTTAGCAGAATTATTCATGATAGTCAAAAGGTAGAAACAACCCAGCTGTTCATTAACTGATGAATGGATAAACAAAATGTGCTATTGTGTTGTTGGAAAAGTCATGCCGCATATTTGTGACAGATGGCACTAGTTCATTTTTGGAAGTACTAGAGTCATTCGCATCTATGTTATTGCTATGTCAATTGACAGCTGACAGTTTCTAGCTTCATTCTAAAAAAAAATAGAGCGATTTCATTGAGTTTTGGAGATTTTGCAACAAGTTGAAGATGGAAGACCAAGCTGTGCATTTTTGCCATATTTTACTGTTTTACTTCCATAAAGGGAAGAATGCAGAGTGAAAACTTGCATAAAATTTATGGTGACAATGCTCTACAAAAATGTCAGTGCCAATGATGGTTCACAAAATTCCATGCTGGTGATTTTGATCTCAGTGACGCTCCTTGAGGGAGGCCCACCAAGGTTGATGATGACAAAATAAAGGCATTGATCGAGTCAAACCCATGTTACATGACATGAGAGGTTGCAGAAACATTGAACATCCATCATTCAAGCATTCACGACCACCTGAAGAAGCTGGGATATGTAAGCAAGCTCGATATTTGGGTTCTGCATGAACTCAAAGAAGCTCATTTGATGTCACGTATAAACATCTGCAATATGCTCATTAAATGTGAGGAAAGCGATCCTTTTTTGAAGCAACTGATAACTGATGATGAGAAGTGGATTGTTTACAACAATGTGGTGCACAAACCGTCTTGGTCCCGATGTGATGATTTGCCTCAAACGACATCGAAAGCAGACATTCATCAAAGGAAGGTTATGCTCTCAGTGTGGTGGGATTTTAAAGGTGTTATGTTTTTTGAGCTCCTACCAAGGAACCAAACAATCAATTCGAATGTGTACTATCACCAATTGGACAGTTTGAATGAATCCCTCATCCAGAGTTTGTTAATTGTAAGGAAGTTGTGTTCCATCGGGACAACGCAAGACCACACACAAGTTTGATCACCGTCAAAAATTATTGGAGCCTGGGCCAGCTGAGTGGCGCGATGGTTAAGAGCTGGCTTGGGACGCCAGAGGGCCCCGGTTCGGATCCCACATATGAGGGCCAGTGACACTGCCCTCCACAGCTAAGATGCTGAACACAGCTCAACCTGGAGCTGGGCAGCCGTGAGTCGCCGGCGACGGCAGAGGCTGCAGGCCCTGTGGCAGTGGGTTGCCATGGGCTGCCATGTGTAGCCAGCAGCCAGCGTGAGCGGCCAGCAGCCGCAGTGAGCGGCCGTCCAGAAGCCGGTGACTGATCTGCCTCGCCCGGGAAGAGCGCAATGATGGTGCCAACCTGGGCCAGTGAAGCAACGTCCTCCACAACTAGACTGAAGAACAAAAACGACAGCAACTTGTCTGTTCCCCTTCCCCCAATTCCCCAGCACTGTTCCCATCCCCCCAATTCCCCAATAAAAATCTTTAAAAAAAAATTATTGGAGCCTGGATGGGACGTGTTACCACACCCACCATACTCGCCTGACCTTGAATTGTCAGCCTTCCACTTGTCTCACTCTCTTGAAAACTCCTTGCGTGGTATAATGTTCAATTCAGATGAGGCTGTAAATCAGCACCTTGTTCAGTTTTTTTCAAATAATGACAGGTTCTTCTATGAACAAGGAATTATGAAGCTCACTGAAGGATGGCAAAATGTTATCAAACAAAATGGGCAATATATTATTGATCTTTGTTCTTCATATAAATAAATGACCTTTGAAAAACATAGACAAAATACGTCATGACTTTTCTGACAATCCGATGTATCCATACTATGGAATAGTACTCAGCCCTTCAGGGATATTTGGGAATGTTTGAGGGAGTTTTGGTGACATCTAGGGTCAGGGTCATTATTACCTATACAATGTAATCATCTGATACACTTTGGGAGCCTCAACTAATAATTATGCAGCTCTAAATGTTAATATGCTGAGGTTGAGAGACCCTGGTGTATACACATACATTTTGGAGCTACAATAATACCCTGTGGTTTGCAAGCATAATTCATTCCGGAAACAAACTACTCGTATTGCAAGACATCACTGGTTTACAAAGTTAAAATGTATTAGCAATGTTTGCTTGTCTTACAGAACACTCACAAACCAAGTCACTCGTAATCCAAGGTTTTACTGTATACCTGTGATCATTCTGTGCATACAATTTGCTGTTTTCCCATCTAACATTATACTGTAAAACAGCAGCAACCTTAACCAAAAGGCAAACTTGTGGAGAGTGTGGAAGGAGTCATGCTTCAAATCTGGTAGGGCAAGCGACATTATTATTTCCTGTCACTGAGGGTCTGGAATGAAAAAGCAAAGCCAGATAATTATTCAAACATCCTGGCATTAAGTACAAAAAATCTTATGGAATTTGTGTACAATGAGATATACTTCCACTTCTGCCAGCTAGTAAAACAATAGTGAAGGTGGTGAAGTTAAATCAATTAGGTTTGAATTAGGTTTTTAATTACCTGGTTCTTGCTGTAATGCACTGACCACTTGGAAAGCATGCCTGGCATGGACCTGATTTTGTAGTTTAACCTGAAACTGAAAGAAGGAAATACAGTGGTTTTTCCTTCTTTCCTAGTTTTTGTCTCTGTATTATTGGGTCATCGGGAAAGTCATGACGTATTTTTCTATGTTTTTCAATGCAAAAATGTGTCATGACTTTCCTGATGACCCAATATTTTAAGGGAAAGAAGGGACAAGCATATGAGAAGAGAGAAAAGAAAGTGGAAAGACAGGGTGGAGGGGAAAGAATAGATTTAAATACTCAAAATTAAAAAACCCCAAAAAAACCAAAAATAACCCCAAAACTTGAAATCATCCTAAAAGGAAATTATTTCACTTTTCCTCACATGAACTTAATAGGTCACTGTGTTTTCAATGCCAGTAAATGAAGATTTACCTGGAGGCATAGGAAGATTCTTAAGGGAGCTATCTCTAAAGTTCCTATGTTTCTGTTAATTTGTGTATTTTGTTAAAACTTGATATGAAACATTCTCAATAAACAGAACATTACAGAAAATAAAATAGACACGAATATACCCACCACTGAGATTAAATGCGTGTTAAGATTTTGCTAGATTTAATTTAGATCTTTCCCTTTTAATATATAAAACATTTACGGATACTCCAGCTATAAAGTTTCAGCTTTAATTCCTTGCCCCACTCTCCTTCCTCTCTGGAAGTAGGTGAAGTTGTTGTGTATACATCCCTTTTGTTTTTGCAGTGTTATTACACACACACACACACACACACACACACACACACATCGTGTCACTTGATTTTTCTCTTTATTTTTGAGATTTATTCACATGGAGACCTAGTTATTGATTTTAAATGCAGTATAGGATTCTATGTATAGTAAACCTCTGTGTATTTCATTCTTTCCCTGACTGAAGGATGGTTAAGTAGCTTACCCTTTTTTGCTATTACAAAGTGTTCACGAAATATCTTTGTACGGGTATCTCTGGGTTTCTCCAGGGAGACATGTCGACATCGAATCACTGTGTCACAGAACATGAACCTTCACCTTTACTAGGTATTACCAAGTTGCTGTTCAAAGTGGCTGCACCAGTTTTGCATTCCCATCATCTCTGTGGGAATTCCCTACATCTTGGTCAAAACTTGGTAACATGGTACAAAACTTGGTAACATTGGTAATATTTGCCAATCTGATGAAGGTAAAATTGTATCTTAGAAAACTGTTTGCTATTTAAAAAAATTTGATTGGAAATGATCCATCCCTTCCCTCAATTCTTCAATAACATTCTCGGATAGTCGTGATCAGTGAATTCTCACAAGGATTGCATTGCCTGCAGTAGTCATTGTCTGGGGTTGGGAGTGAACAGAAATGATAAAGGAAGGAACATATTCCTGGACCGCACGCTTCTCCCGGCCTGCCTTTTGTCTCATTCAACTTTTTCTGGGCCTGACGCACTGAGCCTGGCACAAAGTAGCATTTCCAAAATTGTGAACTCAGCTGGGTTTATCATCTCCTTGTTGGGCGTCAGAATGAGGGGGCAGTGCATGCTTTTGTGAGGTTTAAATAATAAACATAAAATGTAAAACTGAGACAAAGCCATTCTTTTCATTGCAATTGCAGAGAATTTCTAAGAGAAAATTTCAGCGTGCTGTATGTAAAGCTTGAAAGTTAATTATAAAAGCTCCTGCTTATTTACATTTAGTACTTTCTACATGCCAAGGACGTGAGAAAGAAAAGAGCGGTCCTGACACAAGGGAACTAGTTTGACACTTACAGCTAAGCTTCAGTGTTTTGAGAAGCTAGCCTGACACTCAAAGCTCGGCCTGTTGTTCGCCTCATGGACATAAACAATCTCACAGAACACCAACATCAGATAAGGTCACTCTGTGACTATGTTGAAGCGAGACAGAACAAGACCACTTCTAACCTTGTCTAAGCATAGACAACAAGGTCAGTGTGCAAATCACAAAATACCCAACAACCCCCTCTCCTCCAACTATGAATGGCTTCTTCTGCTTTGTCAGTTACGGCTTTAGCCTCATTCTTTAGCCTGCCATCCTTCTAGATAAGCTTTATTAAGATACCCGGTCATTGAACTGTCTCTAATTTCTGACAGCACTGAAATTCAGAGTAACCCTCCCCGCTGTGCTTAACAGGGGTTTTTCCAAAATCACCTAACCAAAGTCCAAATCCTGCAACTCATTTCTAGCACCCTCTTACTGAAAGTCCATGGTTCCCCATAGTGCATGTTCTCATTCCCTATGAGTAAAAAACTCCAGTTGTTCAACTACAGGAGTTTCTACTGGTAGTCTTTCGTGGGAGGGGCTTTCACTGATATTACTAAGAGCTTTACATATGCTATCTCATTTAAGCATGCCAATACCCCTGTTTGTTAGGTATTATTATTAATTATTATCCCCTTTGCAGATGGAAAGGCAAAGAAAGAAAATTTAACATCATCTCCAACACTGCATAGCTAGTAAATGACAGGAATAAAATTTGCATCTGGGTCTAACAGTCATCAAGACATTAGGAACTATTTGCATTTCTCCTGACCTTGCTGTTCTCTTGGGACTTTCCTTTAAAGATTAGGTGTTGAGGACAGAGATTGGAATAGAAAGTCTGGAACAGTAAAATAAATAAATATTATAAAGCCCCCAAAACTGTCATGTGAAGACTTAGTTGGAACTAAGGCCCATTTTCTGAACCTCGGTGCTAATCTCCCCAGAGTTGCTACTTGTTTCCTGTACCCACATCAGTACTGCATGTTTACCAGGGTCTGGGGCCCACACCACAGCCAGTTAGTCAGAAGATGGGTAACTTAAAAACACAGTTCAAAGGAAAAGATGACTTTTAAGGGGGAAAAAAAAGCACACTGATGAATGGAAAAACTGCTTTAGCTTTGTAGCTTGACATTGGGTATATACAAACTCTTCTGCGTGGTTTCAGCTCAAGGCCCTTCATTATATGCCCGTGAAGCTCTTTTCCACTCCATGCTCTTGACCCCTCTTGGCCTTGCTCCTGCCTGGAATGTCTTTTATCTGATTGTCCTACCCCCCTTTTCTGCCTAGTGCAAGTCTGTGCATTCCTTCTTTAGCCTTTCCAGACCTGCTCCTTGATTTACTATCTCTGGTCTTTGTTCTGAATGAACTTTTAAAATAACTGCTGTAGCATTTACATTATTTTGTTATAAGGGTTTGTGAACCTTATTAGACCGTCAGCTCCATAAGGGCGTGGCCTAGCGTTTTCCAATTTTTGGTGGACCCCTCTGCCACCCCAGAGCTGGCTCTCAACACCAAGGCACGGAGCCAGCGCTCAGCAAATATGGTGAGAAGACATCGTTTTGGAGCGCTGGGGGCGCTGTCGTTCTCTCCCGCCTAGCACCCTAAACGCAGATCCTAGAACTACTTTTCCCAGCGGCCATGGCAACAGGGCCTCCCGAGACGTGTAAAGAGAGGGTTAGCAGACGACTTCCTATTCCAGAGCTGCTCAAATGGTGGCGCAAATGGAAGGTCTCCTCTGCCTTCCAGGTTAGCACGAGCCGGATCTCCAAATTCTTCCTGGTAGGCTCCCCGCGCTTCCAAAGCCCGCACCCAGCCTGTACTCCTAAGGCGAGCTGCCTGGGTTTGCTGAAGGCTTCACGTGGCCAAATGAGCGGACAGCTCAGCCAATCGCGTCTCTTTATGGCCGGAAGGGGCGGTTCCAGGGAGTGTCATTGACTAAGCGGCACGGGGTTGGCCCGTCCCCGTGAGGCCCGCGGTGGCGGGAGTTTTCGGATGTGTTGGCTGCGGCCCCGGCGGCAGCAGTTGGACTGAATCGAGCCGGTGGCTTGGGCGGAAGGGCAGGGAGGCGACTCCGCGGAGGATCCTTGATCTCCCCGCCGGCGGCGTGCGTAGCGGCCACCTTCTTTCCGTTTCCCAGAACTGTCAGGAAATATGGATCGGCAGCGGCCGCGACTGCACCACCCGACGCAGGGCTCCGCCGCCGGGGCCCTCTACCCCTCCTCCGCCTCGCTCCGCAGCTGCCGGGAAAGCAAGATGCCGCGCAGGAAGGGTCCCCAACACCCTCCGCCGCCCGGCGCGGAGGCGCCTGGAGAGAAACGCCCCAAGTTTGTAAGTGTTGCCTGGGGCAGGGAGGGGTAGGGCAGCTCCTGCGGGGCAAACGGGCTGCGGCGCGGGTCCCAGGACCCTTCAGTTTAACTGAAGGAGGTGGATCCGCATGGTCTGGGGGACTCAAGTTGGCTCTAGGTTCCCAGAGCTGCCAGTCTCTTAATAGAATTTTGACGACACGATCCAATTCTATTTGGATCCTCTGACAGATACACTGATCATTGCGCTGCTCCAGATCCCTTAAGGTGTTCACATGTGTATGTATTGACGTCACTAGGGGGACGTTGCATTTTTTAAGTGTAACTTTTCTCCGTTACCCCTAGCGTCTGAGGATGTAAGACATACATCAAAGTGAACTTTTAGGTGATAGCATTTTTTTTCCCTGTTGAGTATTTTAATCCAGGAAGAACGTAGGTGTGCTTTTCCAAGTCGAGACAGCTTGTTTTAAAACTTGGGTGGGGCTATGTTGTCACTGCTAAAGAATGTTATGTTCAGATTGGAAAGAAGTCCAAGTATTTGAAACTCACTATTCTGACTGCTTCTCTTTTAAACTGTAACAGTCAGGGGGAGTGTCATGATTAGCGCCTTGTGAGCCTTTTTGTTGGCATCAACTAGTGGAAGAATTGGCAGTGATGGTAATTTGGGGTGTGTGTGTGTAAATAAATGACAGTTTTGGATTAAGACCAACAGAACTGAAAATTGAACACTGACCCCAACATTTTACTTAGGAGTATGGAAAAGCATTTTTTTTTTTAGTCATAGGTGAAATTTTATAGTACAGAATGTGCCTTCTGTGGACAAATAAAAATCATTAGGAATTTAAGGTAGGATATACAAATTAAGGGCATAAAGACTTATGGACAAGGAGTGAACTGCAAAGTATAACAGTTAAAAAGTGATAGTTGAGTAAAACTGGGAGCAGAGCTATGAGATGTATCAGAATACTGAAAGTGAGGGATCACATCGATCACTTATGGTAAA